>NW_027184633.1:0-600000 GCF_032405125.1 Capricornis sumatraensis
GTAACTGATCTCTGGGAAGCAATGTTGACCCACGAAACACTGAAGTCATAAAGCCCCATTATATTCCTACAGAGATTCTTCTGAGATGTATTTGTCTACAGGATCTCTGTGAAGACACACCTTCCTAGCCTCACCTTCCCTTCCTTCTCAATCTTGCTTTCTTTGTAATTTATACCCCACAAAGAATGGAAGGCATTAGGCTCAGTTTTCTAGGCGAGTAAATCAGCTATTTATCCATTTGAAGAAAATACATAGGTCTCTGGGCAGCGAGTTAAAAATCAGAATCAACACATTAAGCTTGTGCCCTTTACTCACTTGTAAACTCCTCATCCCTTCAGTCACATCCTAGCTATTCTTACATTATATACAACTTAAACATGCTACATATTTTGGTTCAAAGCGCACTATATTGGGAAATAGCAAGCTTGAAAAAATGAGGAAGGATTTATACAGTGTTGTCTTTATGAGAAAAACATGACAGTGAGATAGCAAGAAGAAAAACTAAAAAAAAAAAAAAAAACTAATAAACATGACTAACACCCAATGGCACCCCACTCCAGTACTCTTGCCTGGAAAACCCCATGGACAGAGGAGCCTGGTAGGCTGCAGTCCATGGGGTCGCGAAGAGTCAGACCCGACTGAGCGACTTCACTTTCACTTTTCACTTTCTTGCATTGGAGAAGGAAGTGGCAACCCACTCCAGTGTTCTTGCCTGGAGAATCCCAGGGATGGTGGAGCCTGGTGGGCTGACTTTTATGGGGTTGCACAGAGTCAGACATGACTGAAGCGACTCAGTAGCAGCAGCAACACCATGCCAAGTGCGCTAAACACTTCAATAACTCTGGGAGCTGTTACTGCTGTGAAAAAAATACAAAAACTGATTTTGTAATAATGGTCTGGATGCTAAAACAAAACTCAAATTATGTTTATTATATCCTACATGAAGAAGGAAGGCAGTTTCCCTAGAGAACTCTCAACAATTAAAATGAAAATATCTTTATGTTCACATTGGAGCCAGACATTTTGACAAATTCAGCCATATAGAACAATTTATTCTCTAAAATTCTAGATTATACTTAAAATATTTTGCCTTTCTTGAGAAACTAAATATTTCCAAGGCAATCGGAAATCATGTAGAAAACATTGTACCTAGGAAAGATCATATGGTGACAACCCACAGCTACTTTTTTTTCAGCTCTGGCTGTGTGAATCAGATTAATATTCCTAAATACAAACCACAAAAAGAGAAAATGTGAATAGCCCCACAACTAAGAAGAAAAAGAAAAAAAAAAAATCTGACAAAGAAAATCCCTGGAACTGTTTGCTTCACTAATGAATTCTAGCAAACGTTTACAGAAGAATGAACACCAATCCTTCTCAAACTTTTCCAAAAAAATTAAAGAGGAGGGAATATTCTCTGAACCATTCTATGAGGTCATCATTATCATGATATTCAACCCAGACAAATGAAAATAACAGAGCAATATCCTTTATCAACATTAATACAAAAATCCTTAACAAAATACTAGCAAAATGAATTCAACAGCATATTAAAATAATCATACACCAAAAATCAAGTGGGATTATTTTCCTGGGAGGCAAACATCCTTCAACACATAAAAACAGATCATTGTAATATACCATATTTACAAAATGAAGGACTAAAAACCACACGATTATTTTAATTGATGCAGGAAAAGCATTTGACAAAGTTATCATTCTTTCATGACAGAACACTCAACAAACAAGAAATAGAAGAAATTGACTTTAACATGATAAATGATGTGCATGAAAAATCCAAAGCAAAAATCATCCTTTTAAAGTAGGTGAGGCCAAGCTATAATATTTGGAAGTTTAGGTGTACTAAATGCACTATCAACTCATGATCTTTTTAATTTGTGATGGGTTATGGGGACAAAATTACAAATTGTAATTAAAGATGATCTGCATTATTAAAATGTCAATGCTATACAAATTGAATTAATTTAATTTCTATAAAAACACAATGATTCTTTATAGAAATATAAAAATCCACCCTAAAATTCATAGGGATTATCAATGATCCCCAAGTAGCCAAAACAATTCTGAAAAAGAACCAAACTTGAGGATGCACACTTCTGATTTCAAAGCTTAATATGATGCTACAATAATCAACACTGTGTGGTACTGGGAAAAATACAAGTATATAGCCCAAAGGAATAGAATAGAGTGTCTAGAAATAAACCTCTGCATATATGGTCAAAGGATTTTATCCAGTGCCAGGACCATTCAACAGAAAAAAAAAAAAATCAGTCTTTTAAAGAATAGTGGTAAAAAACAAGATATACACATGTAAAAGACTAAGGTTAGACCCTCACTTAACACCAAAAACAAAAATTAACTCAATGTATCAAAGACCTATATATAAGACCGAGAACTGTAAAACGGTTAGAAGAAAGAATAGGGCAAAAGCTTTGGGTTGGATAATGATTTCTTGGATATGACACCAAAGGCACAGGTAACAAAAGAAAATGTAGACAAATAGAACTTTATACGCAAATTTTTAAAGTGTGTCTCAAAAGACACTATCAATAGAGTAAAAAAGAAACACAAAGAATGGGAAAAACACGTGCATATCATTTACCTGGTAAGGAACTAATATCTATACTATATTGAGAACTTCTAAAATTTAACATAAAAAACCAAACAACCCAATTCAACTACAGAAAAAAGGCTCAAATAGACACTTCTCCAAAGATACATGAATGGCCAATAAGCACATGAAAAGATGCTCAACATAACTAATTATGAGGGAAATGCAAATTTAAAGTACAGTGAATATCACCTCACACTAATTGGGATGGCTACTGTTATTAAAAAAAAATTACAAAGAGAATACAGAGGACAGAATTATTACATGATCTAGTAATCCACGTCTAGATATATACTCAAAATAATTCAAAGCAAGGTCTCAGAGAGTTATGCCCATGTTCATAGCAGCATTATTCACCACAGCTAAAACATACAAGCAACACAAGTTTCCATCCACCCATAAATGGATAAACAAAATGTGCCATATACATACAATAGACGGTTATTCAGCCTAACAAAGGAAAGTTTTGATACCTATTACAACATGGATGAATCTTTAGGACATTATGCAAAATTGGAAAAAGACAGTGTCTTTATGACTATATGATTCCACTTACATGAAGCACTGAATTCCCTTAATGCTACTTTATCAAGAATATTCCAATCTCAATATTTTCTCAAAACCATTTTTAATTTTTTATACTGCTAGGTAAGACGCTACAGAAAAACCCAAAGAGTTTTTTGCAAACACAGTAAGAAAGCGTTGTTTTCTTGGAGTTAGGTTTTGCAATTTTATTTGCGTAAGACATTATTATCTGTGAAATTCGGTTTGATTTAACTTATTAGAGACAGTATATATTTTTAGTTAGTTAATTCCCTTTATCACTATATCTTACTCTAATTTCCATCTCCCCACAGAAAATTCTATTAATGATTTACATTATATATTTTAACTTGAACATGTACTTAAAATGTGCAGTATTTTTTTCTGTGCATGCTTTTTTTTTCCTTCTGAAAACTATCTACTTCCCCCTAAGTTATGGGAAACAGAAATATTCTCTTTACACCTGTAAGAGACTGGACAGGGTTTATAGCAAGTTAATTATGTCATTCGTTGCCTAGTCTACCATCTTTTTTTTTCCTTTTTAACCTGTTTGCTTTTGGTTGTGTTGGGTCTGCGCACGGGCCTCTTCTCGTTGAGCAAGGGGCAGCTACTTCTCTTCGCAGCGCATGGCCTTTTCATGGCCGTGGCTTCTCTTCGCTGCATTGCACAGGTTCTAGACACGTGGGCTTCACCAGCTGTGGCGCATGGGCTGGGTAGTTCTAGCTTGCGGGCTCTAGAGCGTGGGCTCAGTAGTTGTGGCTCAAGGGCTTAGCTGCTCTGTGGCGGGGGGAGTCTTTCCAGACCAGGGATTGAAGCCGTGTCCCCTGCACTGTCAGGGAGATTCTTAACCACTGCATCACCAGGGATGTCCCCATCTCCTGTCTATCGATGTGAAGCACGCCATTTTCCCACCAATGGGCCACCTTGGTACTCATTACTTTGGTCAATCCATGATCACCTTAGCCTACCATTCTTGCCCAGAATATGTCAGTGTATGCATAGTACTTACGATACTTATTTTTCTTCTTCAAATATGAGTCGTGTGTTTATTCTAACTCAAGATGTCAAAATAACTAAAACAGAAACTGTTGATACATTTAAATTCACATTTTCTATCCACCTGTATAAATGTTTGCCTATTATTTGCCATGGTCAGTGTACATAAAAGCTTGAGGAAAGACAGTTCAGTCATCATAATTGATGTAATATTATTAATACACTGTTATATTTGAGTCTGTAGTACACTACCTCTAAGCAAAATAGTTATCCATAAAATCTATGCCAGTAAAAAGAATAGCACATTACTACCACATACATGCTGATCTTCTACTTTAGAATAAGATAGGCTTATGATTTATATCTATTCCAATTAGCTAGAACTTAAGAGAAACTGTTAGCCAATTTGGATAAAATAGAAACATGAACTTACAAGCTGTTCTTGTCTTTTAGATATAATTCAAAGTGTTGTTGATAATCTGTAAGACTGTTTTATGATGTAGATAATTTAGTTCCAAGGTGAGGCATGGAATAGAAATAACTAGCTGGAGCATTTAGATATAATGCCTTGTTTAAAACTACCTTTATAAATTAACTTATTTTCTGAGTAAATTAGACTGTATAATAAACATGATTATTAGAGGTTATATTTATTAATTTTAAAGATTCAATAATATTTTATAAGGTAAATGGTTTGCAAATGACACAATTTTTGTTCAGCTACATTGAAAATGTTACCAATCAAGTATTGACTTTGATCTTTGATTTAAACTTTTAAGTTCAAAGAATTATACAACTTTTATTAAATAAGTAAAAATGTCACTATAAAGCTGAATAAAGAATATCTGTTTCCTATTAAAACTAAACTTCAAAGTAGTAAAAATATAGCAAATTTTTTTCTTTTGAATTCTAACTCAGTCTAACAAATTTGGTTGAGGTAATAGAGCTTATGAAATTATCTACATCAGTATGAGTTTATCTAAAGCACACAAATACAATGTTAAACGTAGCTTGTGTCATCATCTAGAAAAATAACAAAAATCCACACATGGCAGAAGAGTTTCCAAAATTTGACTAGGTAAGAAAACTTAAATTTCGTGTTGAATATGTCCTTTCATTTATATCAGCAATCAAAGGGGAAGAATTTTTAAAAATTTTCCATAATACACTAATCTTAGAAATAAAAGTATACTTCTTGAGGGCTGACCATTTTAAAAAGAATATATGATAAATAAAATATTGCTTTATTTGACTTAAGGTTTGGCTATTTATGCTAATAATCTGATGCCACCAGAATCTCATCAATATCTTATCAGTAACAATTGGGTTTTTAAGATCCAAGATCTACTATTTTGGTCACTTCCTATCTCTTTTTCCTTCCTATCATCCCTTCCTCTTTCCTCCTCTCTCCTGCCATCCCCTCCACTTTTTTTCCTTTACTACGTCTCTCTGTCTTCAGCTGAGACTCTTTATGTGCTATTTCTCCTAATTTAACTTGTGAGCCTAATCTCTGTGCACATGTTGAATTTCTCATGGCTCAATTGTGAGCCTTCTCTGTAAAGCCTTAAAGAGATACAAAAACACTTTTACCTCTCTTTCAATAGGTTTTTCCTAACTCTGAAGCAACACACATTGCATTTTGCTCAATTATTTAAATACGTATCTGCTCTTATCCCCTGTCCAAGAAACACCCTGGAAGGCAGGTCTAATGTTCTGGTTATCACTGTATCATTAGTTTTAGCACAATTTGTGAAACACTGATGATTTGTAATGAGAGCTTGTTTAGTAGATGGGTACTTATATTTTTAGGCCATTTTTCCCCCTAGTCCTTCAAATAAGCTAACCTTATTCTCTGTGGGAAACCTCAAAGAGGAAAAACAGAGTATATAGACTAGAAGCTGCACTTTCCCCTTTCCAGATGCCCGGCCCAGTGGGAAGGTAACGTAACTAGGAGATGCTTCCCAATACATAATCGTACTCCTTTGCATCAAGAATCTCAGAATTCTACCATTGGTCTTCCCCACCAGAAAACCTTGGGAAACTCTTAACTGCCATGAGTGAATCAGGGAATATCCTGAATTATGTTTGCCTTTTTCCACTTATCTTTTGACAAAGGTAAAATGTTAGACCGTGCAATGATAATAAGTATAGTTGCTACAATAGCAACAAAAGCAGCTAAACACTAACACAATTCACTGATGGCCTTTCATAAATAAAACTGCTGGAAGACACTAAGCATTTATAGGGATTACAATTAATTTTTCTTTGTGGGTATGTAAATCCCAGTTTTGAGCAAAACACTTGACAGCTCTGCATAAGTACCAACTTTTACACGGTTAATTTATAAGAAACACTTCAAAGCATCTAAATGGCCTTATTTGAAGAGAAGAATATTAGGAAGTGAGGGTAGGAGCAGAAGGAAACATATTAACGGGATTCTATTTATCAGTGATTTGCTACCTGCCAGACAATGTACTAAGCCTTTAAAGACTTCTCACATATATACCACTTCATACTCAATGAAGAAATATTGCTATTATGCCCACTTCACATAAGAGAAAATACGTAAAGCCAGGTAACTTTTACATTGTGACTCAGCAAGTAAATGTCTGGATTAGATTCAAACCCAGTTCTGTCTGCCTGATTTAAAAGACCAGGCTATTAATTACTAACTCCTCCACTTTTCAAAGTAAGATGCTTTCTTCACCCCTATGCCAGAAGTATTTGCTCTACATTTTCACCCTCACTGGGAATTTGGCTGTTCTTCTAGACTTATTAGTTAGTTGCTTTAAAAGGAAAGTAGGTTAAGGATTTGAAAAGTAATTGCAATTTTGTGAAGGACAGAGAAATATCTCTGTTGGAAAGAAGAATATCTAAAGATCTCTTTTTCCCATCTTATTTATTAAGGAAAGTTTCTATAAATGAAGAGAAAAGAAATCTAGAAATAACTACTGCTCTATGTTGATCACTCTCTGTGTATAAATCATTGTTAAGTACATTACATAGATTATCATGCTCATACTTAGTTGTTCAGTCATGTCTGACTCTTTGGGAACCTATGGACCATAGCCTGCCAGACTTCTCTGTCCATGGGATTCTCCAGGCAAGAATACTGGAGTGAGTTGCCATTTCCTACTCCAAGATATCTTCATGAACCAGGGATCGAACCTGAATCTCCTGTGTCTCCTGCACTAGCAGGAGAATTCTTTACCACGGGGTCACCTGAGAATATTATACCTAATTGTTAAAGCTCTGCCTCAAATTAAATGTTAGTTTCTTGCTTTACAAATGAGGGAAACTGGGACACAGAGAGATTAACTGCTGAATGATTGCACAGCTAGGACTTGTAGCTGTCAGGTCTTATACATAAACACATATAAAGAATAAAATGCCTTTTAGCAAAATGGAGAAAGAGAGATAGACAATACTGAGAGATAAAAGAATCTTATGTGCAAATAAAAGAAATGGCATCATTAGCATAAGACAATGCTGTAGAAATGAAGATATTTTCCCCGTAGGATTATTAATTTAGAGTTTCTACAGATGAAGCAATAACCCATTTTAAAGGATGGTATTAATTTATTCCCCTTCATGGATCACAGCCTTGTCATGGTGGAAGGGCTTGTATAACTCAAGCTATGACCCATGCCGTGCAGGGCCATCTAAGACAGGTGAGTCATGGTGAAGAGTCCTGACACACTGTGGTTCACCAAAGGAGGGAATGGCAACCTGCTCCAGTATTATTGCCATGAAAACCCCATACATAGTATGAAAAGGCAGAAAGACAGGACTCTGGAAGGTGAGCCCCCCTTCCCCAGGATGGAAGATGTCCGATATGCTACTGAAGGAGAGGGGAGGGCAATTACTAACATAGCAAGAAAGAAATAGCAGGAAGAAAGCAGCATCTGGCCCAATGCAGAAATGACCCTTGGCTGTGGCTGTGTCTGGTGGTGAAAGGAAAGTCTGATGCTGTAAAGAACAATATGTATAGAAACCTGGAATGTTACGTCTGTGAATCAAAGTAAATTGGATGTAGTCAAGCAGGAGATGGCAAGAATGAACATGGACATCTTAGGACTCAGTGAACTAAAATGGAGAGGATTGGGCGGATTTAACGCAGATGACCATCATGTCTACTACTGTGGGCAAGAATCCCTTAGAAGGAGTGGAGTAGTCCTCACAGACAACAAAAGAGTCCACATGCAGTAATTGGGTGCAGCCTCAACAATGACAGGATGATCTCAGATCATTTCCATGAAAAAAATTCAACATCACAGTAATCCAAGTTTATGCCCCAACCACTGATGCTGAAGAAGCTGAAGTTGCCCAGTACTATGAAGACCTACAACACCTTCTAGAGCTAACAACAACAAAAAAAGATATCCTTTTCATCATAGGGAATTGGAATGCTAAAGTAAGAAGTCAAGAATTTCCCAGAATAACAGGGGAATTTGGCTTGGAGTACAAAATAAAGCAGGGCAGAGGCTAACAGAGTTTTGTCAGGAGAATGTGCTGGTCATAGCAAACAATGTTTTCCAACAACCCAAGAGACAGTTCTACATAGACATCATCATACGGTTAATGATGAAATCAGACTGAATATATTCTTTGCAGCCAGAGATTAAGAAACTCTGTACAGTCAGCAAAAGTAAGACCTAAGGCTGACTGTGGCTCAGATCATGAGTTCCTTCTTGCCAAATTCAGACTTAAATCGAAGAAAGTAGGGGAAATGAATAGGCCATTCAGGTATGACCTAAATAAAATCCTATGATTATACAGTGGAGGTGATGAATAGACTCAAGCATTTAGATCTGATACAGTTCCTGAAGAACTATGGACAGAAGTTCCTAACATTGTACAGGAAGCAGTAACCAAAACCATCCCCAAGAAAAAAAAAAAAATGTAAGAAGGCAAAGTGGTCGTCTGAGGAGGTTTTACAAATAGCTGAAGAAAGAAGAGAAGCGGAGGCAAGGAAGAAAGGTAAGATCAACTGTGCTTAGTCTCTCAGTGGGGTATGGCTCTTCACTACCCTTTGATTGCAGCCCGCCAGGCCTCTCTGTCCATGGGGTTTTTCAGGTAAGAATACCAGAGTGGGTTGCTATTTCATTCTCTAGGGTATCTTCCCAACCCAAGAATCAAACATGCATCACCTGCATTGAAGGTAGATTCTTTACTTACTGAGCCATTTAATACCACAAGGAGAGATAAGAAGGCCTTCTTTAATGAATAAGCCAAAGAGATAGAGGAAAACAATAGAGTGAGAAAGACTAAAGATCTCTTCCAGGACACTGGAGACGTCAAGTTTCGCGAGAACATTTCATGCAAGGTGGGCATGATAATGGACAGAAAAGGTAAGGACCTAACAAAAACAGAAAAGATTAAGAGGTGGCAAAAATATACAGAAGAACTATACAAAAAAAGGTCTTAATAACCTAGATAACCACAATAGTGTGGTCCCTCACCTAGAGCTAGACATTCTGGAGTATGAAGTCAAGGGGCATTAGGAAGCATTACTACAAACAAAGGTAGTAGAAGTAATAAAGTTCCAGCTGAGCTATTTAAAATCCTAAAAGATGATGCTTTAAAGTGCTGCACTCAACATGTCATAATTTTGGAAATCTCAGCAGTGGCCACAGGACTGGAAAAAGTCAGCCTTCATTCCAAACCCAAAGTAGGGTAATGTCAAAGAATGTTCAAACTACTGTACAATTCTGTTCATTTCATGCTAGCAAGGTTATGGTCAAAATCCTTCAAGCTAGGTTGCAGCAGTATGTGAACCATGAAGTTCCAGATGTACTAATGGGGTTTTGAAAAGGCAGAGGAACCATATATCGAATTACCAACATACATTGGATCATGGAGAAAGAAAGGGAGTTGCAATTAAACATTTCCTTCTGCTTACTGACAACCCGAAAGCCTTTGGGTTGTGTGCTGACCACAACAAACTGCAGAAAATTCTTAAAGGGATGGCAGTACTAGACCACCTTACCTGTCTTCTGAAAAACCTGTATGCAAATCAAGAAGCAACAGTTAGAACTGGACATGGGAACAATGAACTGGTTAAAAACTGGAAAAGGAGTATGACAAGGCTGTATCTTGTCACTGCATACTTAACTTACGTGCAGAATACACTATGCAAAATTCCAGGCTGGATAAATCATAAACTAGAATCAGGATTGCAGGGAGAAATATCAATAACCTCAGATATACAAATGATACCACTCTAATGGCAGAAAGTAAGAGGAACTAAAGAGCCTGTTGATGAGCGTGAAAGAAGAGAGTGAGAAAGCTGGCTTGAAATTCAACATGAAAACTAAGATCATGGCATCTGGTCCCATCACTTCATAGCAAATGCATGGAGAAAAAGTCGAAGCAGTGATATATTTTCTTGGTCTCCAAAATCACTGTGTACTTTGACAGCAGCCACAAAATTAAGACACTTACTCCTTGGGAGGAAAACTAGGATAAATCTAGATGGCAGATATATTAAAAAGCAGAGACATAACGATATAAGCCCCTCTAGTCAAAGGTATGGTTTTTCCAGTAGTTGTGTACAGATGTGAGTTGGATCATAAAGAAGGCTGAGCACTGAAGAATTTATACTTTTGAAGTGTGGTGCTGGAGAACACTCTTGAGAGTTCCCTGGATGGCAAGGAGATCAAATTAGTGAATTCTAAAGGAAATCAACTCTGAATACTCATTGGAAGGACTTATATTGAAGCTGAAGCTCTAACTGTTGGCCACCTGATGGGAAGAGTGCCTCATTGGAAAAGACTCAGATGCTGGGAAAGATTGAAGGCAAAAGGAGAACTGGGCAGAGAGGATGAGACAGTCAGATAATCAGGGACTCACCAGACATGAATCTGAGCAAATTCTTGGAGATAGTGGAGGACAGAGGAGCTTGGAATTCTACAGTCCATGGGGTCGCAAAGAGCTGGACATGACTTAGCAACTGAAAAACAACAACAACATCAAGGACACAGTGAGCACAGAATCTCCTGAGGATTGTTGAAACCACACTGAGTGCTGGGCCCCATCCTCTGTGCCTGATGCACTAGGTCTCACATATAGAATCTGCATTTTTAACAGCTTTGCTGGATATGCTGATGCTGTTGCTCTGAAGATGATGCTTTGAGCACCACTGCCCTAGGATAACGCTCCCCACCTCAGTCATCATGCACGTTCAGTTATGATGTACTGTGTCTATCATCCAAATTCTGTTATATAATGAAGATGGGTTTTACTTTAAATCACTCCTATAAACGTAGCCTGGCTGGCTATAGTCCATGGAGTCACAAAGAGTCAAAAACAACTTAGCGACTGAACAACAACTAGTTTACCAACTGATAGCTTACTATCAGCTAGTAAACATTTAGATGCTATTTGTTTATGACCTAATCTCCATTCTTACAAGAACCCTGTGAGATAGGTAAGCTATACATTTCTAACTCTGGATTATAGATGATGTGAGAGACTTAGTTTCAAGATCTTACCAAGAGGAAGGCAGTTAATTGGTGAAGAGAAGAATTCAAATGCATCTCTGGTTACTATCTTGCCCTAGGCTCTTATTAAAAGACAATCTTCTGTTAATGTGATCCTATTAATAACATCCTATGAGTTGAATGCAATTTGCACTTAAGACAAGTCTCACCAAAAACAAACAAACAAAAGACAGATATTTGGACTAAAAAGAGTGTCTAGCCCCAAATAACTCTGGTCCTATACAAGAGTTGTCAAAGACAATAAAACCTTGTGACAAGACAATAGCTCTATCAGTTGGAAATCACTGAGAAGCTGAGGAGAAATAGCTGAATGATCTTGCAAACCTGGAGAACACTGCTTATTACCGAAGCACATGCATCAGTAGTTTGCTACTTCTAGACCACCCCTTAGTCCTCTCTGGGTTCCAGTGAACTGTGATATCAGATCTCAGTCACTAACTAAACTTAAAAACTGAAGACTACTATCAGTGCAACTAGTTGTGGCTGAGATAAACAGAAACTTAACTATGTTTCTGACAGCTTATTGCTATCTCAGGGGAACATAAAAATCAATAATTCCGTATGTATTCTATAGTCCTTTAGAATTTTTATTTGATGAAAAAGTGCAGACTGAGACATGGGCAAATTAAGGGAGATTCATATTCTGACATGCAAATATAATGCTAAAATGTCGATTAACCAATCGATGCCAACAAGAGGGAGCTCTCTAGGGAAGAACTATAGGAATTTGCAGTATTTTCCAATAGTGGCTGGGCTCATGACATAGAAGCCACTCTTTTCATATTTGTGGATGACAGATTTAGGAGGATTATCTAACAGTAGCAGAGTTCAAAAATTTTGATAGGCTAGAATGATGAGCTGAAACCAATAAAGAAGAATTTGACATAAATAAATATAAGATTCTCCATTCAGATTAAAAACAGTTTACATAAACCCATATTCAGAAAGTTCTATCCTGAAAGCAACTCAGTAAAAAAGACTGGATTTTTAAATAGGTGACAGTCGATGTGAGACAGAAATTTAGAAAAATTAATTAATCCTAGGCTTCTTTTTATAAGGTTAAGTGGCACTAGTGGTGAAGAATATCCCTGCCAATGCAGGAGACATAAGAGACATGGGTTCAATCCCTGGGTTGGGAAGATCCCATTTGCAAACCACTCCAGTATTCTTGCCTGGGAAATCCTAAGAACAGAGGAGCCTGGTGGGCTACAGTCTGTGGGGTCGCAAAGAATTGGACATGGCTGAGCACCCACACACACATACACAGGCTGCTTTAACAGCTCTGTTAAATGTATGAAATTCCAATATGGCAATGTTTTTCAAAGTGGGAGTCAAGATCCATTACTGAGTCTTGAATCAATTAATGGGTCCTAATTACCCTGATGGCTCAGACACTGAAGAACCCACCTGCCATACGGGAGACCTCGATTCGATCCCTGGGTTGGGAAGATCCCCTGGAGGAGGGCATGGCAACCCACCCCAGTATTCTTGCCTGGAGAGTCCCTATGGACAGAGGAACCTGGTGGTCTATAGTCCATGGGATTGCAAAGAGTCAGACATGACTGAATGACTAAGCATACAAAGAGCAACTTATGTTATTTTTACAACTCAAAAGAAGACAATAGGATAGAATTGGATGGCTGGAATAAAATACACAAGAAGCTATTTTTTATACAAAGGAATAATACAGAGACAGAGGGACAGATTAGGTTATTAGCTCCATGGGGGCAAGAATTTTTTACTGTTTCAATTATTTTTGAATCCCCACTAACTAGATATAGAAGACTGAATAACACATGAATGTCATGATCCTAATTATGATGAAAAATGTTTTGTTTTGCTTTGCCTTTTTTTTTTTTTTCACTATGGGTCATGTTGAAAATATTTAAGAGTCAAGCTTTCTGTCACTAGGATTATAAAAACACTAGGGTACTGTAGCACCGAAAAGGTTTGTAAGGTATATTAAAAACATTATGGAGGCTTCAGATGAAGCTTACCAGGATGGAGCTGTCTGGCTGCAAAACCATACCATATTTTAAACTATAGCAGTAGTGATGTTTGGAAGAACTGACTCATTTGAAGAGACCCTAATGTTGGGAAAGACTGAAGGCGGGAGGAGAAGGGGACGACAGAGGATGAGATGGTTGGATGGTATCACTGACTCAATGGACATGAGTTTGAGTAAACACTGGGAGTTGGTGATGGACAGGTAGGCCTGGCGTGCTGCAGTCCATGGGGTCACAAAGAGTCGGACACGACTGAGTGACTGAACTGAACTGAGTGATGTTTAACTCCCAAATATTTTGAAACAATGAGAGATGTCTTTACATAATGAAGAGCTTTTAAATGAAAGAACAAATATTTCAATAGTACTTGAACTAGAAGCTTGGCAAACTCACATAAAAAAAGTATTCTTAATATTATGAAAACGCCAAAACAGTAATATCTACAAAAAATATTTCCAGTAGGAAAATTGCTCTCAGCACTTTCATTAGTGGATGGTATCTTGATACCAACATTTTTGAAGCAGATAAATTCCATCATTCATAAGGGAAGAATGTCAGTACTTTCCTGAGTCTCCTTAAACTTTTCTTGGTATGAAGATGTATTCTAAATAATTAAGGAATTAAACAAGTAGTAGGTTAGTGGGTTAACTGTGCTAGGAATTGTGTAGCTTGTACTACAAGGGAATCCAGAAAACAACAGCATTATGGTAATAATATATAGGGCTCCCCTGATAGCTCAGTTGGTAAAGATTCAACCTGCAATGAAGGAGACCCCGGTCCAATTCCTGGGTTGGAAAGATCCACTCGAGAAGGGAAAGGCTACCCACTCCAGTATTCTGGCCTGGAGAATTCCTTGGACTGGACAGTCCACCAGGGCTGCAAAGAATCGGACACGACTGAGTGACTTTCACTTTCGGCTTCCCTGATAGTTCAGTTTATAAAGAATCCACTGGCAATGCAGGAGACCTGGGTTTGATACATGGGTTGGGAAGATTCACTCTCTGGAGAAGAGAAAGGCTACCCACTCCAATATTGTGGCATGGAGAATTCCATGGACTATATAGTTCTGGGGTTGCAAAGAGTTGGACATGACTGAGTGAACAGTTTGAACAAGTTTGAATAACATACTAATGTAACCACTTTTGTTGCTTTCTAAAAGATAAGAAAACGGTTCAAAAACTTCTTTGCAATGACCATCTTTACAATGGTGTTTTATTATTTTCTTTAAAAATGAATCAATTATTCTTCATGTGATAGCTTAGGTTAAATTGAATTAGATATTTTAAATCCAAAGTCAATTCTAATTATCAGTTCAGTTCAGTTCAGCCCCTCAGTCATGTCTAACTCTTTGCGATCCCATAGACTGCAGCATGCCAGGCTTCCCTGTCCATCACCACCTCCCAGAGCTTACTCAAACTCATGTCCATCGCGTTTGTGATGCCATCCAACAATCTCATCCTCTGTTGCCCCTTTTCCTCCCACCTTCAGTCATTCCCAACATCAGTGTCTTTTCCAGGTGGCCAAAGTATTGGAGTCTCAGCTTCAGCACCAGTCCCTCAAATGAACTCCCAGGAATGATTTCCTTCAGGATTGACTGGTTTGATCTCCTTGCAGTTTAAGGGACTCTCAAGAGTCTTCCCCAACACCGCAGTTCAAAAGTATCAATTCTTCAGTGCTCAGCTTTCTTTAGTCCAACTCTCACATCCATACATGACTACTGGAAAAACCATGCTGTGACTATATGGACTTTGGTGGTTAAGTTATGTCTCTGTTTTTTAATAAGCTGTCTAGTTTTGTCATAGCTTTTCTTCCAAGGAGCAAGTCTTTTAATTTCATGGCTGCAGTCACCATCTGCAGTGATTTTGAAGCTCAGAAAAATAAAGTCAGCCACTGTTTCCCCATCTATTTGCCATGAAGTGATGGGACCAGATGCCATGATCTTAGTTCTCTGAATGTTGAGCTTTATGCCAACTTTTTCACTCTCTTCTTTCACTTTTATCAAGAGGCTCTTTAGTTCTTCTTTGCTTTCTGCCATAAGGGTGGTGTCATCTGCATATCTAAGGTTATTGATATTTCTCCCAGCAAACTTGATTCCAGCTTGTGCCTTATCCAGCCTGTTATTTCTCATGATGTACTCTACATATAAGTTAAATAAGCAGGGTGACAATATATAGTCTTGATGTACTCCTTTCCCGATTTAGAACAAGTCTGTTGTCCCATGTCCAGTTCTAACTGTTACTTCTTGATCTGCCTACAGATTTGTCAGAGGACAGGTCAGGTGGTTTGGTATTCCTATCTCTTGAAGAATTTTCCACAGTTTATTGTGATCCACAGTCAAAGCCTTTGGTGTAGTCAATAAAGCAAAAGTAGACGTTTTTCTGGAACTCTCTTACTTTTTCAATAATCAAATAACAGCCAATGATGAAATATTTTACGTAGAATTTATTTTTCCTCTGAGTCAGATTCATACTTTATTATCAGCATTTTCATATGGTGTATATTCTGTTATTATCACTTTTTACAAAAACTAAACTTTTTTTTTTTAATTTTGAGAACTTAGCTTTTCTTTTCTTATTAAGGCAATATACACTTCTCATAGATAATTTAAAAACAGAAAAGTAAATAGAATAAAAATATTTTCAGTTTCTTAAAGCAAACCTATTACTCACTTTTTAATGTATATTCTTCAGTTATTTTGCATATGTGGACTACTTTTAGTTGGGACTATATTATGATCAGTTTCTAATATATATTCTTTCCATTAATCTGGAAGATGATACTTACACATTATTTTTAAAATACCATGTTTGTAACTTTATATAATATGTACTATTATTATTTTTTGGTAGGGAAAGTTCTACATTATTACTAATAGTCTTAGCTAATATATCTCTTTATTTATCAGATGTAATCCTGTACTTTTTTGACAAGTTACAAAAATAACCTAATTGGTATTTTATTGGAATCTCATATCTGTAATCTGTGAAAGGAAAAAATGGCATCTTTATATTTTTCCTTCTTTCCATCCATGAATGTACTATATCCTTCATATATAAAACATATAAAAATGTTTCTCCTCCTGAAAATGATCTTTAAGCCCCATAGAATCTCTCTTATTGCACATCTTGATCAATTATTTTGTCCAGAAAATATAATCAGATTATATATTATTTAAATTTTATTTTCCACGAAGAGGGAATAAAAGAAGAAAAATAAAAGAGCTGTATTAAGGGAAATACTTAGAACCTGAATACTTTGAGAAATATGCTGCAACTTTTGGTTAAATCTAAATAAAATGTTTCAGAAAGTTATCAATATCTAAAATGGAAATGATAAAAGAGGCTATAAATTTCATCACAGTCTAAAAATCAAACTGAGACAGTATAGTCTTCAGAATTCTATTTTATTGTTACTATTTCCTAGTCAAAGTCATCTTTAGTATGATGAAACACTTGTTATGTTGGACACTGTTGTACATAAAATGTAAATGAGCAACAGCAATGTTCTATTGTTCAACATAAGGGGGCTCCGGTGGTTTTGCGGTTTTCAAATATTAAATTATAATTTCAGGGATACAAGAAGGCACTATTAAAAAGACAAAGTTCATCACAGATGTGAAAAAACAGTCATCAAAACTATCCATAAATAAATTCTACTTTGAAAATGACAGCAGTGTATCTTGTTGAATTTAAATAGAACTGAAAATCAAATATCGTTCATGATAAGCAGAACTGCTTCAAAACAAAATTAGGATAGTTCAGTTCAGTTCAGTCGCTCAGTTGTGTCCAATTCTTTGCGACCCCATGAATTGCAGCAAATCAGGCCTCCCTGTCCATCACCAACTCCCGGAGTTCACTCAGACTCATGTCCATCAAGTTGGTGATGCCATCCAGCCATCTCATCCTCTATCGTCCCCTTCTCCTCCTGCCCCAAATCCCTCCCAGCATCAGAGTCTTTTCCAATGAGTCAACTCTTCGCAAGAGGTGGCCAAACTACTGGAGTTTCAGCTTTAGTATCATTCCTTCCAAAGAAATCCCAGGGCTGATCTCCTTCAGAATCGACTGGTTGCATCTCCTTGCAGTCCAAGGGACTCTCAAGAGTCTTCTCCAACACCACAGTTCAACAGCATAAATTCTTCAGCACTCTGCCTTCTTCACAGTCCAACTCTCACATCCATACATGACCACAAGAAAAACCATAGCCTTGAATAGACAGACCTTAGTTGGCAAAGTAATGTCTCTGCTTTTGAATATATCTAGGTTGGTCATAACTTTTCTTCCAAGGAGTAAGCGTCTTTTAATTTCATGGCTGCAGTCACCATCTGCAGTGATTTTGGAGCCCCCAAAATAACGTCTGACACTGTTTCTACTGTTTCCCCATCGATTTCCCATGAAGTGATGGGACCGGATGCCATGATCTTCGTTTTCTGAATGTTGAGCTTTAAGCCAACTTTTTCACTCTTCTCTTTCACTTTCATCAAGAGGCGCTTTAGTTCCTCTTCACTTTCTGCCATAAGGGTGGTGTCATCTGCATATCTGAGGTTATTGATATTTCTCCCAGCAATCTTGATTCCAGCTTGTGCTTCTTCCAGTCCAGCATTTCTCATGATGTACTCTACATATAAGTTAAATAAGCAGGGTGACAATATACAGCTTTGACGTACTCTTTTTCCTATTTGGAACCAGTCTGTTGTTCCATGTCCAGTTCTAACTGTTGCTTCCTGAGCTGTATACATATTTCTCAAGAGGCAGGTCAGGTGGTCTGCTATTCCCATCTCTTTCAGAATTTTCCACAGTTTATTGTGATCCACACAGTCAACTCTGGGAGTTGGTGATGGACAGGGAGGCCTTGCGTGCTGTGATTCATGGGGTCACAAAGAGTCGGACACGATTGAGTGACTGAACTCTGAACTCCAGGCACTGTACCAAGATTCCTCAAAATCACAATGTTGTGAAAACTTTAAGAGAATTATATATTAGTAGAAATAAATGCTAAAGATTGAGCAAAACAAATATTTAATACCATAGATCAAATATGTAGTATTGTGGGTATTCATGTGAGTTTTCACACAGGGAATCTTTGTGATGTTTCACAATCATAAAGAATGGAATAAGACTTCTAAAATATTTCTGATGTGTGTTACAGTCAAATAGGAAGCACACTAAAAGACATGAGCATTTGAAAGATTAATAAAAATCAGTCACACATGCTTAATACTGACATATGAACATGCACATGGACTAAAGTGTATTTTGAATGTTTAGAATATATGATCAAATAGACAGTTTTTTCTTTTTTCATAGAAAGGATTGGTTACTGAACAAGTGATTTACTTATCAAACTGATTTTAGAGATTTTGTTGAAAATATTAGGTTACTAACCTTACATTATAATGTTTATAATTAAGAAAAAGAAATAGGAATGCACACTCTAGGGACTACTATATAACATGTTCAAGAAAATTTGGAAGATCAAATGTTACACTAGCGAGTTCTTGCTTAACTACTCATAAAATAAAATAAGTTTATTCTCTCGTGAGGCAACTCAAAAAATAGCTTTCATGACAAAAGTCACTAACTGATTAATATGCTCATTCTTTTTTTCTGACCATCAAATTAACATCCACAATATAAGACTTTTGAAACCTCTATATTTATAAAATGATTAATCTATACTTGTTTAGTAACAAGGTAAAACATAGACACAGACATTATAGATGCCAATTAATAATACCTCTTCACTATTAATTATATGTCCTAGTACACAATTTTCATGTATAATACTTATACTAATCAGATAATTAGAGTTTGTAACTAGAATTTTGCTGCAATGTAGTGTGAAAGACCTTGGCATATTTTAGATATTAAAAAAAAAGAAACATATATTCATCCAATCTTTTCTTATATAAAGATAATGGTATCTTTTAAAAGAGATTCAATCATATGATATAAACACAGGTAATATTTTTCAAAAAAATTTCTCTGGATTCAGTTTCTGTGGAGATGCTCAAAGAAAAGTATTAGCTACATCCCATCACACACAATATAGGAATTCCAACATTCTCTGTAACAGTATCAGGAATATTATCTCTGTAAAGATTATCAGTCATATTGCTGTATTCCCTTTGAAAACATATCAAAACTCTGATGGATTAGAAAGTCAAAGTCAAGGTGGCAAGTGGTAGACAAATAAGTTAATAGCCTTACATTTCTGTAGACAGATAAGATAGCTACCAATGTACCTCATTTTTCCCACTAATTAAATCCCTGGAAAGTACACATAAGTTAATTTTCATAGAACACTGAACAGTGTTAAATGTGATGACAGAGGATAGTCCTGAAAAGTAGTGTCAAAATACCTAGGTAACTATTATCAACCGAAGTCATTAAATAAACAGTTAATGAGGAACTCTATAATAGACAGATCTGGCTGACAATTCCTGAATTACTTAATCATTCTTAAAGCACTAAAAGTGAGACAATCACAACATGTATTACCTAATGTGATACAATAGGAACTATACACACTACAATTATATATTATCAAAAGGATGGGTGTAAGGAGGAGGGACAAGTAATACCTGAATCTAAATACCAGTTTATAGGCAATATAAAGAATAAAGGTTCATATTAAACTATGAGTGGGTAGCCTTTCCTTCTCCAGGGGATCTTCCCAAACCAGGGATCAAACCAGGGTCTCCCACATTGCAGGTGGATTCTTTACCAACTGAACAATCAGGGAAGCCCATGCTATGACGCTGTAATCAGCCAAATCCAGAGTCTGGGAAATTCTAAGGAGTACACAATTAAGCAGCATCAACCATTATATGACATGAAAGAAAAAAAAAAAAAAACACAGATGGGGAATGGTTATAAAGGAAATTTAAGACACAGAGCAACCAAATAAAACATATGAAACTTATTGTGACCCTGATTCTCTCATGGATTGTAGAAGACATTTTTGAGATAATGAGGAAACATTGACCAGGTTTGAGATAATAGTGTGCTGCAGTCCATGGGGTCACAAAGAGTCAGACATGACTGGACGACTGAACAGCAACAACATAGAATTATTATTTTGTTTTGATTATGTTTAAACAACATGTCCTTACATTCTGAGATACACACAGAACTGTGTTTCTGTAGAATGAAGTGAAGTCTGAGATTTGCTTAAAAATAAAACTGAAGCAAATGAACACATTAAGAAAAAGTTTGGGTATGAGGGGAAAGGAGATGGATATAATGGCAAAATATTGATCACTGTAGTAGGCATAGGAGGCAGAAAAATGACCAACCCTACCCCTCCAAAGACATCCAGATCTTAATCGTTGAAATTTGTGAATATCTTGTAATGTGGCAAGGGATAATCAAGGTTGAGGTGGTTGTTTGCCTGTCAACTGATTGTGAGATGGAAGAATTATCCTGCAAGACCCTGCAGTAGGGTGGTGTGAGGAGGAGCGGGAGTAAATCAATGCATTGCTATCCTAAGTGTCCTCAGAAATGTAAAAGTAAAGCAGACAGATAAAAATGAGGGAGATAGCAACATGAAAAAGACTTGGCCTGATGTTGCTGGCTTTGAAGATAGAAAAATGACATGATGAAGCTGCAGGAACCTCTTGGTGCTTAAAAAATAAGAAAACAGATTCACCCCAAGATTCCCAGGAAGGGAATACAGTCCTTATTTTTAACCCAATGAGATCCATTACTGACTTCTGACATCTAGAGCTATTAAAATAATGACCCATGCTGCTTTATGGAGAAGGAAATGGCAACCCACTCCGGTATTCTTGTGGGAAAATCCATGGACAGAAGAGCCTAGCAAGCTACAGTCTAAGGGGTCGCAAAGAGTCGGACATGACTGAAGAAACAGCAGGCGTGCATGCTGCTTTACATCACAAGTTGTGTGTGTGCGTGTGTGTGTGTTACTGCAGCAATAGGAAAATAAAGTACCAGGTTGCGAAGATCTGAAGATCCCCTGGAGAAGGAAACGGCAACCCACTCCAGTGTTCTTGCCTGGGAAATCCCATGGACAGAAGAGCAGGGCGTCTACAGTCCATGGGGTCACAAAAGAGTCGGACACACCTGAGTGACTAAACAACAATTGGTACATGAATTTCATTTTTCTCCCTACTTTTGGATTTATTTTAAAACCTCCACAGTAAAACTTTAAAAATATCAAGATTCTGAAAAGAATTTTCCATTACCAATTTTGTGTTTAAAGTCCAATAGCTCAATGGCAAAAAGCTTAATTTAAGGACATATGAAATTTAATAAATAAAATGACAAGTTGTGAAAGTGTTCTTTACATATAATCAGAGATGTCACAGTGTAGTGCATTTGAGTAAGACGACCTTGTTAAAGCACAGGAAAAAAAGTGGGTTGTGTCTTCATGACAGATTTCTGGTCACATATTTAAAGGAAATATACCACTAATAATGAGACCATCAATTAGCAGAGGAGGGGAAACTGCACACTCTTTATGACATTATGTGTTGAATATTCACCATTAATTTTGGAATTCTGGAAGTGAAGAACAATTAAAACAACAAAACCTTCAGTAGTAAACACCAGATTTTTAGACCAAAAAGTCAAGGGGTGATAATCTATTATTTTCTTAAACTAATTTATAATATTTTATTTAATAAAATATATTCTCATGACAATTTTTATGTTACGGTAGAGTGTGACTTTTTATATGACAAATCTCGTTCTATCTCCCAAACTTACTGTTTTTATTTAATTAAGACTAAAAGATTAATAGCAATTTTTAAAGCACTGTTCTGGACAACCATTTATCCACCAAAGTTTAAACACTAAAATACATTTTTGGACATATTAAATATTTATTACAGGTTTGAAGTTGCCTCCTTTTTCAAGGAATGTAAAATATACACATAACTGGGTTTGTGTATAAACAGATTATACTTGGTGTATTAATATAAAAAGAATTCAAAATCCTACGTGAATTTTGTCTTTTACATTTTTATTTTTTATTTACTTATAAATCTATGTTTTGTACCTCTAATAAATAAAATCGATTTTTCTTATTCTCATAACCAAAAGAATCACTACCCCACCTAAGGTTTTTGTATTAGCTTGCCAGGACTGCCGTAACAACATACCCAGACTAGGGATTTAAACAACGTAAAATAATTTTCTCAGCTTCTGTAGGCTGAAATTCAAGATGAAGTTGAGGGCAGAGTTGGTTTCCTCTGTTGCCTCTCTCCATTGCTTGTAAATAGCCCCTTCTCGCTGTACCTTCACAAGATCTTAGATCTCTGTGCACTGTTGTTTCTCTTTCAATCTGTGTCCTATTCTCCTATTCTCTTATTATATATATATATATATATATATATATATATAGTTATGTATAATGTATATATGTATATAGTTATGCATATATGTATATAGTTATGTATGTATATATATATAGTTATGGGGTATAATTGCTTAGCAATGCTATGATAGTTTCAGGTGAGCAGGAAAGGCACTCAGCCATACACATACAAGTATTAATTTTGCCCCAAACTCCCCTCCCATCTGGGCTGCAACATCACATTGAGGAAAGTTCCATACAGGACGTCCTTGTTGCTCATCCATTTTAAGCATAGCAGTGTGTACAAGAGATTGTGACATTTTTAAAGGGTAGGTATTCCCCCCGCCCCCCTGCATAGTCTGAAAAGGGCTTCCCAGGTGGGCTACTGGTGATTTAAAAAATCTTCCTGCCAACGCAGGAGGCACAAGGGACCAAGGTTCGATCCCTGGGCTGGGAAGATCTACTGGGGCGGGAAAGGGCAACCCACTCCAGTATTCTTGCCTGGAGAATACCATGAACAGAGGAGCCTGGCGGGCTACAGTCCATGGGGTCACAAAGAGTCGGACATAAGTGAAGCGACTTGGAGCGGGCACACAGTGGCAAGAGACACGCACACACGTACTCTGAAAGACAATTTCCTACGTCCTCAAAAATAATTTGCTTCCAGTATACTTTAAAAAAAAAAAAAAAGACTACAGTACAAAGAAAATGGAAATTACTTAGTGACAATTTGCCTTTACGCCGTTATAAAGTAAGAATAAAAGTGACGTAGAGGAAAATGCTTTTCTCTAGGGTACTTCAGAAACAGATAAGCTACCTGAGACGGTTCAACTTCCCGCACTGCAGCCACCGTAATTCAAGACTCTCTGTGGTAAATTTGAACTGCCGGTTCAGCCTTGAAACAAATTTTCATGTACTTGAGGCCTCACACTACAACTAGTTTGCTTTAACTTGGACTGACTTTGACCCAGCTGGATTTTAGGTCGGACTCAGTCTGACCCCGGAACCAGTTCTGTTTCTAAGTTGGACCCCCGTCTGACCCGGAAACAGTCTGACTTTTGCGTCCGACCCAGTCAGACTTAAGTGGTTTCTGGACCCAGTCTGGAAAAAGAAGTGTTCAAGTTAAGTCTGAAAGCTCATTATGCAAAGGCTGCAGAGCTAAAATCTGGTATGTGAGAGTTTAATTACGAACCATTCCGAGGCAGCAAGAAAGCGGGGCTCTGGTTGCTTGTTGCTCTTGGCGACCCTCAAGGCCCTCCTTCGGTCCCTTCTCTGGATACCAGGATTTTCTTGTGGAGAGATGAACTGAGGTATATTTTAAAATTTAAGAATTTGTTTGAGCGAAAATTTGTTTGACTCGGCAGTGCCAAAACCGAAGTGATTTCTTAAGTTCTACCTGACCGAAACTCCGAGAGCGACTGTTGTAGAAAGAAGGTCGAAGAAAAGTAAGAAAATTGTTGATTGGCTATAGCTTGTGTCCTCCCAGACGTTTGGACTTAGTTATCCTTAGCATTTTGATTTCACAGCCTTGAGGCTTTTACAGGCTTAGATTTTGGTTTGCTTACAGTAAGCAGCCAAGGTATTAGAGCCACATCAGTGAATGGCCTCCCTGTTTAATTAATTTAACAGACCAAATATAACATTAGTTCCCCATCACTGACTTCTAAAATAAGATGCAGATTTTGCTTTATGCAGTTCTAGTCTATATGAATTTATAGCAAACAGCAGAGGTAAGAGCATTTTGAATTTTTGGAAATTGGTGATGATAGTGGCTATATTTTATTTTTGTTTTCTGTGTGGCCACCTTTCAAGAAAGACAAAAAAACAACAACACCAAAACGTGTAAATTTTGTTACAGTTATCTTATGTCATAATTGCAACCTTTTGTGAGTGAAGTTGAAAAACTTTACAAAATTTTTACTCTTAATTAGCTCATTTTACATAATAGAAAATCTCACCAAATTAATAGAGGGTCAAAGATGAGATATATTTTTTAAACAGGGACTTTTAATGTGCCAAAATTAGTAATCAAATTTTTACTAAGAAATTCCATAGATAAACTCTACATGGTAGCAATCAAAATGAGTCTAATGAAGTAAGCAATGATTATTCTGAAAAAGTACAACTGACTTCTGACTTGTACATATGAATGGGTTGTTATTTTAATTTATAATGCTTTTACATAATAAAGCAGTATCTTAATATCCATAATGAACACTGCCTTTGACTGTTGAGGGTAACTGATTCATATTTATAGTCAAAAGTTTTTGGAGTCGGGTACATTCATATTTCAGACAGACTGCTGTTTCACTGTTGTCTCCATTAGAGAAAGGGATGCAACTGTGTTGGTCAGCTCATAAACTACAGAGAAACTAGGAATTCACAGAATAAAACCTTTTTAACTTCTTGTTGACTTTTATATACGGAATGAGCAGTTTAGTTATAAGATTTTTTTTTAATTTACTTTTTATTGAAGGATAATTGCTTTACAGAATTTTGGTGTTTTCTGTCAAACCTGAACATGCATCAGCCATAGGTATAGATATCTCCTCCCTTGTGAACTTCCCACCCATCTACCTCCCCATCCCACACCTCTAGGTTGTTTGAGTTTCCTGAGCCATGCAGCAAATTCCCATTGGCTATCTATTTTACAAATGGTAATATAAGTTTCCATGTTAGTCTATCCATACATCTCACCTACTCCTCTCCTCTGCCCATCTCCATAAGTCTATTCTTTATGTTTGTTTCCCCATTGCTGCCCTGTAAACAGATTCTTCAGTACCATTTTTCTATATTCTGTATATGTGTATTCAGTTCAGTTCAGTTGCTCAGTTGTGTCCAACTCTTTGTGACCCCATGAATCGCAGCACTCCAGGCCTCCCTGTCCATCACCAACTCCTGGAGTCAACTCAAACTCATGTCCTTCGAGTTGGTGATGCCATCCAGCCATCTCATCCTCTGTCGTCCCCTTCTCCTTCCCCCAATCCCTCCCAGCATCAGAGTCTTTTCCAATGAGTCAACTCTTTGCATCAGGTGGCCAAAGTACTGGAGTTTCAGCTTCAGCATCAGTCCTTCCAATGAACACCCAGGACTGATCTCTTTTAGAATGGACTGGTTGGATCTCCTTGCAGTCCAAGGAACTCTCAAGAGTCTTCCCAACACCACAGTTCAACAGCATCAATTCTTCAGCACTCAGCTTTCTTCACAGTCCAACTGTCACATCCATACGTGACCACTGGAAAAACCTTAGCCGAAGAATACAATATTCCTCTTTCTCTTTCTGATTCACTTCACTCTGCATAATAGGTTCTAGATTCATCCACCTCATCAGACCTGACTCAAATCTGTTCCTGTTTGTGGCTGAGTAATATTCCATTGTGTATATATGCACCACTGTTCTTTATTCATTCATCTGTCGATGGACATCTAGGTTGTTTCTGTGTTGTAGCTATTGTAAATAGTGCTGCAGTGAACAATGGGGTACATGTGTCTTTTCAATTTTGGTTTCCTCAGGGAATATGCCTAGGAGTGGAATTGCTGGGTCATATGGTGCTTTTATTCCTTGTTTGTTAAGGAATCTCCATACTGTCTTCCATAGTGGCTGTATGAATTTACCTTCCCACCTACAGTGCAAGAGTGTTCCCTTTTCTCCACACTCTCTCCAGCATTTATTGTTTGTAGACTTTTTGATGAGGGCCATTCTGACTGGTGTGAGGTGATATCTCATTGTGGTTTTGATTTGCTTTTCTCTAATAATGAGCGATGTTGAGCATCTTTTCATGTGTTTGTTAGCCATATGTATGTCTTCTTTGGACAAATGTCTGCTTAGGTATTTTTCCCACTTTTTGATTTGGTTGTTTGTTTTTCTGTCTTTGAGTTGTATGAGCTGCTTGTATATTTTGGAAACTAATCCTTTATCAGTTGTTTCATTTGCTATTATTTTCTCCCATTCTGAGGGTTGTCTTTTCACCTTGCTTGTAGTTTCCTTTGCTGTGCAGAAACTTTTAAGTTTAATCAGGTCTGACTTATTTACTTTTGTTTTTATTTCCATTACTCTAGGAGGTGGGGCATAGAGGATCTTGCTTTGATTTATGTCATCGAGGGTTCTGCCTATATTTTCCTCTAACAGTTTTATAACTTCTGGTCTTACATTGAGGTCTTTAATCCATTTTGACTTTATCTTTGTGTATGGTGTTAGGAAGTGTTCTTATTTCATTCTTTTACATGTAGCTGTCCAGTTTTCCCAGCACCATTTATTGAAGAGGCTGTCTTTGCCCCGACTGTATACTCTTGACTTCTTTGTCAAAAATAAGGTACCCATCAGTGCAGGGGTTTATTTCTGGACTCTCTATCTTGTTCCATTGGTCTATATTTCAGTTTCTATGCCAGTACCATACTATCTTCATGACTGTAGCTTTGTAGTATAATCTGAAGTCAGAAAGCTGATTTCTCCAGCTCCATTCTTTCTCAAGACTGCTGTGAAAATTTGGGGTCTTTTGTGTTTCCATATGAATTGTGAAATTTTTTGTTCTGGTTCTGTGAAAAATGCCATTGGTAATTTGATAGGTATCACATTGAATCTGTAGACTGCATTTGGTAGTACTGTCATTTTCACAATATTGATTCTTCCTACCTAGGAACATGTAATATCTCTCCATTTGTTTATGTCATCTTTGATTTCTTTCATCAATGTCATAATTTTCTGTGTACAGTTCTTTTGTCTCCTTAGGTAAGTTTATTCCTAGATATTTAATTCTTTTTGTTGCAATGGTGAATGGGTTTGATTTCTTAATTTCTCTTTCTGATTTTTCATTGTTAGTATATAGTAATAGTAGTATTTTAGTTGCGAAGTCATGTCCAACTCTTGCAACCCCATGGACAGAGGAGCCTGGCAGGCTCCAGGGGATTCTCCAGGCAAGAATACTAGAATGGGTTGCCATTTCCTTCTTCAGGGGCTCTTCTCAACCCAGGAATTGAACCCAGGTCTCCTGCATTGTAGGAAGATTCTTTACCAACTGAGCTACAAGGGAAGCCCCTAGTATATAGAAATGCAAATAATTTCTGTGTATTGATTTTGTATACTGCAGCTTTGCTATTTCACTGATTAGTTCTAGTAATTTTCTGATACTATCTTTAGGGTTTTCTGTGTACAGTATCATGTCATCCACAAAGAGTGAGAGCTTTGCCTCTTCTTTTCTGATCTTGATTCCTTTCATTTCTTTTTCTTCTCTGATTGCTGTAGCTAGGACTTCCTGAACTATGTTGAATAATAGTGAAAGTGTACACTGTTATATTGTTCCTGATCTTGGCGGGGAGTGCTTTCAGTTTTTCAGCATTGAGATTAGTGATTTGCTGTAGGCTTATCATATATGGCCTTTACTATGTTGAGGTAGGTTCCTTCTATACCCATTTTTTTTGAAGAGTTTTAATCATAAATGGGTGCTGAATTTTGTCAAAGGCTTTTTCTACATCTATTGAGATGATCATTTGATTTTTATCTTTCAATTCATTATTATGGTGTATCACATTGATTAATTTGCATATATTGAAGAATCCTTGCATTCCTGGAATAAACCCAACTTAATCATGATATGAACTTTTTCATGTGTTGCTGAATTCTGTTTGCTAAAGTTTTGTTGAGGATTTTTGCATCTATGTTCATCAGTGATACTGGCCTGTAGTTTTCTTTTTTTAAGTTGTCTTTGTCTGGTTTTGTTATCCTGGTGATGGTGGCCTTGTAGAATGAGTTTGGAAGTGTTCCTTCCTCTGCAATTTTGGAAGAATTTTAGAAGGATAGGCATTAGCTCTTCTTTAAATGTTTGATAGAATTTTCCAGTGAAGCCATCTAGTCCTGGGGTTTTTTTGGGTTTTTGTTGGGGGGGGGGGTTGCGATTTTGATCACAGCTTCAATTTCAGTGCTTGTAATTGGGTTGTTCATAATTTCGATTTCTTCCTGGTTCAGTCTTAGTAGATTGAACTTATCTAAGAATCTGTCCATTTCTTCCAGGTTATCCATTTTATTGCCATATAGTCGTTCATAATAGTCTCTTATAACCCTTTGTATTTCTGCATTGTCTGTTGTAACATCTCTTTTTTCATTTCTAATTTTGTTGATTTGATTCTTCTCTCTTTTGTTCTTGATGAGTCTGGCTAAAGGTTTATCAATTTTGTTTATCTTCTCAAAGAACTAGCTTTTAGTTTTATTAATCTTTACTATCGTTTCTTTGCTTTCTTTTTCACTTATTTCTGCTCACATGTTAATGATTTCTTTCCTTCTACTAACTTTCGGGGTTTTTTGTTCTTCTTTCTCCAGTTGTTTTAGGTGTAATGTAAGTTGTCTATTTGATGTTTTTTCTTGTTTCTTGAGGTAGGATTGTATTGCTGTGAACTTCCCTCTTGGAACTGCTTTTGCTGCATCTTGTAGGTTTTGAGTTTCTGTGTTTTCACTGTCATTTGTTTCTAGATTTTTTTTTTTAATTTCCCTTTTGATTTCTTCCGTAACCTGTTGGTTATTTAGAAACACGTTGTTTAGTCTCCATGTGTTTGTGTTTCTTACAGGTTTTTTTTTTTTTTTTAATCTAGTCTCATAGCATAGCATGGTGGTCTGAGAAGATGCTTGATATGGTTTCAATTTTCTTAAGTTTACTGAGGTTTGATTTGTGAACCAAGATGTGGTCTATCCTGGAGACTGTTCCATGTGCACTTGAGAAGGTGTATTCTTCTGCACTTGGATAAAATGTCCTGAGGATATCAATGGGACCCATCTCATCTAATGTATCATTTAAGACTTGTGTTTTCTTACTTGTTTTTCCTTATTAATTTTCTGTTTTGGTGATCTATCCATTGGTGTGAGTGGGATGTTAAAGTCTCTTACTATTATTGTGTTACTGTCAATTTCTTCTTTTATTTCTGTTAGTGTTTGCTTTATGTATTGAGGCCCTTCTGTGTTGGGTGCATAGATATTTACAACTGTTACGTCTTCCTCTTGGATTGATCCCTTGATCATTATGTAATGTCCTTCCTTATTTCTTGTAATCTTTTTTATTTTAAGGTCTATTTTGTCTGACGTGAGGATTGCTACTCCAGCTTTCTTTTGCTTCCTATTTGCATGGAATATATTTTTCCATCCTTTCACTTTCTGTCTATGTGTGTCTTTAGGTCTGAAGTGGGTTTCTTGTAGACAGCATATATAAGGGTCTTCTTTTGTATCCCTCAGCCAGTCTATATCTTTTAGTTGGAGCATTTAATCCATTTACATTTAAGGTATTATTTATATATATGTTCCTGTTGCTATTTTCTTATTTATTTGGGGTTGATTTTGTAGATCTTTTTTCTTCTCTTGTATTTATTGACTATATAAGTTCCTTTAGCATTTGTTGTAAAGCTGGTTTGGTGGTGCTAAATTCTCTTTTTAACTTTTGAAAGTCTGGAAAGCTTTTTATTTCAATTTTTAATGAGATCCTTGCCGGGTACAGTAATCTTGGTTGTAGATTTTTCCCTTTCATTACTTTAAATTTATCCTGCCATTCCTTTCTTGCCTGCAGAATTTCTGCTTAAAGATCAGCTGTTAAGTGTACAGGGTTTCTCTTGTATGTTCCTGTTGCTTCTCCCTTGCTGCTTTTAATATTCTTTCTTTGTGTTTAGTCTTTGTTCATTTGTTTAGTATGTGTCTTGGCATGTTTCTCCTTGGGTTTATCCATATAGGACTCTTTGTGCTTCTTGGACTTGATTATTTCTTTTTCCATGTTGAGGAGATTTTCAACTATAATCTCTTCAAAAATTTTTCTCATACCTTTTCTCTTTCTTGTCTTCTTCTGTGACCCCTGTAATTTGAACATTGTGTGTTTGGTATTGTCCCAGAGGTCTCTGAGACTATCCTCAGTTCTTTTCATTCTTTTTACTTTATTCTGCCCTTCAGAAGTTATTTCCACCATTTTATCTTCCAGTTCACTGATTCATTCTTCTGCTTCAGATATTCTGCTATTGATTCCTTCTAGAGTATTTTTAATTTCAGTAACTGTGTTGTTTTCTCTGTATGTTTATTCTATAATTCTTCTAGGTTTTTTTTAATTGATTCTTGCATTTTCTCATTTGTTTTCAAGGTTTTTGATCATTTTTAGTGCTATTATTTTTCTGAATTCTTTTTCAGGTAGTTTGCCTATTTCCTTTTCAATTATTTGGACTTCTGTGTTTCTAGTTTGCTTCTTCATTTGTAGTGAGAAAGCTGGTTCTCTCGGGGTTCCTGGCCAGCAAAGAGATCTATATTAACCAGCTGGAAGCTCTGTTGCTGCCCATGAAACCTCTGAAGGCCACTGCCACCACCTCCCAGCCTGTACTCACCATCCAGCAGACTGAGACCATCTTCTACAAGATCCAGGACATTTACAAGATCCGCAAGGAGTTCTATGACAACCTCTGCCCCAAGGTGCAACAATAGGACAGCCAGGTCACTACGGGCCACCTCTTCCAGAAGCTGAGAAGACTCTTGCTTGGATGCTCCAGGGTCACAAGCTCAGCATGCTCAAAACTGAACTCATTGGCTCTGAGGCTCTTTGCTGTCTTCCCTGCCTCTGTCTCAGTGGGTGTGGCCATATCCCATGGATGGATATCCATGACTCCTTAGGACTCATCCTTGGCACCTCCCCTCCCTGCATCCCTTGGAGTCCACTTCTTTAAAGCTCAGAGCCACCTGGTGCCCTCATCTGGACCACTTCTGTGGTCTCAGGAGTGCATTCTGCCCCAGGCCTGCCTCAACCTGCAACAGGAGAATGTTTCCTAAACTCCTGCCTGGACCTCACTTCCTCCCTGCTCACATCCCTTCAGAGGGCTCCCCCTTACCCACTAAATAAAGACCAGCCTCTGCAGTCTGGTTTATGAGGGAAAAAAAAAATAGTATTTCTCTGCCTTTTCATTATTTTTTTTTTTAACTTATTGTGTTTGAGGTCTCCTTTTCTCAGGCTTTAAGGTTGAATTCTTTCTTCCTTTTGGTTTCTGCCCTCCTAATGTTGGTCCAGTAGGTTTGTGTAAGCACAAAGTGAGATTTGTGCTGAGTTTTTCTTTGTCTGTTTGTTTTTCCTCTATTGGGCAAGGCTGAGTGAGGTGATAATCCTCTCTGCTGATGATTGGGTTTGTATTTTTGTTTTGTTTATTGTTTAGATGAGGCACAGGGTGCTACTGGTGGTGGGTGCTACTGGTCTTGTATTCAGGTGGTTTCCTTTGTGTGAGTTTTCACTATTTTATACTCTCTAGGGTTAGTTCTCTGGTAGTCTAGGGTCTTGGAATCAGTGCTCCCAGTCCAAAGGCTCAGGGCTTGATCTCGAGTTTTGTGTGGGTCTGGATATTCTTTTCTGCTGTTCAGGTACTCCTGTCTGCTCTTAGCTGGTGTTCTGCATGCACTTCTGTGTCTGAAGGTGTATCCCTGATATATCCATGGAGAGAGATGTACTCCATGTCCACCTACTCCTCCCCCATTTTGTTCTCTTAGGTATATTGTTTCACCAAACAGATTGCTTTATAATGAAAAGAAAATTACTGATTCTCCTACATTCATTTAAAAGGAAAGAAAAATAAAAACATGACTACAACTGTCTAAGAAATATAATGCATAAATGTAGAAAAACTAGTTAAATCACACTATCCTGTTTTATTTTCTACCACCTTATTTTTCTTGATATTGCCCTATTTATATCACAGGCTTTTTGTTACTAGAAAAGTCCACTATTTTTATGATGAATATTGTATGAATCCATTGAACACTACTTTTTATTTAGTAAAGTATGCATTACATTGGAAAAGGAAATGGCAACCCATTCTTGCCTGAGAAATCCCATGAACAGAGGAGCCTGGTGGGCTATATAGTCCATGGAGTCTCAAAGAGTAGGATACAACAGCTAAACAATAAAAGCAGCATGCATATATGCATCTTGCCATAGCAATAATTTTTAAATCTCTTTATCTTATTTTTTATACTCTTTTTTATTTTGGTCTCTGTATGCCCAGATTCCTTCACCAAACCCTGATTGATAAAGAGTAGAATATCTCCAAGTTTTCATAAACCAGGATGAATACAATATCAAATACAAAGTAATGCTAAATGTAATATATAAAATATATGACAGTGTGTAAATATACAAAATACTAAAAGGGACTTCCCTGCAGGTCCAGTGATAAAGACTTCACCTTCTAATGCAGCCAGTGAAGGTTCAGTCCTTGATTGGGAAGCTCAAATGCCACATGCCTTGCAGCCAAAACCCAAATCTTAAAGTAGAAAGCAATATTCTAATACAAATCAAGATTTAAAAAAAAGAAGTCCACATCAAAAAAATTTTGTGATTATTGCTTTTAAGAAAAATTTAGACATGTATCTATCAGTGAAACATTATAAATATTTTATGTCTTTTAAAAATGTGTAGTTACCATTCTTGTGAAGTTTTATTCCATATCTTTTCACCATTTAGTACAGCAGACATTTTGGAGGATACAAACCTTTTTGAAATAATGAATAAATATCATCTAAGCATTCATAATGAGACACCTAAAGAAGAGAGGTTATATAAATGTTAGTGTCCTTAGTATATTCTTATAATTAAAACTGATAGGGTGAATAATATCATCTAATTAGAGAGACTGGCCTGAAGAATAAAGACGATTTTGGATAAAGTTCAAAAGAATTCTGTCGTGTGGTTTTAGGAGGACAAGTCTTTAAGGAGTCAGAGAAGGAAAATCTGTGGGTGTAGGAAAAAAATTAGAAAATTATGGTGTCACTAAAGTAAAGAAAGAACTCAAGAAGTAAGAAATGGCAAGCTGTGTCAGCCAAAATTTTCTCAACATTGATATTATTGTCAGCTACCTGGAAAATGGTACAAAGCTGAAAATCATGAGGGTTTTAATCAAGTAGACAAAAAAATAGGCACTAAAATAAGAAAATAATACTCTTATAAATTTATATATAAAATATAGGGTGTGATTAAAATTGTCACAAAGATGAAATAAATTTTTTTTTCCTTAAAATTTTTAAATATTTAGAGAATATGTGGATTCAAAGTATTTCTTGGGCTTGGTGGCATGATGCTGATTGATTATATTTGAAAATGGTTTCAGTAAAGTGGTAAGATTTAACTTTCATAGGAAAGGGATTGCAGAATAAAAGAGAATAAATGAACAACGTGTGTAGAACTCATTTAAAAAAAATTGTGAAAAGAAAGAGAAAATTAAAAAAAATAGTATCAGTGGTCCGAAATTCCTAATAAGCTTGTAAAGCATATAGTAAAAATAATAGATTGAATATATTAAAAGATCAAGATACTTGAGATGTCAGAATGAGTAGAGGAAATGGTACTTAGAGACATAGAGATGATGGACTTGAGAACTGGTTATGAATTTTTGTAGAATAGGAAATTATAGCAGGACAATTTAAGATCTTGGATAGAGGCTACGAGAAGTGCTAAAGTCTGAAGTGAGTGTGTGTGTGTGTGTGTGTGTGTGTGTGTGTGTGTGTGTGTGTATGTGTTGAGAAGGGTAGGGAAGGTATTGGATGGTGGTAGCGATGAGGCAAGAGATTGAAAATGACAACCTGGTCATATAAAACCAAAAGTTCTTTAGGTAAATATTCTTTATCCTCTTGTGATAGTCATATTTTCTGTCATTTGCTCCATATGAGATTTAGCCTTCCTAAAGACAACAGTGCATAATATTTGATATTCTCCACAAATGAAAATAGTTGCACAGAGATAATACCCAACAGGAAGATGCATTATACATCATATAGAAGTTAACGATTATCTGTGATTCACTGTATGAGAGGTAGCTATTCTTTACTAAATTGGATATTAGACAAACCCAGAGTTAAGAGTAAAAGCTTTGTTCTAAAGAAATATCCTCATTTAATTTGCATCTCTATTTGAAAAGTATTAAAAAGAAAGTAACAATTATTTAAAAAGCCACCATAGTGTTACCTTTTTATCTCAAAATCATCTTAATTATAGTTCAGATATTGAGCAATATTCAGTGGCTGTCATCACTACAATTTGTTTGACAGCACTGAGGCTACAAGAGGCAGATAAAAAGCTCATAGTCTTATTAGACATACTGTACAGTCTTATTGCAACATAAATAAATGTTGTCATTTCTGACTTTTTAAAAATATCTACTTTCTCCCTAAACTGACAACCATTAATAAAATTTTAAAAGATGAACATGTTATACTATTTTATATTATCATTAATTTTTCAAAGAAATACCAAAGAGTATAATATTGTACACATACATGTTTTACAACCCAGCTTAAGATACAAAGCACACATTGTATTGAAGTGCCTTTAAAACTCCCTAATTAATTTCCATTCCTCTTCATACACAAAGGATGATAGTATTACATTTCCATAGATGTTCTCAAACCTTTATAACATATGTTTGCACCCACAAACATTTTATATTTTTGCACTGTAGATTTAAAGTTATAACAAGTAGTTTTGTGTGATTTGTTTTTTCAGTTAGTTTATGACAGTCATCTGTGCTTAGAGGGTAACTCAAGTTCATAATTATCATTAATTATTAGTATTTTATTATACAGTTTACATTTGAACAATCCTAGGGTTGGGTTGGGGCACTGACTTCCCACACAGTTGAAAACTGCATATAACTTGCAGTCTCCCAAAACTTTATTAATAGCCTATTGTTAACTGAAAGCCTTAATAATAACATAAGCAGTCAATTAACACATATTTGTATGTTATATATATTATATACTATATTCTTAAAAAAAGTAATCTCAGTTCAGTTCAGTTGCTAACTAGTGTCCGACTCTTTGTGACCTCATGGACTGCAGCCCGTCAGGCCTCTCTATCCATTACCAACTCCCAGAGCATGTTTCAAACTCATGTCCATGGGGTCAGTGATGCCATCCAACCATCTTATCCTCTGTCGTCCCCTTCTCCTCCTGCCTTCAGTCTTTCCCAGCATCAGGGACTTTTCAAATGAGTCAGTTCTTCACATCAGGTAGCCAAAATATTGGAGTTTCAGATTCAGCATCAATCCTTCCATTGAATATTTAGGACTGATCTCCTTTAGGATGGACTGGTTGGATCTCCTTGCAGTCCAAGGGACTCTCAAGGGTCTTCTCCAACACCACAGTTCAAATGCAGCAATCCTTTGGTGCTCAGCTTTCTTTAGAGTCCAGTTCTCACATCCATACATGACTACTGGCAAGACCATGGCTTTGGCTAGACAGATCTTTGTTGGTAAAGTAATGTCTCTGCTTTTTAATATTCTGTCTAGGTTGATCATAGCTTTTCTTCCAAGGAGCAAGTGTCTTTTGATTTCATGGCTGCAGTCACCATCTGCAGTGATTTTAGAGCCCCCCCCCCAAAATAAAATCTCTCACTGTTTTCACTGTTCCCCCATCTATTTGCCATGAAGTGATGGGACCAGATGTCATGATCTTAATTTCTGAATGTTAAGTTTTAAGCCAATTTTTTCACTCTCCTCTTTCACTTTCATCCAAAGGCTTTTTAGTTCTTCTTCCCTTTCCGCCATAAGGGTGGTGTCATCTGTGTATCTGAGGTTATTGAAATTTTTCCTTGCAATCTTGATTCCAGCTTGTGCTTCATCCAGCCCAGCATTTTGCATGATGTACTTAAATATATAAGTTAAATAAGCAGGGTTACAATATACAGCCTTGACCTACTCCTTTCCCTATTTGGAACCAGTCTGTTGTTCCATGTCCAGTTCTAACTGTTGCTTCTTGTGCATACAGATTTCACAATAATCTAGTAATCTAGATAAAGTAATCTAGATAAAGTTTTATTAAGACAATCATAAGAGATATGCATTTATATTACTGGGTTGTATTTATTGATACCATAATTTTACATCTGTTTACAAAATAAGTTGCCTATCAGTACATATATCAATGTTGTCTTATGTGATCCAAAATACTATATATTGCTATATGTATTATTAATATATAATATGTTATATGTACTATTAACATCACTCAGTTGTGTCTGACTCTTTGCTACCCCATGCACTGTAGCCTGCCAGGCTCCTGTCATGGAGATTCTCCAGACAGGAATACTGGAGTGGGTTGCCTTGCCCTCCTCCAGGTGATCTTCCCAATCCAGTGATCAAACCCAGGTCTCCCGCATTGTAGGCAGGTTCTTTACTGTCTGAACCACCAGGGAAGTGCATTAATAACACTACACATCAAATATTAAAAATTGAATGAGGTAAAACCACCACAGTATTGTGAAGTAATTATCCTCCAATTAAAATTAAGAAATTAATTTTTAAAAAGGTGATAGGGAATATATGTATACATATAGCTTATTTGCTTTGCTGTATAGTAAACTAACACAGCATTGTAAAGCAACCATACTCCAATAAAGATTTTAAAAAACAAAGGGGGAAAAAGAAAACAAATGGAAAAGGAAAGTTAATGGGGGAAAAAGAAATCCTTATTTATTTACAAGTATAGTAATTCCTGTACTTGTAACAAAGAAGAAGCCATGTACTTGCTTTATGGTAGTCTGGCCTAAATGCTAACAAATCATTGAACGTCTTTATGGTATATTGTATTAGATATATGCATAATACAGTATTAGAAACATTTCATTTCTTAAAAAAGGCACTTGTGATGATAGGCGGACATGTAGTTTCTCCAATTATGATAGAGTATCACATGCTATAGTAATGTAATTCTTTGAAAGCAAAGCTATAAAATAGTAAGAAAGCTAAAATTATTATTTTTATATCAATATCACTTACTTTATGCCTGTGTAGGATAGGCTGTCATCTTCCATACAAGGCTCATACACAATTAAAACTTAGATAATGATGGTCATGATGCAAAAACGTTTCACATTTTTTGAGATACAGTTATTAAACCTTCACACAAAGATACACAAATGTATCATACAAATGTATGACCTCATGATTGATTACTATATATTAAATGGAAGTGGATCATCACAAAGGTCTTTGTCCCCATTGTCTTCATGTTGACTAGACCGAGGAGAAGGAGGAAAAAGAGGGGTTGGTATTGATGTTTCAGGGATGGCAGAGGCAGAATTGGTGGAAAAGGTTGAAGGTGAGGCAGACACATTCAGTGTAACTTTATGGAAATACATTATAATTTCTGACTATTTTTTTTTCATTTGTCTAAAAAATATTTGTATACAGCACCAGTTCCTCTTCCACTGTTTGCTTTAGTTTTAGTGCCCATATCATCAAAGCATCCATGTCATAAAAGAAGTCAGAAGCAGTCTTGAAAAGTCAGAACCCTCCTGCTGGATTGCCTAATATCAACTAGTTTTCTGGCACTGCTTCTACATCTTCCTCTTCCTTGTTTGGCACTGGTTCAGAACACACCCCTCCAGCAAGGTGCCTTTGGTAATTTCTCTGCTGTGGTGTCTAATAGCTCTTGAATGTATCCAACATTCTTCACCTGCCCTGACCCCTCTACCACACCCCTATTTTTTAAAATTGCATCCACAATCTCTCTCATGACTTTCTTGATTGGCTCTCTCAGAATACTTTGAAGTCAGTGCAGTATCTAGTCAGTTTTCTTTGGAAGGAATTTATTGTCTTGGGTCTGATGGCTTTTATGGCTTTTACTATAACAATGACGGCATCTTCAGTGGTGTAATCTTTCCAGACTTACATGATGTTTTCTTTCTTGAGATTTTTATTTTTCTACAGCATTGACAATCCTCTCCATAGAGTGCTGTGTTTAATGAACCTTAAAGGTCCTTATGACCCCTTGATATAGGGACTGAATTAGTGATTTTGTATTTGTGGGCAAGTAGACCACACCAGTACTCTTGCCTGGAAAATCCCATGGACGGAGGAGCCTGGTGGGCTGCAGTCCATGGGATCGCTAAGAGTCGGATACGACTGAGCAACTTCACTTTCACTTTTCACTTTTATGCATTGGAGGAGGAAATGGCAACCCACTCCAGTATTCTTGCCTGGAGAATCCCAGGGACCGGGGAGCCTGGTGGGCTGCCGTCTATGGGGTCGCACAGAGTCAAACACAACTGAAGCGACTTAGCAGCAGCAGCAGCAGACCACTTTCGATGTCTTTGATGTTGAACTGATGTACTTTCAGTGTTGAACATCAGTGTTGATGTAATTTGGTGTTGAACTGATGTATTCCTGGCAAAGGGCATTGTCCAATATCAAAAGAACTTTAAAAAGAAGTCCCTTACTGGCAAGGAACTTCCTTACTTCAGGGACGAATCATCAATGAAAACAGTGCAGGGAAAGTGTTCTAAGTGTCCAGGCCTTCTTCTTGTGCAACTAAAATGCTGGAAGCTGCTGTTTTTCTTTTCCCTTTATGTCTTATGATTAGTAGCTTTATATATAGGGCAATTCTGATCATAAACCCAATTGCATTTTCACAAAACAGTAAAATTAGCCTATTCCTTCCTGCCTTAAATCTTGGTGTTTGATTCTCTTCCTTGCTAAAAAATACCCTTTGTGGCTTTTCTTTATTTATCTTTTGGAGAATAGAGCATTTTTATCTGCATGATAAGCTTGCTGAGAGAGAAATTTTTTTCACCTCAATGATTTTCTTAATGTTGTCTGGGAACTTGTTTGCTAATACTTAGTTGGCAGAAGCTGCCTTTCCTATTATCATGACAGTTTTAAAAAAGCCAAACCATTTTCCAAAATCATCAAATCATCCTTTGCTGTTATTAAATTATCCATCTTCTGATTCCTCACCTTTTTTTGCTTTAAATTACCATATAGAGACTTTGCATTTTCTCGAGTCATAGTAAAGTCTATAGGGAACCTCAGTTCAGTTCAGTTCAGCCGCTCAGTCATGTCCGACTCATTGTGACTACATGAAGCGCAGCACGCTAGGCCTCCCTGTCTATCACTAACTCCTGGAGTTCACTCAAACTCACGTCCATCGAGTCGGTGATGCCATCTAGCCGTCTCATCCTCTGTAATCCCCTTCTCCTCCTACCCCCAATCCTTCCCAGCATCAGAGTCTTTTCCAATGAGTCAACTCTTCGCATGAGGTGGCCAAAGTACTGGGTTTCAGCTTTAGCATCATTCCTTCCAAAGAACACCCAGGACTGATCTCCTTTAGAATGGACTGGTTGGATCTCCTTGCAGTCCAAGGGACTCTCAAGAGTCTTCTCTTGAACACCACAGTTCAAAAGCATCAATTCTTCGGTGCTCAGCTTTCTTCACAGTCCAACTCTCCCATCCATACATGACTATTGGAAAAACCATAGCCTTGAATAGATGGACCTTAGTCGGCAAAGTAATGTCTCTGCTTTTTAATATGCTGTCTAGGTTTGTCATAACTTACCTTCCAAGGAGTAAGTGTCTTTTAATTTCATGCCTGCAATCACCATCTGCAGTGATTTTGGAGCCCCCAAAAATAAAGTCTGACATTGTCTCCACTATTTCCCCATCTATTTCCCATGCAGTGATGGGACCAGATGCCATGATCTTCTTTTCTGAATGTTGAGCTTTAAGCCAACTTTTTCACTCTCCTCTTCACTTTCATCAAGAGGCTCTTTAGTTCCTCTTCACTTTCTGCCATAAGGGTGTTGTCATCTGCATATCCGAGGTTATTGATATTTCTCCCGGCAATCTTGATTCCAGCTTGTGCTTCTTCCAGCCCAACGTTTCTCATGATGTACTCTGCATATAAGTTAAATAAGCAGGGTGACAGTATACAGCCTTGATGTACTCCTTTTACTATTTGGAATCAGTCTGTTGTTCCATTTCCCATTCCAACTGTTGCTTCCTGACCTGCATATAGGTTTCTCAAGAGGCAGGTCAGGTAGTTTGGTATTCCCATCTCTTTCAGAATTTTCCACAGTTTATTGTAATCCACACAGTCAAAGGCTTTGGCATAGTCAATAAAGCAGAAATAGATGTTCTTCTGGAACCCCCTTGCTTTTTCAATGATGCAGTCAATGTTGTCAATTTGATCTCTGGTTCCTCTGCCTTTTCTAAAACCAGCTTGAACATCTGGAAATTCACTGTACTGTAAAATCATGATTTGTTATAAATTGTTTTGGCAGTGGACATATGGGATGTTTCCTATTGTTTCAGTCCTGTAAATATCGTTGCCATAATATTATTATAGTTGTTTACTTCAACACATATGCATGTGTGTCTGTAAGAATATATGAAAGGAAAGAATATTTGCTTTATGAAGATAGTGCAGTCATCTTTATTAAATATACTAACATGCTGATTTTTCTTGGCTGCCTACTAATCATAGTAATTTATTTATTACTCATTATTCATTGTTATAAATAATATGAATAGAATTTATGAATACAGCATAGGATTATGATATGCTATGCATAAATATAGAATAAATATAAACTATAATATTTAAAAAATATATATATATATATATAATTTAACTACATCAAAGTAACTATCCATTGATAGATGAATAGATAAAATAGATGTTGTATGCATATACCACATATATATATATGAATATTATTTAACCATAAAAGGAATAACATCTTGCCATTTGGAATAACATGAATGGACTCAGGAGATTTTATGTGAAGTGAGATAACTCAATGAAACCTGAATACTGTATGATTGATGTCAGTGATATGTGAAATATTTTTTAAAAAGTGAATAAATATAACAACAACAACAACAAAAAATAGACACATAGATCTAGAGAACAAATAAGCAGTCACCAGAGCTAAGGGTGTTAGAGTGATGGGTGAAATAGGTGAGAAAGAATAAGAAGTACAAGCTTCCAGGTACAAAACAAATGAGTCATGGGGCTAAAATGTACAGCATAAGGAATAAATTAAAGTATTATATAATAATAGTAGTAGTAGGTAGTGATTTTTTTAATAAAGATATTCTGAATACCAAATATATTTATGTGTTTGTCAAGATCCTTATATTTTGTCACTTGTTTCTCCTTGTTTTTTATTTATAGAAATACAGATGGTTTTCATTTTAACATGGTCATATTTATAAGTTTTTTCTTCCCTGTTTTTGTTTCTGTCTTCTTTAAATATCCTTTGGAAACTAAAATTTAAAAAATATATATTATACATGAGTGTTATATATTCATATTGATATTGATATGGTTGATATTCATTAGCCTTGAAATTATCTGTAACTAATTTTAAATGGTCTAGAGAATTTGATTATTTTATACAGTAAACTAAGCACATTTTTTTTCAAATATCTGAAACTACACACCCTATCCTGATTGGTCAAAACCATCTCTGCTGTATAGCAAATATTCATTCAACTTTGAGCCAAATTCTAGGCTTTCTATATTGATCATTTGGCATCTTTATTTATCCCAGTGTAACACAACATTTTCTTAATAATGTGAATTCATTAATGTTTCTTAATAATATGAATTCATAATGACAGTGACTAAGGTAATATTAGCGGGCTTCCTTAGTGGCTTAGTGGTAAAGACACTGGTTCAATACCTGGATCAGAAAGATCCCCTGGAGGAGGGCATGGCAACCCACTCCAGTATTCTTGCCTGGAGACTCCCCATGGACAGAGGAGCTGGGCGAGCTACAGTCCATAGGGTCGCATAGAGTCAGACACGACTGAAGCAACTTAGCATGCACACAAGGAAATAATTATGAACAAGTCTATGAACCAAATGATCTGGGTTCAAATACTCAGTCTCTACAACTATACAAATATATATGGTACATATATAATGTGTGTGTGTGTGTGTGTGTATATATATAAATTTCCAAACTGGATGAATCATGAGCTGGAATCAAGATTTCCAGGAGAAATATCAACAACATCAGATATGCAATGATGATACCATTTGAACGGCAGAAAGTGAACAGGACTAAAGCACTTCTTGATGGGGGTTAAATATCTAGCTTAAAACTCAGCATTAAAAAAAAAAAACCAAGATTGTGGCGTTTGGTCCCATCACTTCATTGGAAATAGAAGGGGAAAAAGTGGAAGCAGTGACAGATTATTTTCTTGGGCTCAAAAATCACTGCAGATGGTGACTGCAACCATGAAATTAATGGACACTTGCTTTTTGGAAGGACAGCTATAACAAACCTAGACAACATATTAAAAATCAGAGACATCACTTTGCCAACAAAGGTCTGTATAGTCAAAGCTGGTTTTTTTTTTTCCAGAAATCATGTACAGATATAACAGTTTGACCATAAAGAAGACTGAGCTCCCCAAAACTGATGCTTTTGAATTATGATCCTGGAGAAGATTATTGAGAGTCCCTTCCACTGCAAGGAGATCAAACCAATCAATCCTAAAGGAAATCAACCCTGAACTGATGCTTCCAGCCAACATTGGAAGAACTGATGCTGAAGCTAAATTTCAAAGATTTTGGCCACCTGATGAATAGAGCTGACTCAATGGAAAAGACCATTCCAAATAGCACAAGGAATACGTCAAGGCTATATATTGTCATAGTGCTTATTTAACTTATATGCAGAGTGCATTATGAGAAATTCTGGAGTGGATGAAGCACAAGCTGAAATCAAGATTGCCGGGAGAAGTATCAATAACCTCAGATATGCTGGTGACCATCACCCTTATGTCAGAAAGCAAAGAAGAACTAAAGAACCTCTTGTTGAAAGTGAAAGAGGAGAGTGAAAAAGTTGGCTTAAAACTCAATATTCAGAAAACTAAGATCATGGCATCCAGTCCCATCACTTCTTGGAAAACAAATGGGATAACTGTGGAAACAGTGAGAGACTTTATTTTCTTGGGCTCCAAAATCACTGCTAATGGTGGCTGCAGCCATGAAATAAAAGGCACTTGTTCCTTGAAAGAAAAGTTATGACCAACCTAGATAGCACATTAAAAAGCAGAGACATTACTTTTCCAACAAAGGTCCGTCTAGTCAAAGCTTTGGTTTGTCCAGATGTTTTTGAACTGTGGTGTTGGAGAAGACTCTTGAGAGTCCCTTGGACTGCAAGGAGATCCAACAATTCCATCCTAAAGGAAATTAGTCCTGAGTATTCATTGGAAGGACTGATGTTGAAGCTGAAACTCCAATACTTTGGCCACTTGATGTGAAGAACTGACTCATTTGAAAAGATCCTGATGCTGGGAAATAGTGAGGGGAGGAGAAGGGGACGACAGAGGATGAGATGGTTGGATGGCATCCCTGACTCAATTGATATGAGTTTGAGTAAACTCTGGGAGTTGGTAATGGACAGGGAGGCCTGGCTTGCCACAGTCCATGGGATAGCCAAGAGTCTGACATGACTGAGCAACTGAACTGATATGAACTGGCTGGCCTAGTGGTTTTTCCCACTTTCTTCAGTTTAAGTCTGAATTTTTCTATAAGAAGGTGATAATCTGAGCCACAGTCAGCTCCAGGTCTTACTCTTGCTGGCGTTATAGAGCTTCACCTTCTTCAGCTACAAAGAATGTAATCAATTTGAATTCAATATTGACCATTTGGTGATGTCCATGTGTAAAGTTGTCTATTGTATTGTTTAAAAAAAGGGTATTTGCTATGACTAATGCATTATCATGGCAAAATTTAGTTATCTCTGACCTGCTTCATTTTGTTCTTTAAGACCAAACTTGCCTATTACTCCAGGTATCTCTTGACTTCCTACTTTGTTTTCCAATCCCCAGTGATGAATAGAACATCTTTTTTTGATGTTAGTCCTAGGAGGTTTTCTAGGTCTTCATAGAACTGATCAACTTTAGCTTCTTTGGCATCGGTGGTAGGGGTGTAGACTTGAATTACTCTGATGTTGAATGGCTTGCCAGATATTATTATTGTTTTTTTATTTACTATGTTTAAATTGCATACACATTTATCAATCCTTTCACCCACTACTTTTCTTTAATTTTTTGAATTATAATTTATTTACAATATTTTAAATGTACAGCACAGTGATTCTTTTTCAGATTATTTTCCAGTCACTATTTCTTATGTTTCATCCCTTCTTTTCTATATATTATTTATACTATATTTCCTATGCAAATTCTTTAGAAATTTATTTAGTAAGTATTCATAAGTGGCAAACTTTAATCAATTAACATTTATTTAAATTATCTTTATCTCATTTTTATTCAATAAAAATTAATTGGCTATAAAGTTGTACATAGTTAATATAGTGTCTCTGTTTTATTAAGTGCTTTCCCCCACAATTCTTATTTTTCTGCTCTTGTTAGAGTCTATCCTTGTGATTGATAGTCTGGTGTCAGTCTGATCATCATAATTTCTACTAAAATTGCCTTTCTTTTGTGGATGATTTAAAATCTATTTTCTGAAAGAGGACTTTTTAAAGATGGTGATACAGGAGGTTCCTGAACTTTCTTCCTCCCACAAACATTAAACATACAGCTATACATGTAGTACTTCTCTCTGAAAGAAATCCAGAAACGAATTGAGTGACTCCTACACATTAGATGAACAAGAAGAGACCCATCTATGTTCATCAGTGATATTGGCTTGTAGTTTTCTTTTTTTGTGACATCTTTGTCAGGTTTTGGTATTAGGGTGATGGTGGCCTCATAGGATGAGTTTGGAAGTTTACCTTCCTCTGCAATTTTCTGGAAGAGTTTGAGGAGGATAGGTGTTAGCTCTTCTCGAAATTTTTGGTAGAATTCAGCTGTGAAGCCATCTGGACCTGGGCTTTTGTTTGCTGGAAGATTTCTGATTACAGTTTCAATTTCCGTGCTTGTGATGGGTCTGTTAAGATTTTCTATTTCTTCCTGGTTCAGTTTTGGAAAATTGTACTTTTCTAAGAATTTGTCCATTTCTTCCACGTTGTCCATTTTATTGGCATACAACTGCTGATAGTAGTCTCTTATGATCCTTTGTATTTCTGTGTTGTCTGTTGTGATCTCTCCATTTTCATTTCTAATTTTATTGATTTGATTTTTCTCTCTTTGCTTCTTGATGAGTCTGGCTAGTGGTTTGTCAATTTTATTTATCCTTTCAAAGAACCAGCTTTTGGCTTTGTTGATTTTTGCTATGGTCTCTTTTGTTTCTTTAGCATTTATTTCTGCCCTAATTTTAAAGATTTTTTTCCTTCTACTAACTCTGGGGTTCTCCAATTCTTCCTTTTAAATCCACACACATATGGACACCTTATCTTTGACAAAGGAGGCAAGAATATACAATGGAGTAAAGACAATCTCTTTAACAAGTGGTGCTGGGAAAACTGGTCAACCACTTGTAAAAGAATGAAACTAGATCACTTTCTAATACCGCACACAAAAATAAACTCAAAATGGATTAAAGATCTAAATGTAAGACCAGAAACTATAAAACTCCTAGAGGAGAACATAGGCAAAACACTCTCAGACATAAATCACAGCAGGATCCTCTATGATCCACCTCCCAGAATACTGGAAGTAAAAGCAAAAATAAACAAATGGGATCTAATTAAAATTAAAAGCTTCTGCACAACAAAGGAAACTATAAGCAAGGAGAAAAGACAGCCTTCTGAATGGGAGAAAATAATAGCAAATGAAGCAACTGACAAACAACTAATCTCAAAAATATACAAGCAACTTATGCAGCTCAATTCCAGAAAAATAAATGACCCAATCAAAAAATGGGCCAAAGAACTAAATAGACATTTCTCCAAAGAAGACATACGGATGGCTAACAAACACATGAAAAGATGCTCAACATCACTCATTATCAGAGAAATGCAAATCAAAACCACAATGAGGTACCACTTCACACCAGTCAGAATGGCAGCGATCCAAAAATCTGCAAGCAATAAATGCTGGAGAGGGTGTGGAGAAAAGGCAACCCTCCTACACTGTTGGTGGGAATGCAAACTAGTATAGCCACTATGGAGAACAGTGTGGAGATTCCTTTAAAAATTGCAAATAGAACTACCTTATGACCCAGCAATCCCACTGCTGGGCATACACACTGAGGAAACCAGAATTGAAAGAGACACATGTACCCCAGTGTTCATCGCAGCACTGTTTATAATAGCCAGGACATGGAAACAACCTAGATGTCCATCAGCAGGTGAATGGATAAGAAAGCAGTGGTACATATACACAATGGAGTATTACTCAGCCGTTAAAAAGAATACATTTGAATCAGCTCTAATGAGGTGGATGAAACTGGAGCCGATTATACAGAGTGAAGTAAGCCAGAAAGAAAAACACCAATACAGTATACTAACACATATATATGGAGTTTAGAAAGATGGCAATGATGACCCTGTATGCAAGACAGGAAAAAAGACACAGCTGTGTATAACGGACTTTTGGACTCAGAGGGAGAGGGAGAGGGTGGGATGATTTTGGAGAATGGCATTCTATCATGTATACTATCATGTAAGAATTGAATCGCCAGTCTATGTCTGACGCAGGATACAGCATGCTTGGGGTTGGTGCATGGGGATGACCCACTGAGATGTTATGGGGAGGGAGGTGGGAGGGGGGTTCATGTTTGGGAACACATGTAAGAATTAAAGATTTAAAAAAAAATAAAATAATAAAATAAAATAAAATAAAAAAAGGAAGAGACCCATATCAAAAGAGGTAAGAAAGTCTGGATTTTCCAGATAAGTAAAAGCTGAAAGAGATCATCACCACTAGACTGTCCTTATAAGAAATATTAAAGGGACTTCTTCAAGAAGAAGCAAAGGAACACTAGTTAGTGAAAGGAAAACATATGAAATAATAAATCTCACTGGTGAAAATAAGTGAAGTGAAGTGAAAGTCACTCAGTCATGCCTGAATCTTTGCGACCCCATGGACTATACAGTCCATGGAATTCTCCAGGCCAGAATACTAGAGTGTGTATCCTATCCCTTCTCCAGGGGATCTTCCTGACCCAGGATTTGAACCAGGGTCTCCTGCATTGCAGGCAGATTCTTTACCAACTAAGCTATCAGGGAAACCCAGTGAAAGTAAATACACAGTTAACTTCAGAGTATTCAGAGTATATAAATCACTTATAAATATATGAAGATTAAAAGACAAATACAATAATCTGTTAATGCATACACAAAGTAAAAATATTAATCTGAGACATCGAAAACAAAATATGGGCAAGCAGTGTTAAAAAGAAAAAAACAGCTTCAGTTTGCATTAGAACTTAAGTAGTTATCACCTTAAAATAGACTATTTTATTTTATAAACAGTTTTATGTAAGCTTCATGGTAAACACAAAGCAAAAATCTGTAGTAGATACACAAAAGAGAAGGGGAAAGAAATCCAGGAATGCCATGGATTTGTGATGTATGGTGCAATCTTCAAATCATAGAAGAAAAAAATCAGGAGAAAAGAAAGTAACAAAGTAATTACAAAAAAATTCAGAAAACAGTTAACAAAATGGTGATATTAAGTCCATACCTACCAATAAACTATTTAAGTAAATGGAGTAAATTCTCCAGTCAAAAGATACAGAACTTCTTTCAAGAAACAAGAAAAATTTCAAATAAGCACTAACTTTAAACTACAACAAATTAGTTAAAAAGAAGAAGAAGAAGAAGAAATGAAGCCCCAAATTAGGAGGAGGAAGACAATTACAAAGATCACAGGGGAAATAAGTTAAAAAGAGATTAAAAAGACAATGGAAAAGAACAATGAAATTAAGAGCTGTTTCTTTGAAATGATAATCAAAACTTTGGTTAGATGCAAGACTAAAAGAGAGAAGACTCGAAATCAGAAATGAATCAGATGATACAACTGATTCCACAGAAATGCAAAGGTAAGACCCTTTGCAGTTAAGATACTGATTATACATAAAAAATTGGTCAAGCTCGAAGAAATGGAATACTCTGCATTCATTTAACAAGGATGAATTTAACAAGGATGGTTTCCCTAAAACCAGAGCCAAATAAGATGATACAAGAAAGGAAGACTAAAGACCAATATCCCTGATTAATATAGATGTAAAAATCGTCAACAAAATATTAGTAAACCAAATTTAACAGCACACTAAAAGAATCTTACACTATAATCAAGTGTGATTTAATGGTAGAAATACTTGTGAATCATATATCTGATGAGTTAATATCCAAAATATATAAAGAATTAATACAACTTGATAGGAAAAAATAAAGCCATTTGATTTCAAAATGGGCAGAGGAACTAAATAGACATTTTTCCAGAGAAGGCATTCCAAAAACAATACCTGGCCAACAGTTACATGAAAAGGTGTTCACTATCACTAATAATCAGGAAAACATAAAACCATAATGAGCTATCACATCATGCCTGTTAGAATGACTATCAAAAGCTCAAGATAACATGTCAGGAAGGATGTTAAGAGAAAGAATGCTTATGCACTCTAGGTGAGAATGTAAATTGGTGCAGCCACTATGGAAAGCTGTCCCTTGTACAAGATATCAAACCCATCAATCCTAAAGGAAATCAACCCCAAATACTCACTGGAAGGACTGATGCTGAAGCTCCGATGTTTGGCCACCTGATGTGAAGAGCCGACTCCTAGGAAAAGATCCTTATGCTGGGAAAGATTGAGGGCAGGAAGAGAAGGGGATGGCAGAGGATGAGATTGTTGCATGGCATTACCAACTCAATGGACATGAGTTTGAGTAAACTCTGGGAGACGGTGATTGACAGGGAATCCTGGCATGCTGCAATCCATGGGTCACAAATAGATACAACTTAATAACTGAACAACAACAATTATGTAAAACATTATGGAGGTTCCTTAAAAAATGTAAATTAGAACTACCTTCAGTTCAGTTCAGTTCAGTTCAGTCACTCAGTCGTGTCCGACTCTTTGCGACCCCATGAATCGCAGCACGCCAGGCCTCCCTGTCCATCACCAACTCCCGGAGTTCACTCAGACTCGCGTCCATCGAGTCAGTGATGCCATCCAGCCGTCTCATCCTCTGTCGTCCCCTTCTCCTCCTGCCCCCAATCCCTCCCAGCATCAGAGTCTTTTCCAATGAGTCAACCCTTCGCATGAGGTGGCCTAAGTACTGGAGTTTCAGTCTTAGCATCATTCCTTCCAAAGAAATCCCAGGACTGGTCTCCTTCAGAGTGGACTGATTGGATCTCCTTGCAGTCCAAGGGACTCTCAAGAGTCTTCTCCAACACCACAGTTCAAAAGCATCAATTCTTCGGCACTCAGCCTTCTTCACAGTCCAACTCTCACATCCATACATGACCACAGGAGAAACCATAGCCTTGACTAGATGGACAATCTATCAATTCAATTTCTGAAAAGAGGATCTTGAAGATATATCTGCATTTCCATGGTTATTGCAGCATTATTCATGGTAACCATTATTCACAGTGACCAAGGGAAGTGAACAACCTATATGTTTGTTAAGGGATGGCTAGACAAAGAAAAAGAAAAAAAGTGTGTATATATGTGTCCAACAGAACATGAGTCAATCAGGAGAAAGAAGGAAGTGCTGCCGTTAGTGACACCGTAGTTGGACGTTGAGGGCATTATGCTAAGTGAAGTAAGTTAGACAAATGCTGTGTTATATCGCTTATATGTGGGAAATAAAAGCCAAGCTCATATGCACAGAGGCTAGCGTGTTTACCAAGGATTTGGGGAATGGATGTGGGAAATTGGTCGATGTTGCTCAAAGAACATAACCCCTCATTAAAAGGAACAAGTTCTAGGGACGTAATGTATGGCACATTCATTACAGTTAGTAACACTGTGGTGTATAGTTGAAATTTGAAAATAAAATACAACAGATCTTATAGTAATCTGGGGCTTGTAGGGGGACTGACCTTCCATGCACTCAGAAGTCCATGTGAAACTTAAGTTGGCCCTTCATATACATGGTTCCTCTGTATCTGTATTTCCACATCAACAGACTCAACCAACGGTGGCTCATATAGCACTGTGGTGTTTACTATTGAAAAAAACTTTGAATAAGTGGATCCATGTAGTTCAAACCCATGTTTTTCAAGGGTCAGCTGAAAAATCTTTTTGCCTTTGGCACCTTAAATGTTTATTTCCAGTTATATAAATATTCATTGTGTATTTTTGTTCTTTTAAATATTTCATTCATTAATTAATGACACATCTTTCATTAATTCTGGAAATCATCACCTATTATCTCTCTGAATACTATCTCTCCTCCATCTTTTTATCTGTTTCTCTTGAACTCTTAGAATTTTTAAATATTTTCTGTCTCTTCTCCATATTTTAAAATTTTTATTTTCCATTTATCTTCCATCTGTGTCAATTTAGGTAACTTCATCTGTTTTATTTTTGAGCTTACTAAATTTTTCTTAGCTGTATCTAAACTGTTCATCTAATTCATTACCTATGTAATTGCAGAAATTGTGATTTCAAGAAATTATATTTGATAATTTGAATAATATTCTTCATAGTTTGGAGGGATTTGTTCTGTTTTCTTCCTTTTCCTAGTTTTGTCTCCAACTAAATTTTAGCTATATATTTTATACTATATATTCCAAAATCCCATTCTGAAAATTTTAGGCATCTAAGTCTTCTCAGTCTTTCACTGTACCACATTTATTTTTGTGTTGACTCATTTTATATCATGTTATACGTAGAAATTTTGTGCAGTCCTAATTGAGGGTCATGGTACAAATAAGTTGTCTTTACTTCTGATTGGTATTCCAAGGATCTTCAAATCTATAAATTCATGAGGGTGTAGATGTTTAGTTATAATTTCATGGGTGATATTTTCCAATTGGAGGTCAGGTTAAACTCATGATTTTTCTCTTTATATTCTTCTATTGGTGGTAGATAACTCTGTGCTGGTATTATTGTGGCAGTTTAGTCCTTTCATGGCCCCCCAGGGCTTCAATATCTATACTATTGCAGCCATTAATATCCAAATTCTTGAATATTAGGGTTTAGGAAGATTTTGAAGTTAACTACAGATTTCATTCTAATTAACTGCTTTAGTTTTGGCTTTCTTTTCATTTTGGTACCTAGAGATTTTCTTTATTTTCTTGAGAGCTAATTCATATAATTGAGAGACTATTTATAATTTTTAAACTAGCATTCCTAAATGTCTCTTATGAGGAGATTATTTGGATTGTTTATTCTGTCATTTCATTTAATAGTGTCTCTCAATTAATGTGTGTGTGTATCTGTGTGTGTCGGTAACTGAACATTTTTACTGATGAACAGGACCAGTATTGACTTCACTGCTGGAAAAATATATATATATATATATCACCACAGCTCATACATGCTAATATGCATTATACGCAGACAGCACCAATAGGAGGTATATGTGCTACACACAAGGTACACTTTTTACTTTAGGCTTGGCAAAGGGCATACAAATATAATGTTTCCTTCCTTTAGGAATGATTATGCAGTAGAAAATTTACAATTTGTAGTGGCTTAAGTAGGTGAAAAAAGTCAAATGGGCTTCAAGTGTCATTTTTAATTTTACTCAAGTAATTTTAAAGATTGTGTCTTAATTTTGGAAACAGTTCCTCATGGATTCTTAAAGAGGTCTCTGGGAGTTAGAGCTCTATGTACAAAACATAGGAAATGGCAACCCACTCCAGTGTTCTTGCCTGGAGAATCCCAGGGATGGGGGAGTCTGGTGGGCTGCCGTTTTATGGGGTTGCACAGAGTCAGACACGACTGCGGTGACTTAGCAGCATGTACAAAACACCACCTTTAAAACTAAGAGAAAAGGAAGATTTTCCCTATTTCAGCTCTAAAAAGTGGAATATTAATAAAAGACTTTTATGAACTATACCAAAGTGAGTATTTGAAGTCTTCTACAATGCCTAAAATTATATTTTAATTGAAAGCATAACCTAAGTGAGAGAAAAAAATAATATGGCAAAGATTAATATCTTACAATGACTAGACAAAATTTTCTGAGTGCTCCTTTATTTCTTTCCATCTTCTTTTATTTTATTTCCTTTTGCTCCTAAACCACTAATCACCTAATTTCCAAAAGCCACAGTCAATACTGAAGTCATTTACTAACCTGATAGTCTGAGTATCATATGCCACATTACATAACTATATATGCCAATATAATCAAAATCTTAATGAAAGCCAATTAAGCTGTCTGTGCCGTGGCTCTTCAGGTATCTTGTCTCTTTATTATAGAAGTCAATCTCATTTGTTAAGCCTTTTATAAATTTGAACTAAGCCAAGAAATATTTAGCTAAATGTTTTATTGAGATCCTGGGAAAATAAACCAATTCTTTTCTCTATGTTCTTAATTTTTTTTCCTATTCCCCCACTACCTATTTCTTTGTTCAGTTCTGTGCTGTGTAAAATTCAAGCTGGTTTGATTTTTACTACAGTGTGAAATATATATTTGATCACTCATGCATTATATGCACATGAGTGATCAAATGTATGATTCATTTAAAAATGATTCATGAATATCTGTATGATCACCACCTTGTTAAAAAAAGATTGTTTTTGGCACCCTTGACATTTCTTACTGTTCCTCTCCAAAAATGTTTCTTCCTGAAAAAATGATCACTCTCCTGATCTCTGTTATAACAACTCCCTGCTTATTTATTTTACTGTGTATATACACATTTATAACATTGTTTTAGTTTGCCTGGTCTTGAACTCTACATAGATTAACTCATACTATATATAATCATGTGCCTTGTCTTCTAAGCTAAATATTGTGAATTTGTTGTGTGCTGTTGCACACTGCCTATATAGATGGGGTTCTCCAGAAAAGAAAAAATAAATGTGTATTCATGGAGAGAGAGAGATTTATTAGAAGAAAGGGCACACATGGTTATGGAGATTGAGAAATCCCATGATGTATTGTCTGCAAATTGAAGAACCAGGAAAGCAGGTAGTGTAATTCAGTCCAACTCCAAAGAGGCAGGGCAACCAGTGGTCTAAGTCCAAGTCTGAATCCAAATGCCTGAGAACTAGAAATATTGACTTCCACAAGCAAAACATAGATGTCCCAGTTCAAACAGAGAGAGAATTCACCCGTCCTCTGCCTTTTTTCCTATTCAGGACCTCAAAGGAGTGGGTAATGTCCACCAGCATTGCTGATCTTGACCCAAGTGCTAATCTTGGTGCTTCTGTGTCCTGCCTATTGTAAATACTGCTGCAGTAAGCACTGGGGTGCATGTATCTTTTTGGATTACCTTTCTCTCTGGATTAGGATTGCTGAATCGTATGATAGCTCTATTTTTAGTCTTTTAAGGAAACTCTATACTGTTCTTCATAATGGAGAACATTATATTCCCACCCTCCCAATCATTTATTGTTTGTAGATTTTTTAATCATGGCAATTCTGGCGGTGTGAGGTGATACCTCATTGTAGTTTTGATTCACATTTCTCTAATACTTAGTGATTGTTGAGCGGCACTTTTCATGTGCTTTTGGCCATCTATATGTCTTTTGTGGAGAAATGTCTTCTTAGATCTTCCCCACAATTTTTGATTGAGTTTTTTTTTTTTTTTCTTTGATATTGAGCTGCATGAACTGTTTGTATGTTTTGGAGATTTAATTCCTTTCAGGTTGCTTAATTTGCAAACATTTCTCCCATTCTGAGGGTTGTTATTTTGTTTTGTTTATGCTGTGCAAGAGCTTCTTAAGTTTAATTAGGTCCCATTTGTTTATTTTTGTTTTTATTTTCATTACTCTAGGAGGTGAATCAGAAAAGATCTTGCTGAGATTTATGCCCAGAAGTTTTCTGCCTGTTTCCTCTAAGAGTTTTATAGTATCTGGTCTTACATTTAGATGTTTAATCCATTATTCTGTATAATGTTAGAGAATGTTCTAATTTCATTATTTTACATGTAGCTCTAGTCTTCCAGTATCATATATTGAAGTTTCTTTCTTTTCTCCAGTGTCTATTTTTACCTTGTATATATTAGGTGACCATAAGCGCATGGGTTTATCTCTGGACTTTGTGTCCTATTTCACGGATGTATTTTCTGTTTTTGTGCCGGCGCCATACTGCTTTGATCGCTGCATGCCCACCAACAGAAGGGTGGATAAAGAAGATGTGGTACAGATATAAATGAAACATTACTTACCCGTAAAAGGGGCGAAATAGTGCCTTTTGCATGACACCACCCTTATGGCAGAAAGTGAAGAAGAACTGAAGAGGCTCTTGATGAAAGTGAAAGAGGAGAGTGAAAAAGTTGGCTTTTAAAGCTCAACATTCAGAAAACTGAGATCATGGCATCCAGTCCCATCACTTCATGGCAAGTAGATGGGGAAACAGTGGCTGACTTTATTTTTCTGGGCTCCAAAATCACTGCAGATGGCAATTACAGAAAAGAAATTAAAAGATGCTTACTCCTTAGAAGGAAAGTTATGACCCATCTAGACAGCATATTAAAAAGCAGAGACATTACTTTGCCAACAAAGGTCCGTCTAGTCAAGGCTATGGTTTTTCCAGTGGTCATGTATGGATGTGAGAGTTGGACTATAAAGAAAGCTGAGCACAGAAGAATTGGTGCTTTTGAACTGTGGAGTTGGAGAAGACTCTTGAGAGTCCCTTGGACTGCAAGGAAATCCAACCAGTCCATCCTAAAGGAGATCAGTCCTGGGTGTTCATTGGAAGGACTGATGTTGAGGCTGAAACTCCAGTACTTTGGCCACCTGATACAAAGAGCTGACTCATTGGAAAAGACCCTGATGGTGGTAAAGATTGAGGGCATGAGGAGAAGGGCACGACAGAGAATGAGATGGTTGAATGGCATCATCGACTCGATGGACATGGGTTTGGGTGGACTCCAGGAGTTGATGATGGACAGGGAGGCCTGGCGTGCCTCGGTCCATGGGGTCACAAAGAGTCGGACACGACTGAGCGACTGAACTGAACTGAACTGAATTGAGTGCCTTTTGCAGCAACATGGGTGGACCTAGAGATTGTCATTCTGAGTGAAGTAAGTCAGATAGAGAAAGACAAATACAATATGATACCACTTATATGTGATACCTAAAAAAAAGGTACAAATTAACTTATTTATAAAACATAAATGGAAAAAAAAAACATAAATTCACACATATAGAAAACAAACTTATGGGTACCAAGGGGGAAGAGGAGAGGGATAAATTGGGATATTGGGATTGACATACATACACTATATAAAACATATAATAAAGACTAATAAAATAGATAACTATTAAGGACTAATAAGTATAGCAGAGAAAACTCTATACAATAGTCTGTAATGATTTATATGGGAAAAGCTTCTTAAGATGGATATATGCATATGTATAATGGATTCATTTTGCTGTACGCTTGAAACTAGCACAACATTGTGAATTAACTGTACACAAGGAAACATTTTTAAATGCTAATTCCTTCCAGAAACACTCTCACAGACAAACTCAGAAATAATGTTTTACTAACATTCTAGGCATACATTATCCTAGTCAAGCTGACATACAAAATTAACCATCACACAACCTATTCATTTTTGAACAGGTTCAAAACATGTTATTTCCAAAATATACCACTTTAGCATATTAATTATTTTGAGCTTGAAAGCACCAGAGAAACAGCAGTTGCAGGAAGGACTCTCTGACAAATCTCCTTTCTACCTAAAAGCCAGCCATAAAATAAGCATGAGAAAGATGTCCTCTCTGTACAAGGAAGAGAACATTCTTACCATTGGAAACAGCGATGATGCCAAAACCAATCAGTACAAACAAATCTATTAAAATAACCCTTATCTTCTATTAATTTCCTCTGTGTACTTCCTAGTCGCTTTCTCGTAATTCATTACCCCTAAGCTCAAATATCTTTGTTTTGTCACTTCTCCACAAATTTACCACTTCTTTGTTAGAAAGTGTATATAAGCTCCTGGTCCTGTTTTTTCAGATCTTCATTTTTCTTATGAAGACTCCTTTGTGCACGTTAAAATATTAAGTAAAATCTGTTTGCTTCTTTTCTGTAAATCTGTCTTATGTAAGTTTAATTTTCAGGTTCAGTCATAGAATCTAAGATAGTAAATTCTTTTTCTCCCTAATATCTTCATGTTCTACAGTTTTATATTCCTTGAACAAAATATATCCATTCTATGAATGGTAAACATATAAAATTTCAGACTAGTTGGAAAAAAAATCCTGCTGAAATCAATTTTGTACATCTTCTGATACGCAGGATCAAATGTTTTTCTAGTGTATCTCTGCATAGAATTGAATTGCTACACTATAGGATAAGTGTAGTTTAAAGTTTCCTAAATACTAGTTTGCATCCGTAGTACCCACATTGTCATCTGTACTTGACATTTTCAAATACATTTAAATGTTTGTTAGTCTGGTGGGTTTGTAATGGAATATAATTGTGGTTTTGCATTTCTCTGATTGCTAAGTGAGTTGAGACTTTTTCACATATGTTTGAGGGGTTTTGGTTTCCTCTTTTCTGTAATAACTAGATTAATTTTTTTTCATTTAGAAAGCACATTTAGTAAAGCATAGTCAATCAAGTTAATCTTGTCTTTCAAACCTTATCAACCTGTAGAGTTTGCCGACTCTGTGCTTTTTGTTAGACTCATATATATCCCCATGTATAGTAGTTAAGACTTCTTTAGAATTCAGATCACTGAGTTAAGTTTTAGGAAATATAGTAGAGTTCAAAAGAAAGAAGATATAATACTTAGGTAAGTAAAATGTTGATCTCAGAGAGTTTGTTAATAAATTTGAGCTGATTTTCTGTAAACTTATTATAAATATTAAAGATATATAGCATAAGAGAATTATCTAGTAAATTGAAACTAGTTTATGAAGTTTTCATGGAAAATGTATATTTTAACCTAGATTTGGATCTTTCAGTGTTTAAAATAAAAGTTTTATTTAGCACTAGCCAAGTACTTGGGACTGTTTGAAGTACTTAGGAAAATAAGTTATGAAAAAATTTCTTCAGATAATGGTCTAACTATCCAATATGCTTAAAGGATTATCTGTGATAATCATAGATTAAGTAATGGTGAAAAAATAGTAGAAAATATAAATTACTTTGAAATACACCTGGGAGCATTGGAATTCAGAAAATGGTCTATCTGTAGACAGAAAAAAAAAAAAAGAATAAGATAAGTGATAAGAGAGATAGGTGTCTTTGTCTTTAAAATTAGTGAGTTGTGGACTGTCAAAAGAATCCCAAAATGGTTAAATACTATGGATGGATAAAAGTAAGGCAAAGGAGAATTTGATAGAGGAGCATTACTGAATATTCCTTCAAAGGGAAGACTAAGTTTGACACTTGTTGCCTGTACATAAGACTTAGTCCTGCTAGTATTTTAAATGATGTCAATTTTACCTCGAGAAACAGTGGCGTTAGCTCAATATTGGTCTCTATGGTAGGTCTGATAGTATTATCTCTAATGTTTAAAACTGAATGTCTACTTTTCATGCTTATTTCATGCCTTTATTTCCTTATGTGCACACAATCCATTCTGAACAAAATATTCTGGCAATTATTTAGTTTGTTCAATGAATCCAGTTAATTAAAGTATCAAATTCTATGGTATTATGTAGCATTTCCTTATTAAAAAAAATGACATTGTTACTGTATAAGCAGAAACTCATGATCTGAGCCACAGTCAGGTCCAAGTCATTTTTGCTGACTGTTTAGAGCTTCTCCATCTTTGGCTGCAAATAATATAATAAATCTGATTTCCATATTGACTATATGGTGATGTCTATGTGTAGAGTCGTCTCTTCTGTTGTTGGAAGAAGATGTTTGCTATGACCAGTTTGTTCTTTTGTCAGAACTCTATTAGCATTTGTCCTACTTCATTTCATACTCCAAGGTCAAACTTGCTCGTTACTGCAGGTATCTCTTGACTTCCTACTTTTGCATCACTGTCCCCTCTCATGAAAAGTGTATCTTTCTTGATGATAATTCTAGAAGGTCTTGTAGGTCTTCATAGAACCATTCAACTTCAGCTTGTATGGCATCCATGATTGGGGCATAAACTTGGATTACTGAATGGTTTGTTTTGGAAATGAACTGAGATCATCTTGTCGTTTTTGAGACTGCACCCAAGTAATTCATATCAGACTCTTGTTGGCTATGAGGACTACTCCATTTCTTCTAAGGGATTCTTACCTACAATACTATATATAATGGTCATCTGAATTAAATTCTCCCATTCCCATCCATTTTAGTTCACCTATTCCTAAAATATCGATGTTCACTCTTGTCATCTCCTATTTGAGCACTTACAATTTACATAAATCCATGGGCCTAGTGAGAGGGTAACAGGCAAGAAGTCCAGGGGTCTCCAAACGGAGGAAATAGCCTGCAAATGTCAGACATTTTTATTTCTCTTAAGCGGCAGGAGGAAACAAACGAGATATTTTTTCCTTCTCTATACAAATTTAAAAGGAGGTTTCTCTTAAAATACTGTGTTGCCATAATGACACCTGGTTTCACCTGAAGTTAACTATTCTTAAAGCTAGAGATAACCAATGCCTTTTTCTTATGGAAATGTTTGTCTTAAGCTATGCTAATGTACTATGCGTTTACCCCAAACTCTTTCTTCAAGTTGGTTCTGCCTCTTGGCTCAGAACCTGCTTGACAAACCAGTATGTTATACTCAGTTATTGTTCCTCTAATCTATGTAAATGAAAGTATAAAAGTGAAAGAGGAGAGCGAAAAAGTTGGCTTAAAGCTCAACATTCAGAAAACGAAGATCATGACATCCGGTCCCATCACTTCATGGGAAATAGATGGGGAAACAGTGGAAACAGTGTCAGACTTTATTTTTCTGGGATCCAAAATCACTGCAGATGGTGACTGCAGGCATGAAATCAAAAGACAAGTTATGACCAACCTAGATAGTATATTGAAAAGCAGAGACATTACTTTGCCGACCAAGGTCCGTCTCATCAAGGCTATGGTTTTTCTTGTGGTCATGTATGGATGTGAGAGTTGGACTGTGAAGAAGGCTGGGCACCAAAAAATTGATGCTTTTGAACTGTGGTGTTGGAGAAGACTCTTGAGAGTCCCTTGGACTGCAAGGTTATCCAACCAGTCTATTCTGAAAGAGATCAACCCTGGGATTTCTTTGGAAGGAATGACGTAGAAAGTTGAGATGGCTAGATGGCATCACCGACTCGATGGACATGAGTTAGGTAAAAAATTAAAATAACTTGAAATATAATATCATATTGCTAGAGGAATGATAGAGATAAGATGTTTTGAAAACAGTTGTTGATGTTTCCAATCAAATATTTTTACCAACTCAAATATTTATCAATAGTTGACATATTTAATGAATGAAAAATATTAAATGTGATTACAATTTAATTCAAGAAATATTTATTAAAACTGTTTTTCCAAAACTAAATTAAGGTTATAAATATACAACAAAAATTAGAGTTGAAATGTTAAAATAGCAGGACTGAATGGAAATAAACAACCTAATAAAATCAGCTCTGTTGCCCTAATATGGTTGGTAGAACCTTCAAAATTATTTCTGCTGCTTATATGAAGACTTTTTAACTCCAATCTATATAATGGAAAGGATGGTAGACAGATATTAAGCTGTACATTAGTATAAGAATGTTAAAGCAAACTTTTTAACTAAGAATTGTTAATTAAGCTATTCTGAAGTAGTTTTGGGGTAGCTAAAATATTATCCTAAAGTGTGTTTTATTCTGTCAACCAAATAAACTAATTTACATACACTCATCTCACACGCTAGTAAAGTAATGCTCAAAATTCTCCAAGCCAGGCTTTAGCAATACATGAACTGTGAACTTCAAGCTGGTTTTAGAAAAGGCAGAGGAACCAGAGATCAAATTGCCAGCATCTGCTGGATCACTGAAAAAGCAAGAGAGTTCCAGAAAAACATCTATTTCTGCTTTTTTGACTATGCCAAAGCCTTTGACTATGTGGATCACAATAAACTGTGGAAAATTCTGAAAGAATGGGAATACCAGACCACCTGACCTGCCTCTTGAGAAATCTGTATGCAGGTCAGGAAGCAACAGTTAGAACTGGACATGGAACAACAGACTGGTTCCAAATAGGAAAAGGAGTACATCAAGGCTGTATACTGTCACCCTGATTATTTAACTTATATGCAGAGTACATCATGAGAAATGCTGGGCCAGTAAAAGCACAAGCTGGAATCAAGATTGCCGGGAGAAATATCAAGAACCTCAGATATGCAGATGACACAACCCTTATGGCAGAAAGTGAAGAGGAACGAAAAAGCCTCTTGAAAGTGAAAGAGGAGAGTGAAAAGTTGGCTTAAAGCTCAACATTCAGAAAACGAAGATCATGGCATCTGGTCCCATCAGTTCATGGGAAATAGATGGGGAAACAGTGGAAACAGTGTCAGACTTTATTTCTTGGACTCCAAAATCACTGCAGATGGTGACTGCAGCCATGAGATTAAAAGACGCTTACTCCTTGGAAGGAGAGTTATGACCAACCTAGACAGCATATTCAAAAGCAGAGACATTACTTTGCCAACAAAGGTCCGTCTAGTCAAGGCTATGGTTTTTCCTGTGGTCATGTATGGATATGAGAATTGGACTGTGAAGAAAGCTGAGCGCCGAAGAATTGATGCTTTTGAACTGTGGTGTTGGAGAAGACTCTTGAGAGTCCCTTGGACTGCAAGGAGATCCAACCAGTCCATTGGTTGTTCTGGGTGTTCATTGGAAGGACTGATGCTGAAGCTGAAACTCCAGTACTTTGGCCACCTCATGCGAAGAGATGACTCATTGGACAAGACTCTAATGCTGGGAGGGATTGGGGACAGGAGCAGAATGGGAATACAGAAGTTGAGATGGCTAGATGGCATCACCGACTTGATGGACATGAGTTGGGTAAACTCCGGGAGTTGGTGATGGACAGGGGGCCCTGTCGTGCTGTGATTCATGAGGTCGCAAAGAGTCAGACACAACTGAGTGACTGAACTGAACTGATAATCATATTTGATAATCATGAGAATTGTATAACAATAAAGTCATCTCAGTCTTCACTACTTTGTGCATTTGTCTAGCAATTCTCATTTAATTGTTTTTTTTCCCTGCTTAGTACTTTGCAATAATCTTCTCACCACTTATTTCTAAATCTTTGCTTCTAAAAATATGAATCAAATTCAGATGATTCTATAGACTTCATTTCAACATTAGATAATAATTTATATATTGCATATTAGCAGGCACATTTTTTATCTCAATGTGACAATACTTAAGCTCAGGACAGATATATGGCAAATCTCTAACATAAACAAAAATTTCCAATAAAAAGAAATGAAGTTAAACTTTTAATCATTCATGAAGGTGAAAACTTTTTCGTCAGAAGGATTTCTAAGTGATCAAATCTGATTTAACTTGCCCTTATACTGAATCATTCTCATACAAACATTTTAAGGCAATGGATATAAAGAATAGTATGTACTAAATGAAACCAAAGACAAGATAATGAACACCTTTAGTCTAAATGACTATTTTCTGGTTATACTTTGGGGTTTTAACCCCATTTTTTATTATTTCTTTCAGCCAAATGCCAAAAGAATGCTAAAAAACTCTCTAAGAATTTTTAAGGTAAAATATTTTTATAGTTAGAGTGTGCCATCTTGAAAAACAACAAAGTAAGTTTGTCTGCAAAAATTAACTTGGAAACCAAAGAGAACTTTGTTAAAAAACATGATGGTCGTACAAGTAGTTGGATGGATAACCACATTCATCACCATGACATACAGGTAAGATCAGAAACATGCAATTAATCCTTCTGAAAAGTTTTATTTACATATCTTTAATAAGGTTCTCTGCAACATAGTATTAACCAATGGATTTCAAGTAGAATAAACAGAAAATGTGTTTATTTTTTTAAACTAAATTTACTTTGTGCATAGTTGGAGCACATACCAGTTATAAAATTCTTTGGCAATCTCATATTTATTTCTAAACTAAATTTTTAGAAAATATTATTTCAGCTCTTAGCCACTCCCACCTTTATCAGTTCTGTTTGGCCCAGAAATCAATAAAAATATAGGACTGCATTCCCCATTCTCACAATTAAACTTAAAATATATTTGTATTTTCATCAAAGCAGCTATCTAGCCAAATTGGTATTTTTTTCCTCCAGATATTCAATATTCTCCTTATCTAAGCTTATGATACTTCTACTGACTGAAAGTATTTGAAACAGTAATTTCTACTCTGCTCTTAATAGCTGTATATTTAAATCAGATGTTTCACATTAGTAGCAGTGGTAGATTTAAAACTGTGGAATGTTTTCTTCCTGTCCTGTCCAGTGTTAAAGATATCAAAATTGCTTTTAACTTTTTAGAATCTGCATCTTTAATGCAGAATTGAGATTTTCTGATTCTCATAAAAAATGGGATATCTGCTATCTCTCGGTCACCTTTCATGCAGAATCCTCTCAAACTGAGAGGCCCTTTCCATGTTAGGACATAGGCATGTACTTCACTTATTCAAGAATGCTGCTTCCGCTTAAGCTGTGGATTGATTCCCATGGGCATTTGAGCTTATAATCTTTAATCTGAAAACTATCTTTAATCTTTTGTTGTTCTTTGATGACTTCCTGACAATGTCTTGAGCCTGGCAGTGATTTTTGCTTCCATCTTCCTTGCTCTCTTACTATTTAAAAGGTTAACTTGAAACTTAGCATAAACATGATATGGTTTAGCTAAACTGCTAAACTCTCAAGTGTATTATAAATCCGTTAAACAGATGGACCATATTTTGTATCAAACTATGTGCCGTGCTATTTAGTAAAATACCTAACCACATAACGATTTTTATAAGAGAGTGTGCTATTCCACTATGGTTTGGTATTTAAGGAAATGCTTCTAAATTTCCAATAGAAATTCATTTAAAATGAATGTGTGTTCTAGAGGGCTGGGCACTTCAGGGTTATGTTGTTCTCCTCAACATGTTATTGCACTTTTTCAGAAAGCTCACAAGAAAATACTTGGTTTAATTTGGACAATCATGTTCAAATACCAAGTTTGGTTCCAATAACGTGAGTTAAATATTTGCAAATAATTTGCAGAATGAGGACCCAGGGAGGAAATATAGAAAATTGCCATAGGCATCAATTTTCATAATAACAATTTTCCTCCGCCTTAGTCATGAATCATATACACTATGGAAATGCAACTAAAAATTCAGAAGACACATGATACACCATGAAAACTGTAGTTTTATTATGTACTAAATTGAATATGTAACAGGAAATATCAGAAATGAAAAAATTACACCATATAGATTGTAAGAAGTCAAAGGCCTTAGACTTTAAATTGTGACCTCAGAGTCTTCAAATGTAGTTTCAGTTCACTTCAGTTGCTCAGTTGTGTTAAACTCTTTGAAACCCCATGGACTGCAGCACACCAGTCCTACCTGTCCATCACCAACACCCAAAGCTTGCTCAAACTCATGTCCATTGAGTCAGTGATGTCATACAACCATCTCATCCTCTGTCGTCATCTTCTCCTCTTGCCTTTAATCTTTCCCAACATCAGGGTCTTCTCAAATGAGTCAGTTCTTCACATCAGGAGAAAAAAGTATTGGAGTTTCAGCTTCAGCATCAGTCCTTCCAATGAACATTCAGGACTGATTTCTTTTAGGATGGACTGGTTGGATCTCCTTGTAGTCCAAGGGACTCTCAAGAGTCTTTTCGAACACCACGGTTCAAAGCATCAACTCTTCGGTGCTCAGCTTTCTTTATGGTCCAAATCTCATATCCATACATGACTACTGGAAAAACCGTAGCTTTGACTAGATGGACCTTTGTTGACAAAGTGATGTCTCTGCTTTTTAATATGCTGTCTAGGTTGGTCATAGTTTTCCTCACAAGGAACAAGCATCTTTTAATTTCATGGCTGCAGTCACGTCTTCAGTGATTTTGGAGCCCCTAAAAATAGTCTGACACTGTTTCCACTGTTTCCCCATCTTTTTGCCATGAACTGATGGGATCAGATGCCATGATCTTAGTTTTCTGAATGTTGAGCCTTAAGCCAACTTTTTCACTCTCCTCTTTCACTTTCATCAAGAGGCTTTTTAGTTCCTCTTCACTTTCTCCCATAAGGGTGGTGTCACCTGCATATCTGAGGTTATTGATATTCTCCCTGCAATCTTGATTCCAGCTTGTGCTTCTTCCAGCCCAATGTTTCTCATGAGGTACTCTGCATATAATTTAAGTAAGCAGGGTGTCAATATATATCCTTCACATACTCCTCTTCCTATTTGGAACCAGTCTGTTGTTCCATGTCCAGTTTGAACTGTTGCTTCTGGGCTTACATATAGGTTTCTCAAGAGGCAGGTCAGGTGGTCTGGTATTCCCCTCTTTCAGAATTTTCCTGTTTATTCTGATCCACATCATCAAAGGCTTTGGCATAATCAATAAAGCAGAAATAGATGTTTTTCTGGAACTCTCGCTTTTTCGATGATCCAGTGGATTTTGGCAATTTGATCTCTGGTTCCTCTGCCTTTTCTAAAACCAGCTTGAACATCTGGAAGCTCATGGTTCATGTATTCTTGAAGCCTGGCTTGGAGAATTTTGAGCATTACTTTACTAGTGTGTGACATGAGTGTAATTGTATGGTAGTTTGAGCATTCTTTGGCATTGCCTTTCTTTGGGATTGGAATGAAAACTGACCCATTCCAGTCCTGTTATACTTCTTTTTAAAAACTTCCATATCTAAAATGAGAAGTTATAGATATGTAAATATGTTATTTGAGAGGTTAATTAAACAAAGAAATCTCAATGGAAAAAAATCAAAGATTAGGGGTAGAGATAGAAGTTGATTTTTATACATGATGGTCTCCATATTAGAAGTATTTTGTGAAAAGTCCCATCATTTTGACAGCTCAGTTACTTGAAAATGTTGAAGTCGTGGGAAGAAAGAATAGGAAAAATATATACCCACGAAAAAGAAAAACATTTGACTGTTATTCAGGGAAAACAAATATTTCTCAAAGTTTGAGGAAGAATTCAAAATTACCAGCTAAGTAAATACAAATAAGATAAGAGGACATTAACCAGCCCAGGTGCAGATATTTTCAGTATCATGAGTACAATCTAAACACAGGGCTGGATGAGAATTTATGAGGCCTTACCACAGCTCAACACCATTGCCTAACAAGAGATTTGACCTTCCTCCAAGTGATCAGTATACATGATCAAACACTGATAATTTGTGTTATGCAAAGTTTCCATGAATTGGTGATGGACAGGGTGGCCTGGCGTGTTGCGATTCATGGGGTCGTTGAAAGTCGGACAAGACTGAGCGACTGAACTGAACTGAACTGAACTGAAAGTTGATTTTGGTGGCCCAACTTCAGTTAATTTTATTAGTCTGTAAAAAGAATGAAAATGTTTTTATGATTAAATCATAAAGCAAAAATTTTTCTGAGAATAGCACAGGATCAGATTTTTTTAAATTGGTTTTTCCTTTTGGCACATTGAACATTTACGTGACCCTAAACATAAGAAGTTGCATTGAAAAGAGGGAAGATATTCAGGTACAGAAATCTCATAGTACTACTCAGCAAAGCTTAGACAGCAACTCTTTTGAAAAAGAAGAGGCTCAGTTGTGTCCAACTCTTTGAGACTCCATGAACCACAGCAAACCAGGCCTCCCTGTCCATCACCAACTCTTGGAGTTCACCCAAACTCATGTCCATTGGGTCAATGATGTCATACAATCATCTCATCCTCTGTTGTCCCCTTCTCCTCCTGCCCTCAACCTTTCCCAGCATCAGAGTCTTTTCAAATGAGTCAGCTCTTCACATCAGGTGGCCAAAGTATTGGAGTTTCAGCTTTAGCATCAGTCCTTCCAATGAATACCACGCCCAATATCCTTTAGGATGGACTGATTGGATCTCCTTGCAGTCCAAGGGACTCTCAACAGTCTTCTCCAACACCACAGTTCAGAAGTATCAATTCTTCTGTGCTAAGCTTTCTTCACAGTCCAACTCTAACATGCATACATGACTACTGGAAAAATCATAGCCTTGACTAGATGGACCTTTGTTTGCAAAGTAATGTCTCTGCTTTTTAATATGCTGTCTAGGTTGATCATGACTTTCCTTCCAAGGAGTAAGCTTTAATTTCATGGCTGTACTCACCATCTGCAGTGATTTTGGAGCCCAAAAAATAAACTCAACCACTGTCTCCACTGTCTCCCCCATCTATTTGCCATGAAATGATGGGACCAGATGCCAGGATCTTAGTTTTCTTAATGTTGAGCTTTAAGCCAAAATTTTCACTCTCTTTTTTTATTTTCATCAAGAGGTTCTTTAGTTTTTCTTCTCTTTCTGCCATAGGGGTGATGTCACCTGCATATCTGCTGCTGCTGCTGCTGCTGCTGGTGCTCAGTTGCATCAGTTGTATTCGACTCTTTGTGACCCCATAGACGGCAGCCCACCAGGCTCCGCTGTCCCTGGGATTCTCCCACAAGAATACTGGAGTTGGTTGCCATTTCCTTCTCCAATGCATGGAAGTGAAAAAAGAAAGTGAAGTTGCTCAGTCATGTCTGACTCTTCGTGACCCCATGGACTGTAGCCTACTAGGCTCCTCTGTCCATGAAATTTTCTAGGCAAGAGTGCTGGAGTGGGTTGCCATTTCCTTCTTCCTGCATATCTGAGGTTATTGATATTTCTCCTGGCAATCTTGATTCCAGCGTGTGCTTCTTCCAGCCCAGCGTTTCTCATGATGTACTCTGCATATAAGTTAAATAATCAGGGTGACAGTATACAGCCTTGATGGACTCCTTTTCCTATTTGGAACCAGTCTGTTGTTCCATGTCCAGTTTGAACTGTTGCTTCCTGACCTGCATACAGATTTCTTAAGAGGCAGTTCAGGTGGTCTGGTATCCCATCTCTTTCAGAATTTTCCACCGTTTATTGTGATCCACATCGTCAAAGGCTTTGACATAGTCAATAAAGCAGAAATAGATGTTTTTCTGGAACTCTCTTGCTTTTTCGATGATCCAGCGGATGTTGGCAATTTGATCTCTGGTTCCTCTGCCTTTTCTAAAATCAGCTTGAATATCTGGAAGTTCACTGTTCACATACTATTGAAGCCTGGCTTGGCGAATTTTGAGCATTACTTTACTAGCATGTGAGAAAAGTGCAATTGTGTGGTAGCTTGAGCATTTTTGGCATTTCCTTTCTTAGCGACTGGAATGTAAACTCACTTTTTCCAGTCCTGTGGCCTTTGCTGAGTTTTCTATATTTGCTGGCATATTGAGTGCAATTATATACATTATATCAATTATATACATTTTTTATTTTTGATGTGATACCATGGGAATATACTTGATCTCTGTATATGAATACGGCTGGAAAGTCCAATAGTGTAGGTAGTCATTAAAGACCTTGTATATATTGAAATCCTACCTTGCGGTGGTAACACTTTTAACAGTTTGCTGGTTTCCAATTCTTTATCTAGAGTCCTAGATGACCCAGTGCCTTTGCTTAAAAAGTTACTGTATTATCATGGGTATACTTTAAGATCTACATTTTTCTCCCAAGTTTTAAATTTCTATGAATTAGTTAATGCAAAATGCAAATTAAAATATTTAAGAGGTATTTTATAATTAAAGTCTGACATAGTATATAGTCATATGGATCTCTGTGAGTTACAGTTCTGAAATGCTGACAAGCTAGTAGACTTCTTTTTTCTTTTACCTCATTAGAGTGTATTTAGAATGATCTAGATCCTTAGAGTTTTGATTCTAACCTAAAAAAAAAACTTAGAAAAGTCAGTAGATATGTGAGATCTTCAGTACACAATCATAGGTTTGATACCTTCATTTGAGTTTATGACAATGTCAAATATTTGAAATAAAATAAGATGAAAGTATTAAGTTGCCCTTACAGTTAAATTATATTTCACTTTAATAAAATTTGAAGCTTTCAAATGCCTTGAATATATTTTTCAGCAGACAGATTTCTGAGTATATATATTTCAGTTTTCAAAGCTAGTATTCAGTACTCACTGACATTGAATTCAAACTAGGTATAAAATATTTAAAATCGTTATAATTTAGTTTTTAACAACAATGTTCATTAATAATTATATATATGATCATTGAGTTGATCAGGGAGAGTGAAAGACAGTGAAGATAAACAATGAAGAAAAGAGTGTGGAAGCCAAAACTGCATGGGCAAAATGAGTGAAGCCGTTAAGTAGATAGCTCATCTGCCTTCATGCATACCAATCAGAGTCCAGGAAAATGAGGCTGCAGAAAGAATTGTAGGAATGGTAGACAGACAAAACATCTGTTAGAGATACTTGAGAACATAATTCAACTTTACTTATCTAGATCATCAAAACAAAGAGATCTTCATTCCTCTACTAGGGGTCATTAGCATGTGTGGTGATGGGATGGGGAAAGTGGTCAAATAAAGGCGTCAACAGACAAACAGGCGAGACTGCAACACTGACAGTGACTGCAATGAATAGGTAATTTATGAAGTCTTCCAAATTACTTAAACAAAAGGGCCTTGAATAGAAAGAGGGGAAAATGGGATTAGTGCCAAGTATTAGTCTATAATGAGTTCCAAAAAAAAATCTATTTCTGCTTTAATGACTATGTCAAAGCCTTTGGCTGTGTGCATCACAGCAAACTGTGGAAAATTCTGAAAGAAATAGGAATACTAGACCACCTGACTTGCCTCCTGAGAGATCTGCATCCATGTCAGAAACCAACAGTTAGGACTGGACAGGGAAGAACAGACTGGTTCCAAATAGGGAAAAGAGTACGTCAAGGCTGTATATTGTCACTGTGCTTATTTAACTTATATGCAGAGTACATCATGAGAAACGCTGGACTGGAAGAAGCACAAGCTGGAATCAAGATTGCTGGGAGAAATATCAATAACCTCAGATATACAGATGACATCACCCTTATGGCAGAAAGTGAAGAAGGACTAAAGAACCTCCTGATGAAAGTGAAAGAGGAGAGTGAAAAAGTTGGCTTAAAGCTCAACATTCAGAAAACGAAGATCATGGCATCTGGTCCCATCACTTCATGTCAAATAGATGGAGAAACAGTGGAAATAGTGAGAGACTTTACTTTTTGGGCTCCAAAATCACTGCAGATGGTGACTGCAGCCATGAAATGCAGTTAAGCCTCTGGGGAAATAGAGGCTATGTGGCTCATAATTTTTGGAGGCTTTGTGAGATGGACAAAGCCAATTAAAAAAAAAAAAAAAAAGATGCTTGCTCCTTGGATGAAAAGTTATGACCAACCTAGACAGCATATTAAAAAGCAGAGACATTACTTTGCCAACAAAGGTCCATCTAGTCAAGGCTATGGTTTTTCCAGTAGTCACTTATGGATGTGAGAGTTGGACTATAAAGAAAGCTGAGTGCCGAAGAATTGATGCTTTTGAACTGTGGTGTTGGAGAAGACTCATGAGAGTCCCTTGGACTGCCAAGAGATCCAATCAGTCAATACTAAGGGAAATCAGCCTTGAGTGTTCATTGGAAACAGTGATGTTGAAGCCGAAATTCCAATACTTTGGCCACATGATGCAAAGAGCTGACTCATTTGAAAAGTCCCTGATGATGGGAAGGATTGAAGGCAGGAAGAGAAGGGGACAACAGAGGATGAGATGGTTGGATAGCATCACTGACTCAATGGATATGAATTTGAGTAAACTCTTGGAGTTAGTGATGGACAGGGAGGCCTGGCATGCTGCAGTCCATGGGGGTCTCAAAGAGTCAGACACAACTGAGCGACTGAACTGAACTGAACTGAACTGAATTGAGTAGACTATAGCAGTTCTTCCAAACTATCTAGTGTGAAAGGATGAATTTTTTATTGTTGTGTCTATAAATTTTAATGTGTTGCAGACCCATACAAAAATTGACTGAAAATTGTTCACACACTAAAGTTAGATATCAGAACTATAAAATGCCTAGTAGATAACATGGGGGAAAACCTAGATGGCCTTGGATATGATGATGACTTTTTACATACAGCACCAACGGCATAATCTGTGAAAGAAATAATTGATAAGCTGGTCTTCTGTAAGTTAAACACTTTCATTCCCCCCTACAAATTGCTATGTTTTCAAGATGATGAGAACACAAGCTACTGACTAGGAGAAAATATTTTCAAAATATTTCAAAATATCTGATCAAAGACTATTACTATACACAATGTGCAAAGAAAAATAGTAAAAGTCAGCAATTAAAAAAAAGTCAACAACCTGATGACTAGATAGGACAAAGACTTTAATATACAACTCACCAAGGAAAATATACAAATGACAAACAAACATATGGCAGAATCTTCCATGTCCTATATTAATAGGAAAATGCAAAGTAAAACAGTGAAATACCACTAATTAGAAAGATCAAAATCCAGAACACTAACAACACCAAATGCTGGTGAGAATGTGAAGCAATAGGAATTGTCTTGCTTATTAACTGATGGGAATGCAAAATGTTACAGTTGTTCTGGAAGATGGTTTGACAGTTTCTTTAGCTAAGTGTAATCTTACCATGGGATCCAGCAATCATACTCCTTGGTATTTACCCAAAGGAGTTGAAAATGTGTCCACACAAAAACCTGAACATAGTTATTTATTAGCAACTTTATTCATGATTTCCAAAGCTAGGAAGCAAACAACACATCCTTCACTAGGTGAATGGATAAATAAACCGTGGTATATCAGGAAATGGAATGTTATTCAGCATGGAAAATAAATGAGCTTAAAAAAAAGGCATGAAAAGACATGAAAGAAACTTGAATGCATATTACTAAATGAGAGAAGCCAATGTGAAAAGGCTATATATTGTATGTTTCCAACTGTATGACATTCTGGAAAAGGCAAAACCTTATAGACAGTAAAACAAACAAACAAACAAAAAAACAGTGGTTGCTGGACTTAGTGGTGGTTGGCAGACGAATAGACAGATAACAGAAGATGTTTAGAGCAATGAAAATACCCTATAATAATATGATGATGATGGTATATATGTCATTATACATTTGTTCAAACTCATAGAATATACCACACCAAGAGTGAATGGTAATGTGAATTATCCACTTTGGGTGATTATGGTGTGTCAAAGAATCCGCCTACCATGCAGGAAACACCAGTTTGATTCCTGGGTTCGGAAGATTCCCTGGAGAAGGGATAGGCTACCCACTCCAATATTCTTGACTCAGACGATAAATAATCCACTTGCAATGTGGGAGACCTGGGTTCAGTCCCTGGGTTGGGAAGATCTCCTGGAGGAGGGCATGGCAGCCCACTCCAGTATTCTTGCCTGGAGAATCCCATGGACAGAGGAGCCTGGTGAGCTACAGTCCATGGGGTCACAAAGAGTCAGACATGACTGAATGACTAAGCCCAGTACAGCACATTCATGTGTCAGGTCAGTGGGTATATGGAAACTCTCTATATCTTCCTCTGAATTTTATTGTAAATCTAAAATATCTCTAGATTTTCTTTACAAACCCAAACAAGTGAATTCAATATTCTTGTCTTCTACATAAAGGTAAATAACAGTGGGGATACTTGGGATGAAGAACAGCAGTCACTTATTTAGTAATAAATACAGTTTTCCATAAGGTACAACTTCTCTAGCTAATTTCTTTGAAAATGTATTTGTATATAGACATAAGTGTAGATATAAGTATAGTTATAATCATTCTCCAGGAAAGACAATATGAAGTTCTTCTTGTGTGTATGTTGTAGTATGCTACTCACTGAAAGACAGGTTATTATCTAATTTCTAAACTGTATTTGAGTACCTATGGAGCATTTCTCTTTTTTTCAAGTGCTGGAACACAAGTGCTGTGTTCTTAACACAGTTGCTATAGAAACTCTGTGTTATTGGATAGTAATTGAGAAAACTCATAAAGCCTTCTTGAAACACACAGATTAGAAAATTTGTTTGATTGGTTTAGGTATTTGAAATGCATTCCTGAAAAAGAATTGAATGACTCTAATCAAGTAAGTGATATTTCCTATTGCCACCATTTTTCTTGTACATTTCCTTACCCAGAGTCAATAGTCTGTGATGAATGGTTAATGAATGAAGAAAGCATCTTAAATAGATAAATTCTGAGTTTACAAATACATACACACATACACACATATGTATGTATGTTTACATATACTATGTTTGCATGTGTTTAAGTATACTTTTTAAATTTTTAATTAATTACAATTCAAAGCTGTAATTAATAATTTCATGGAAGTTAGCGAGTAAGTGTATCTACGAAGGTGAGAAAAATTCTACACAAATAACTCAAGCTCCTTATTGAAACACGTGCAAAATATAGGCTGACAACATTAAAATAGCTTCTATTATGTCAGTCTGTCCCTTTATATCTGTCTACCTATAAATAATCATGTATATATAAAATGTCAAGATATGTGAATTTAATTGTGGATAAATATGATATTATAATGGTTACAGCAGTCTATTATCCATGGAATTTCCTATTTCTTAGAAGTTAATAGGTCTTTAAATACTGATTTCTAATTCAAAACGTAAAAATCAGGCCTACACTGCCTTAGTGAAAGGCATGTAGCATACACAATAACACCGTTGCTGCTGAAATCAAGATCTGGCTTTATAGCTCAGTTGGAAAAAAGGGCAATTTAGTGACTTTTAGGCAGATTCCTGAACAAAAATGGTCAATAATTGTAAAGAGAAGAACAATACTGAAACATTAGTATTTCTCTAAGAAGTAAACATAAAAATAGCTTATTAAAGCTGAAAAATCAAAACTATATAGGCAAATGTAGATTAAATTATTATATATATGTTAATTATATAAAAATTTCATCAGTCATCACTTACCTGATTTTAGAGTGCCTGAATATAGAGCAGACATGGAACCTTGAGTCAATTGACATAAATAACTTGAAGGTGTATATGTTTTATCTGAATATTTGTATCCAGCATGAAGCATGTTGTTGTTCAGTCACTCAATTGTGTCTGAGTCTTTGCGACCCTGTGGACTACAGCACACCGGTCTTCCCAGTCCTTCAGCATCTCCCAGAGCTTGCTCAAACTCATTTCCATTGAGTCAGTGATATCTAATAGCTGTTGAATGAATATGTGTAACTAAATGCGACAATAGATTGTAACTTGTTGTTGAGACTACAGTTCGAAGTTCTGTTTTCTTGAGAAGCATACTGGAGAAGGAAAATGTCCCTGGCCTAATGTCTCAGTGTGTCGGTCATCAGTAAATAATATGGCACATTTATGATGCATTTTATTTCTTTTTAACTTCTAGTATTATTGAAATGTTTTCTATTTCTAGAAAAAGTATGAGTACTGTTCTTTATTCTTTGATGAATCTGCCTTGAGACAAAATTATAATACCAATACTACTAAAATCTGGTCAACTGAGAAAATGCAGCCATTTCAGTAGTAGAAGGAAGTGATCAGGCAAGTCTGTGAGATTCACCTAATCCCATATTTGACAAGGCGTGGCCTTGGGTCAAAACTTTTAGAGTGACCTGGAGCATTTGGAAAAAATCAGTTTCATGGGCCAGTGTCAGACCTACTGGGTAGATTTTCTGGAGAAAGTAAGGTCCAGGAAATGATTTTAAAAAGGCCCCAGGGGAATCATTATATGCATTTAAGTTTGAGAGGTAGTGACCTCCCAGATAGACCTTAAACCAAAGAAATAGGTTTGATTTTTCAGTTCCATCTCTCACTCATTTTTGTGAATAGTATATTTATTGCCAGCCAGTTATTCTGCAAATGTGCCATTGAATAGAAGCAATTAAAAATCACTGCCAAGTACCTGCATTAAATTAAATACATTATTTCTTGCAGTGGGTCAATAAGATACTTTGAACATATACTGACTCTAGAAAATCAGTGTCTATGAAAAACTTCACTTCTTCCTGAGAAACATCTCTGATAATACTCAAATAAGACCATGTTTATCTGACATTCTCAAAAGTCACTTATGTCATATCATTAATTTTCATAGTGTGTTAGGATATTATTAGGACTTCCCTAGTGGCTCAGATGGTAAAGCGTCTGCCTATAGTGCGGGAGACCTGGGTTCGATCCCTGGATCAGGAAGATCCTCTGGAGAAGGAAATGGCACCCCACTCCAGTACTCTTGCCTGGAAAATCCCATGGACGGAGGAGCCTGGCAGGCTACAGTCCATGGTGTCGCAAAGAGTCAGACACGACTGAGCGACTTCACTTCCTAGGATATTAAGAATGGTTTAAGTTATTCACTGAAAACCTACACACATAATAATATAGAATGAAAATTAAAAATAGAAATCTGTCCCCTTTGACTACTCATTTTTATGCTAAGCAGTCTTCCCTAGGCCCCTGTTCATATTAAATCACAAATACAAAATTAAAATGTATTAGGCTGCAGGTATTTATTTAAAATATTACCTAATATTTATTAAAAATTCTTAACAAAAGATTTCAGTGTCTGCCAAAATTTGTGCTTTAAAATACTGTTTCTGCAAGATTCTTCTTGAAGCAAAGTGAATCTATGGTCAATATGTTTGCAATGTGGTATACCATTTTGCCATTTTGAAATTATAACATCAAGGTTCAGAGATGTTCGGCAATAACGATATCAGCTTAAATTATCCCCTAATTATTTTTACCCTAATACTCCCTGATATTGTGTTACAGTAGCCTCTGATGTGATAGAACTGGCGCTGTATTCAATATACTTTGCAAAGCACTATATGTAGTATAATATATTTTTAAAGTAATCACTAGGATTGAACTATTTTCTGCTCTAAATCCAGAAGAAGATACATTTATATGTTTGAGACTTTGTGTTAATATTTGAAATGTTATGACTGGATATTATATTCTAATTTGAATATAAATTTCTTGTCCAAACTTACTGAAACTAAGGTAACTTATTTTTGGTGTGGGATTGATAGATCCTAGGAAAGATTTTAGCAGAGGGCAATGGCACCCCACTCCAGTACTCTTGCCTGGAGAATCCCAGGGATGGCGGAGCCTGGTGTGCTGCAGTTCATGGGGTAGCTGAGAGTTGGACACGACTCAGTGACTTCACTTTCACTTTTCACTTTCATGCATTGGAGAAGGAAATGGCAACCCACTCCAGTGTTCTTGCCTGGAGAATCCCAGGGATGGCGGAGCCTGGTGGGCTGCCGTCTATGGGGTCACAGAGAGTCGGACACGACTGAAGCGACTTAGCAGCAGCAGCAGGAAAGATTTTATCAAGTTCAAGTTAGATTCAAATGCTTACAAGTTAGAGAGTCAAATTGTTGAAGTACATTGACAATATTTTAATATTTTTGTGTTTGAAATAAAATTTAAATAGAGTTTGAAATTTAAAAAATAACAAACCAAAATATTTAGGCTGCATGGATGAGGCATATCTGGCATTCTTTAAGAGGAGGATATTTTTCAGTTATTATACTTCTCATTTTTCTGCCTTGTTTCTCTGACATCACAAACCATTATCTATCCTAATCAGTGAATAAAGGGTAAAGTAATGATAAAATATCACTTTTTATGATATTTACTGTTATCAGTCAGTGGACTTTTCTCCCATTTCTTTTTTCGGTCTGTTTTTTTTTTAATATAAATTAATTTATTTTAATTGGAGGCTAATTACTTTACATTATTGTGTTGGTTTTGCCATACATCAACATGAATCTGCCACAGGTATACACGTGTTCCCCATCCTGAACCCCTCTCCCTCCTCCCTCCCTGTACCGTCCCTCTGCATCCCAGTGCACCAGCCCCAAGCATCCAGTATCATGCATTGAACCTGGACTGGCGATTCATTTCATATGTGATATTATATATGTTTCAATGCCATTCTCCCATTTCTTTTTGAATTACATGTAAAACCCTTATTATGAAGAGACATCACCATTTAGCTTTAGGCCTAAAATTATTTGTCTCTTTCTTTAAGCCATGATATGTGAAGAATTTGTTGTTTGTATTATGTATATATATATTATATATAATATATATGTATATTTGTCCCACTTTATAATTTTATTTTTTCACCTCTTTCTTTGATGAATGTACATTTATATATATAATATAATAGATTGTGATAATATAATATGTAATGAAAGTGATCAAAGATTAAAACATATACATTGAATATTGTATTTTTAAAATTTAAAAAATGACAACTTTAGTAAGAGTTCCATGAGAAATAATTTTAACATGCCAGCCCCCTACTGGGTCTTAATTCTGAATAAAAGTTGATTGGAAAGATTATTGACATAAAGAAAAAAGAGAAGAAAATGCATATAGGCAAAAGCAGTGAGTCCAATTTGTTATATTTTCCAGTGTACATTAGGCTACCATTTTGGGGTATCGTAAATATGGGGTAAAATAAATAACAGATTGTGCTGAAAATGAGTTCTAAAAATGTGAATTTGAAGTGTATATGAGTCTGATGTCAGTAGGGAAAAAGGGGAATCTATCAGTACTTTAAATGTTGTATCTGAATTGCATTTTAGCTCTTTTAGGACCATTTAAAATCATTAACACTTAATAGGTTTCTTTTAGAAATATATATACATACACACACACACACACACACATATATATATACACATATATATCACTACTGCATTGTGACTTAGAAACTTTTTTTCTTTTAATTTCACACTTGAATAATACTTCAGTGTTGAAGGTGGTAATTTAGGAGTCAATCAATTACTTCCATTAATTATTATGAATTTGGCTGCTTATGACAGTCCTTCTCATGATATATGCTCAACAACTCTTCAGAGTCTCTGCCATTGGTGTATACTTAATGGGAAAGAGACAGATAGCCAGGAGGTCTGCACAAGTTTTTTTTCTTTTATCACATAAAAACATTAATTAGCCAGACTGAATCTGGTTATTGCAAAACAGTTAATATCTCAAAATTGTTAACCTCCCAAAAGTGTTTATTTCTCAAAAAACATACATCCTTCATTGTTAAACTAGGTCAGAAAATATAAGTATATTGTGGGCCAATTGCTTTGGATTTCAAAAGGCTTACCTTTCAAATCATCTATTAAAAATTGCGGTAGTTTTTTTAATCTCTTATTTTTTTCTTGTAGAAATCTTTCTAAACCAGTTTTGATAATTCACTTAAATAGTCTTCTACAAACAACAAATGTTGGCAAGGGTGTTGAGAAAAGGGAACCTTTTACACTGTGGGTGAGGATAGAAATTGGTGCAACCATTATGGAAAACAATGGTGAAACCATTATGGAGGTTTCTCAAAAATGAAAACTACTGCTACCACAATATCCCAGAAATCTCTCTCCTGGCCATATATCAAAAAATAATAATAATAACACTAATTTAAAAGACACATGAACCCCAGTGTTCATAGCAGTATTATTTACTTTGCTAAGGCATGGAAACAGCTTCAGTGTCTGTAAACAGATAAATGTATAAAGAGGCTATAGTATACATATATGTACACACAAGCATACAATGGAATACTATTAATCAATAAAGACGAATGATATTTTGCCATTTGTACCCTCACAGATGGACTTGGAGGACATTATGCAAGAGATAAGTCAGACAGAGAATGATAAATAGTGTATAATAGGCTCAAGGATGTACTGTACAACATGAGGAATGTAGATGATATTTTGTAATAACTGTAAGTGGAAACTAACCTTTAAAAATTGTATAAAAATGAAGAAAGAAAGAAAAGTGACCTATACTAGAATGTTTGAAATTCTTATAAAGCAGTATCTGTGCTTATGTTTTCTAGGTATACATACCGGAGTATTTCCATAAAATGGGTAAAATATGATATTTTTAACTTAAAATAGTTAAAGAAAAAATACATAAAGCTAAAACAGCAAAACATTAACCTTTGTAAAAATCATATGTATAATGTTTTACAAGTCTTTATATTTTAGTTTATGATTAATATTTTATAGTTAAAAATTGAAACAAACCAGGAAATAAAAACACACATAAAACAGCAGAAATAAATCAAAAGTAAGCCTTTCCTTTTTATGAAAGAAACCCTTTTAAAGCTAGACAAAAACTAAGACTTAAAGGAGAACCAATTAATTTGATGGCATAAAGTGATAAAAGTTGAAACTTATCTGCAAAATCAATATTGAAGACACAGTAGAAAGACAGATTATAAATTGGAAAAAAACTGACACCCAGAAACCTACACAAATATCAGTCACTTATTTTAGATAGTGGTCACTTGCAAGTCATTAAGGAAAAAGAAACTGGCAGATTGCCTGTGCTTAAAATATTGCTAGTGCCACACTATTAACTCTTGAAATAGCCGTAGGAGTTTCTGCTTCCCTGCATTCTTCCTATTATTGTCGAATTTAATATGCATTCTCTAATAGGTAAAAATTGTGTCTATTTCTTGTATGTAGTTGTGAAAGAGGTGTTTTCACGTACACTATTTGCTCTTTTTCTTTAGTTAATTCTCTACTCGTGTAATTATGTGAAAAAATACCCGCCCACACACACACACACACATACACAGAGCAAGTGTATCTGTGGGAAGTGGAACTCCCATAAGACTAATATTTTACTGTATTTCATTTTGGACTCTTTTAATTTTTTTTTTAATGTTTAATCCAATTTTTAAAGGCTAACTTTCATTCAGTTGGTCTTCCCAGGTGGCTCAGTGGGTAAAGAACCCTCCTGTATTACAGGAGATGCAGGCAGACATGAGTTCAGGTTGGGAAGGTCCCCTGGGGCGTGGCAGCCGACTTCAATGTTCTCGCCTTGGGAATCCCAGGGACAGAGGAGCCTGGTGGGCTACAGCCCATAGCGTCACACAGAGTTGGACACGACTGAAGCGACGGAGCATACACACCTCCATTCAGTTATTACAAAGTACTGACTATATTCCTGATGTTGTCCAATATATCCTTGAGTCTATCTTACACCCAGTAGGTTGTACACCCACTTTCTCACTTCTGTATTACCCCTCCCTTTCTTTTGTACTCTGTTAATTTTTAACATGAGTATGTTTTATTATGAATCTTTAAAAACACAAAAGCTATGTTATCACTATAATTATCTTGTTCTAGTTTTAGAGAGATAAGATATTTTTATTAAATAGCAGCTCGTAAGTCTTCATTTACAATTGAGTGGTTTCTATTTTTGTGTTGTTGTACACAAGTGACTTGAAATGTTATCAAATAAAAGTATGTTGTCAAAAATAGCAAAATGAGCCCTAGACCCATTTTTACCAGGAATGGGAATAAAACTGAATACATCAGAAATGCTCAAGTTGAATGGTCTTAAACTCCATTTTGCATTTAGGTATAGGCTCATTATTCACTGAGATCACCTTTCATCAAATTACTATCATTGATGAGATCCAGATATTCTTTTGCTACATTAAAAATTCCTGTGGGAAAAAATAGCTTTGGGGAAAAACATCTTTAACTATTGAATATGTCTTGTCTCTTCAGTTGCAACATAAAATGCTTTCAAAATTAGTGATTTACTTTTTTGAAAGTTACCAAAAGTCATGAAATACTTATCTAAGTTATAAATTTCCTAACAAATGCAGAAAATTGTATCTCATATCCAATCCCCTTCCTTCTGTTTATGTGTTGAGTTCATTTATGTCATGTTAAACTTTGATAGCTTTTTTTGTGTTTTTGATGGTTCAACCACTGAATGCATTAGATATCTCCAGTATTTTTTATAGAATATTGCTGACTTAGGAAACCAAAGTCAGCAAGTCCATGAACAAATGTGTACTAATGTTGTGGTGAGTCAAGGGTTCCAGGGTAGGCAGTAAGGAGAATAGACCACAGTAGTCTCTCACTGGGCCATGCATATGACCTGTCCAACTTGCTGAGTGCTGGAGCCAATAGCCTTGTATGCTTGTATGCTTTGCCTGATGAGCTACAACGTGTAACAGCACGAGCAGCAAGATCAACAATAGCAGATGTGAGAGGACTTCAAGCCTGACTCTCTTCCCAGATTTAAGCCAATTTTGGAATCAATCAAAAAGACATGGATTCAACGTAAGAAGAATTTATGTTCCTTTTAGAAACTCATATTTAATTAAAAAAACATTTAATTGATTATCCAGGGTTATTGATTATTTAATCAATATATTTGATATATCTAATCAATATTTTGGATTATCTAATCAGTTAGATAACCAGTCTAACTGATTATCGAGGATTCAGAGTCAATATGTTAGAGGACTTTATTTTTTAATTCCAGGAAGAAAATACAGTTAATTCTCTAACATTGAAATTCTTACATTATTATCGAGCTACTTTTGTGTACATTCTTGACAGCCAGGTGGTCTATTCTGTGTATTCTAAAGTTATTATTATGCCGTAAAGGGGAGAATCCAAAAATACACTGAGATTAAGATGGATGTTGAGTCTTACTTCTGATTTTAAGAAATTTCCCTTCACTGAATAAAAGTGGTAAAAGTAGGTGCTATGCCTCATGAAGTTATGGTATTTATCAGACCCCTTCACCCTTAAAATAATTTGTAGAATTATCCGATGATGTTTTCTTTCCAAATGCCCAAATTGGTAAACTAAAGCTATAATGACTTAGCTATGTTCTTTATGACTCTTAGCTATGTTCCAGTCTTCCAAGAGTTAAATAACTCTTGGAAATAGCAGCCTACATAACTTTACAGTGTGTTTGATCTGATTTTCATAGAATTTTGGAGTCCCAGTCATCTGCAGAGCAAGTGTTTGTTTGAATCATCCTTCACCATATCTTTACCTACTGCAGTCTGGTTCATCAAACTCCCAGTCGGTGCTTTGCCTCTCCCTGCTCTGAATCCCCAGCTCGGTGAATCTGTCTGATCTTAATGTGTGGAATGACTCATCTAATATTTGAGATGCATTTTAGCCATGTGACAGATTTATTTGCAGCAGGAGTAGAAGAATGACTTAGATGATAGACTATCTTAAGGCATCTCTTCTGCTTTCAATGTTGCTATGTAACTTTCATTACTTTTAAGTGGAAAAATCATAATTCACTGCAAGAACAGTAAAATGGAATGTATATGCCATGGCATTTCAAGATACAGATTCCCTATTTTGCACATACTTAATTATTATATATTGTCATTAGAGAGAAACTTCAAATTTTTAAAGATGAAAAGAAATCCAGATTCCTTACAAAGAAGAACGTTAAGAAAAAATAGGAATGAGGTAAATGACTGTTGATAAAGACATTAAAAATACTGGCAAGTGGCTGCAGGATAGCCAGATTAACATAGGAGTTGATCTTTTAGTTATGTTTTCTTTAAATGAAATCACATGTATTAACTTGCTATTTTTAATCATATCTAATTTGTTCTTTTATTTTTTGGATACTACTCACTACTGGTTATAAGGTACAGTGGAAAATAATGGTAAATAATAAATATCCTCATATCTAGACAGAAGTAGCTAAATAAATAAATAAAGATACAGAGAATATATCTAATCAGAGTTCTTTCAAAAGTTACTGTTGTTTGCTTTTTTTTTTTTTCATTCTTGCTTTTTGATGCCCTTTTCTTTACTTAAGGAATAAAATTGAGTTCACCTTGGTGAGAGGTGAGGGGGAAAACACAACCACTGTCCCTTTGATTCACTCATTATCTATGTGTTTCCATCTTTCTGTCACACTTGAACCTGAGAAAAAAATGAATTTATTGAATTTGTAATAGTTTCTTTGTTTATGATCAGACTTACTATTAAGACCTCTTTCCATGCTTCCCTAAATGCTGCCAGGAGTAGCAGAAACAATCTTTCCTTCCATGTCCATATTTTTCATTTTAGGAGAAAAATCCACTGATGAGTTTCCTTATATTATCTATTTCCCACTGCACACCTTTGGGAAATTACAGGCTTCATTTTCAGTATGAGAAATAGGTGAGAGCTCATTTTTAAAACAAAATTAAATATTGCCCTCTAGAATTCTGTCATACTCTCTTTTTTTCTGATTTGTGTATATACACATTCATTCTCCAAGGGGCACTACATCTAAAAAGAAACAAATAAGGCTGCCATTTATGCCTGGAAACAGAGAGACTGATGGTTGCATGCATGATATGAACTCAGAAATTATGGCTTAGCTTCTGCAGAAGCATGAGAAAATCATATAAACTTTTGGGGCTGGAGATTTTCATCCACTTAGAAAAGCACCAATTCCATGTCTAATGCACAGCTTATTGAGATAAGGGTCATGCCGCCTGAATAAAATATATTTTTTGTGCCTAATCCCCCAAATTTCTCTCTGGAAAGTCAGAGGGGCTTTGAATTTTTCCTCTCAGTTTGTTTGTTTGTTTGTTTGTTTGTTTGTCCATGTTACATTTAAATAAAGAGTGTATTGTGTAACTTTTCTAAACTTCAAGAGAAAGACTCTAGATAGACTATGAATAGAGTGAATCAGAAAATCACACAGAATTCACGACCAGGTAGGCAATGATGTTACTATCCAGTAATATTTAGGTATGCTCAGCTTCATTGTTTTGTAGTGGGGATTTGATATTTCTCTTTTGCTCTCTCTGATAGTAACATGGGCCATAGATCTACTATACTTCTAAGTAGCTTTGCTTGATAAATATGAAAGAATGAGCAGTGTTAATAGTGCAGCACAGGAAACCACCGAGCTTGTTTTGTATCCAGACGTCCAAAAGGATATAGAAAAGGAAAGGATATTTCTCTGTATACATTGGAGAGAGTAGAACTTACAACTTTTAAAGTCTGAGAATTATGCTTATAGTCTTTCCTCATGTGTTTCTAATCTTTTAAAAAATGGCATGGCTCTCGCTATTTGCAAAGTTCTAAATTCTTGGTCCCCTAGCAAAAGTTTCATGTGGAGCTTCGCTTTTCTGAAAGTAAAATATTCCTTGTATTTCAAAAATGCAGATGAATGCAACACTATGAACACCATAACATTTATACCATATTTGTTTCTATTTTAAATTACATCGTGAATATTTAGTATATTGTATGAATGCTGGGTCACTTCAGTCTTGTCTGACTCTGTGCTACCCATGGACTGTAGCCAGCCAAGGTCTTCTGTCTGTGGGATTCTCCAGGCAAAGGTACTTGAGTGGTTTGCCATGCCCTCTGGCAGGGGATCTTCCCCACCCAGGAATCTCTCATGTCTCCTGCAATGGCAAGTGGGTTCTTTACCACTAGTATCACCTGCAAAGCCCTTAATATATTATGCAGAAGTAATTAAAATTAGCGAAGGAAAGAAACACTACTCAAGAAATTGTTGGGGCCAATGGGCTAAAGATTGCAACATAATAAATTACAAATGAATAAAAGAGTCAAAAAGGAAATTTTTTTTAAAAAATGGAATGACAGATAAAACGTGTGGATATTGCCTATGCTCATAGACTGGGTAAGGTCTAAGTATATAAAATTAAAGTATAAAAAAATGAAAAAGTTGGATAAATTTCACTATATGACATGTTGACAATTCTATGGAAAGAACTGAACACCCAGAGGAAGTAAAAATATAATTGGTGACAGTAAACAACAGAGAACAGTAAACTTATATCCTGATGCTGGGAAAGATTGAAGGCAGGAGTAGAAGGGGAGGACAGAAGATGAGATGGTTGGATGGCATCACAGACTCGAGGGACATGAGTTTGAGCAAGTTGTGGGAGTTGGTGATGGACCGGGAAGACTGCCGTGATGCAGTCCATGGGGTCACAAAGAGTCGGACACAACTGAGTGGCTGAAATGAACCAAACTGAAATTTATACTTATGACATATAAATGCTAATGCTCTTATTACACTGAGAAATTTTTACAATAAAATGAATTAGATCTAGTACAAATATGGGCAATGAGCATGAAGAAGCAGTTAATAGCTGAAGAAGGTGAATGGTCCATTAACAAATGAAAGTACAATCAAAACCACTTATAATAGCAAGACTATTCTGTTATCAGATTGCTATTGATCAAACTTTGATAATAGGTTTTGTTGTCAACTGTTTGAAGGGGAACATATTACTCTTCCAGAAAAACAGCATGTATAAATTGATGTAATCTTACAAATGCTGAAATTCCTTGAGTATTTCTAGTTCTACAAATTTATCCTAAAGTTATTGCAGAAAATAGTATAGGAATATACTTAAAAGATTTTCACTGAAAAATGATCATTTATGTGCTCCAATAAAATTGTGGTTTAAGAAATCTCCCTGCCTTCATAAAACAGTTCTGTGCAACTGTTCAAAAGTATCAGAATTATCTTTGTATTCTAGTATGGAAAGAGATATAACATTTATTATTTAGCAATGAAAGCAAGTTGTGTGTGGAAAACTTTAAAAATTGGAATGGATATTAGTATTTTGTTAAGAATAGGTACTGAGGGCCCACCTTGATGTGATACATTGAGTATCATATTCTTTAAAATAATAATCATTAATATCATATGTGTCAGTGTACAGCATTATAATTTTTGCCATCTGTGTGTATACTACAAGTCTGATTGCCATCCATACCACAATTCTAACTGCGATATATCACACCAACTTTTAGTCCCACCAAGCAGTGTTTGAGGGTTCTTTTTTCTTTACATCATCTCCAACATTTGTTTCTGCTTGTCTTTTTAAAAAGTGCCTTTGCAGTAGGTGAGAGGTGATACCTCTTAGCGCTATTGATTTGCATTTTCCTAATAATTAATGATGTTGAACATCTATTCATGTGCCTTTTTACTGTCTTTGTCTTTCGAAAAATGTCTTTTCCTGTCTTCTGCTCATTTTTTCCATTGGACAGTTTGATTTTCGCTATTGAATTATATGAGTTTTTTTTTTTAAATATGTTTTGGATGTTAACCTCTTAACAAACATATGGTTTACAAATATCCTATCCCACTCAGTAAATTGTCTTTTTATTTTGATGATGTTTTCTGTTGTTGTGAAGCTTTTTGTTTGATGGATTCCCATTTGTTTATTTTGGCTTTTGTTTCCCTTCACTTTGGAGTCAGATACACAAAAGTATTGCTCATACCAGTGTCAATGAAGGTACTGCTTAAGTTTTCTTGTAAAAAATTTCATGGTTTTATATCTTACATTCAAGTCTTTTAAACACTGTGAGTTAAGTTTTACGTATGTTGTAAGTTAGTGAACTAGTATCATTCTTTTCTGTATAGTTATTAATTTTCCCACACCATTTATTGAAAAACTAATATTCTTCCTTGTATGTTCTTTGTGCCTTATTTCTGGGCTCTCAAATCTGTTCTGTTGGTCTGTGAATCTGTTTTTGTGCCAGAACCATACAGTTTGCTTACTGTAGCTTTTTAATATAGTTTGAAATGAGAGCAAATAATACCTCCAACATTGTTTTTCTTTCTCAGGATTATTTTGGCTAAATGGGTCCTTTTGTGGTTCTTTACAAATTTTAAAACTGTTTCTTTTAGTTCTGTGAAATATGGCATTGGAGTTTTGATAGTTCATTCAGTTCAGTTCAGTTGCTCAGTTGTGTCCGACTCTTTGAGACCTCATGAATCGCAGCACACCAGGCCTCCCTGTCCATCACCAACTCCCTGAGTTCAGTCAGACTCATGTGTGAGTCAGTGATGCCATCCAGCCATCTCATCCTCTGTTATCCCCTGCTCCTCCCACCCCCAATCCCTCCAAGCATCAGAATCTTTTCCAATGAGTCAGCTCTTTGCGTGAGGTGGCCAAAGTACTGGAGTTTCAGCTTCAGCATCATTCCCTCCAAAGAAATATCAGGGTTGATCTTCAGAATGGACTGGTTGGATCTCCTTGCAGTCCAAGGGACTCTCAAGAGTCTTCTCCAACACCACAGTTCAAAAGCATCAGTTCTTCAGTGCTCAGCTTTCTTCACAGTCCAACTCTCACATCCATACATGACCACAGGAAAAACCATAGCCTTGACTAGATGGACCTTTGTTTGCAAAGTAATATCTCTGCTTTTCAACATGCTATCTAGGTTGGTCATAACTCTTCTTCCAAGGAGTAAGCTTCTTTTAATTTCATGGCTGCAGTCACCATCTGCAGTGATTTTGGAGCCCCCCCAAAATAAAGTCTGACACTGTTTCCACTGTTTGCCCATCTATTTGCCATGAAGTGATGGGATAGATGCCATGATCTTCGTTTTCTGAATGTTGAGCTTCAAGCCAACTTTTTCACTCTCCACTTTCACTTTCATCAAGAGGCTTTTTAGTTCCTCTTCACTTTCAGAGACTGCACTGAATCTGTAGATTGTTTTGAGTAATATTGACATTTTTAACAATATTGATTTTTTCAATCCATGATCCTGGAATATCTTTCCATTTGTTTGTGTCTTTTTCAGTGTCTTTTATGAAAGTGTTTTGGTTTTCAGTATACAGATTCCTCACCTCCTTGGTTAAATTTATTCCTAAATAGTTTATTATTTTTGATGCAGCTGTAAATGGGATTATTTTTCTTTATGATAGTTTTTATTAGTGTATAGAAATGCCACATATTTCTGTATATTTATTTTGTATTGTGTGACTTTGCTGAATTCATTCTATAGATCTAATAGGTTTTTGATGGAGTATTTTAGGGTTTTCTATATATGTCATATAATCTGAAAACAGTGATAGTCCTACTTCTTCCTTTCCAGTTTATTTATTATTTATTTTCTTGCCTAATTGCTCTAAGACTTCCAATACTTTGCTGAAGAAAGTGACTATATTGACAACTTTGTCTTGTTCTTAATATCAAAGTAAAATTTTTCAGCTTTCCTTTATTAAATAGGCTGTTAGTTGTGGGCTTGTCATATATCACATTTATTATGCTGAGATGCATTCCCTCTATATCTGCTCTGTTCACAGGTTTTATTGTAAATGAATGCTGAATTTTATCAAAAGCTTTTTCTCATCTATTAAGATGATCAGATGATTTGTATCCCTTATTTTTAAAATATAAACGGCATTTTAATTAGTTTCTGGATGTTAAACAATCCTTGTTTCCCTAGAATAAATCCTACTTGATCATGGTCTATGACATTTTTAATGTATTTTTGAATTTGGTTTGCTAACATTTTGTTGAAGAATTTTGCATGTATATTCATCAGCAATATCACTTGTATTTTTCTTTTGTGTGTTGTCCTTGCTTACTTTTGATATCTGTTGTAGTAGTGGCTTTGTAAAATACGTTTGGAAGATTTCCTGTCTTCAATTTGTTGGAAGACTTTGTGAAGGATAGGTATTAAATCTTCTCTGAATGTTTCGTAGAATATGTCGGTGAAGCCATCTGGTCCTGGGATTTTGTTTTTGGAAAGTTTTGATTACTGGTTTAGTCTCCTTACTAGTAATTATTCTATTCAGATTTTATACGTCATTAAGATTCAGTCTGAGAAGATTGTATGTTTTTAGGAATTTACCCATTTCTTCTAGATTGTCCAATTCATTGGTATATAGGTATACATAGTCATCTCTTATGAACCTTTCTATCTGTGGTATCAGCTGAAACTTCCCTTTCATCTCTGATTGCATTTGTTTTCTCTTTTTTTATGATGAGTTAGCTAAATGGTTGTCAATTTTGTTTATCTTACAAGAACCAGCTCTTAGTTTCATTGATCTTTTCTATTTTTTTAGTCTTTTTCATTTATTTTTGCATGGATCTCTATTATACTACCTTCTGATAATTTTGGGCTTTCGCATGTTCTTTTTATAGCTCTTAAGTGTTAAGTTAGATTGTTTATTTGGGATTTATCTTGTTTCTTGAGGTATACCTGTCTTGCTGTGACCTGGCACTCAGAACTATTTTTGCTGCCATCCAATGGATTTTGCTATATTGCATTTCTGTTTTCATTTGTTTCTAGATTTTTTTTTTCAATTTTTTCTAATAATAAAGTATGTTTTAAAGTCTTATGTTAAAGTCTGTTTTGTCTGGTATAAATATTGGCCCAACTTTTTCTTTTTGTTATCATTTGCATGGAACAGCTTTTCCCATCTGCTCACGTTCAGTCCACTCATCTTTAAATCTGAGTCTTCTACAGGCAGCATATAGATGGGTCCTGTTTTTTGTTTCCTTAGAGATGTTATTTTTTTTTAATCCATTCAGTCACTCTGTGTCTTTAAATTGGAACATTCATTCCATTTACATTTAAAGTGATTACTAATGGGCACATGCTTATTGCCATTTTATATGTATTATTTGGATATTTTATGGTTCTTTTCTGTACCTTTCTTCTTTTTTTTTGCATTTGGTAGTTTTCTTTAGTGTTATATTTATATTCCTTTTTCAATTATTTTGTATATTTAATGTAAGTTAATTCCTTATGGTTACCATGAGGATTACATATGACATCCTATAAGTAGTAGCTTATGTTAAGTTGGCAGCAATTTAGATACAAACACATTCCAAAGCTTCATATTTTACTCCACTCCCCCATATTTTGTAGTTTTGATGCCACATTTTACCATTTTTAATTTTATGCATTCCTTAAATTATTATTATAATTATAGTTTCTTTTTCGTACTTTTGTCTTTTAACCTTTATGCTTCCTTTATAAGTGAGTGACCTTTATTACTGCATTGGCCAAAAAGTTTGTTTGGGTTTTTCCATTGCAAATTATGGACAAACCTGAACAAACTTTTTCACCAACCCAATATGTACTTACCTCTTTCAGCGAGAGTTTTACTTTGTAAGTTATCCTGTTATTAACTAATGAAATTTGTTTTAACCTTAAATAAATCCCTTTAATACTTCATATAGGGACAGTTTAATGGTGATGAAATCTTTTAGCTTCTCTTACCTGTAAAACTCTTGGCATCTCCTTCAATTCTAAATGATAACCTTTCTGTGGAGAGGCTTCTTCTTGGCAGTTTTTTTTTTTTTTTTTTCCTTTCAGTACTTAGACTATGTCATGGCACTTTCTTCTGGCCTGGAAAGTTTCTGCTGAAAAATTCTGCTTATAGCCTTATGAGGTTTTTCTTCTACGTTAGTCCTTCTGCTCTTACTTCTTTTAGGATTTATTTTTTATTTTTTATTACATTTTCCATGTTTTATTCGGAGAAGGCAATGGCACCCCACTCCAATACTTTTGCCTGGAAAATCCTATGGACGGAGGAGCCTGGTAGGCTGAGTCCATGAGGTCGTTAAGAGTCGGACATGACTGAGCGACTTCACTTTCAATTTTCACTTTCATGCATTGGAGAAGGAAATGGCAACCCATTCCAGTGTTCTTGCCTGGAGAATCCCAAGGACCGGGGAGCCTGGTGGGCTGCTATCTGTGGGGTTGCACAGAGTTGGACTCGACTGAAGTGACTTAGCAGCAGCAGCCATGTTTTATTATAATGTGTCTTGGTATATGTCTCTGGACTTATCCTATTAAAACTCTTTGTGCCTCAGGGACCTAGACATCTTTTTCCTCCCCCAGGTTCAGGAAATTTTCAACTACCATTTCTTCAGATATTTTTTTTTTCTGACACTTTTTCTCTTTTTTCTCCTTCTGGAGTACCTAAAATGCAAATGATACTGTGTTTAATATTGTCCCAAAGTTGTGTTATGGTATCTTCACATCTTTAGTTTTTTCACTTTGCTCCTCTGTAAGGATGATTCTCATTGTATCTCCATTCTACTTAGTTATTTTTCTGTAGTTTTATTTTATTCTTTCAGATGGAACACATTTGTCTCTTCATTTTGGCAATTTTTTTGTTTCTGTGTCTATGTATTAGGCCTATCAATTAACTCCCAGTCTTAAAGGAATGACTTTATTTAGAAGATGTCCTGTAAGGCTCAGAACAGTGCTGCCTGGGCACAGAGCCAGACACTCAATGGGTGTCCCTTATGTGGGCTGCCCTCTGTTTTGGTAGAGCAGTGACAGCTGTGGTGGAATGGTGAGCAGGGCTCCACGTGGGTTGTAGCTGCCATGGGTGCTAGTGGTTGGGGCCATTGATTGGCTGGATAAGAGGCCCCAGCAGAGGCACAGAAGCAAGTGAGACTATTATCAGGACAGAGCATGGAGAATTTGAAAATGGCACATACCAACTGCTGCTGCTGCTGCTAAGTCATTTCAGTCGTGTCCGACTCTGTGCAACCCCATAGACCGCAGCCCACCAGGCTTCCCCGTCCCTGGGATTCTCTGGGCAAGAACACTGGAGTAGGTTGCCATTTCCTTCTCCAATGCATGAAAGTGAAAAGTGAAGGTGAAGTCGCTCAGTCGTGTCTGACTCTTCTCAACCACATGGACTGCAGCCTACCAGGCTCCTTTGCCCATAGGATTTTCCAGGCAAGAGTACCGGAGTGGGTTGCCATTGCCTTCTCCACATACCAACTGCAGATATTAGTAAAGCAGCCTGATATCACATAAGTACTTACTGACAGTATAAGTACCGTATTCTTTCATTTTGTTATTTCTTTTTATGTTATTATGGAAATAATAATACCATTTTAAGGTATTTTATAAAAGTAAGCGTGAATAAATACAGAAATTACTTATCCCATTGCCTGGGTCAACTCAATAGATTTTAGCTAGCAGTATTCCTGTCATATATATTTTAGATATGCAAATATACTAATAATCACCATCCCTGGAAAATATGTGAGTGTGGGAATAGAAATAGAGAGGAAGGATAGAGGATATCAATTTTGCTTAGTTCTATATTGTAGGGGTTCTTAATGATAAGCATAGTGTTCTTTAATTATAAATCATAAATATTGTACTTTAAATGCATAATTTTTCACAAAATATTTATTTAGGACCTTATATGGACAAGGAGCATTCTGAAAAATGTATAGAAGTACATGATCCTCTGATACAGTGTTCTTATTATATTTAACTTAAAACATTGAAATCAATAGAAGTAATGTATGGGAGGGTACGATAATTGTATCTCCTGTAAACTGAAGAGCACTGGTGCTTAATATAATCAAGCAAAAGACACTAAATGATTGCAAATTTTCACTATGGCACTGTTATGTTCTCAGCCCCTTAAATGGCTTCCCCTTTCCCTTATGGTAGTCCTTATGTGACATTAGGCTCTCTTTCTCCTGTCACATTTGTTAAATTTAAATTGCTTAGCCATCAGTGTCTAAAGTGCAATAATAATCTCTCTTTTCCAAGAACTGTTTCTAACACTTCCCAAAACTTATGTAACTTCTTATCTTTCTGCAAACACTCTACAAAACTACTTTTATTCCTTATGGTATATCAGTCTTTCAAAGCTGGACATATTATAGCGTTTTTTAAGAAAGATTATCCTTAATGGTGGGCTTCTCAGGTGGCAGTAGTGGTAAAGAATCCACCTGCTGATGCAGGAGATGTAAGAGACATGGGTTCAATCCCTGGATTAGGAAGATCCCCTGGAGAAGGTCATAGCAAGCCACTGTAACACTCTTGTATGGAGAATCCCATGGACAGAAGAGCCTGGTGGACTACAGTCCACGGGCTCACAAAGGGTTGGAGACAACTGCAGCGATTTAACGTGCACATGTGCACCCTTAGTGGTGATCAGGTTAGTTTTCCCCCATCATTTTTCATGCTTTCATTATATCACACTCAGCCCATGTCACTTCCTGAATAGCACACAACAGCTTTTAACATCCTCATACTCAATATCCCAAGGCCTGGGCAGTTGAGTAATTCCATTTGGTGATGAGCATACCTACTCTGCTTCCAGGGCAGCCTAAGCTTTTACTCTCTTTTAGCCTCTTGACTTGGAGAAGGAAATGGCAACCCACCCCTGTATTCTTGCCTGGAGAATCCCAGGGATGGGGGATCCTGGTGGGCTGCCATCTATGGGGTCACACAGAGTTGGACACGACTGAAGCGACTTAGCAGCAGCAGCCTCTTGACTGGACTATGTTTATTTACCAAGAGCAATAAAAACTAAGGTGGCGTTTAGTGCCAAGTTTCTTATCTATTACTTCTCTATTATTTACTGTCATTTGCATATGATATTCTCAGTTATTCAATGATAATCTGATTTTATGTCCAACTTCTTACATGTACAAATTTTATGATGTAAATATAACTAAATATTTGAAATTCTGGCAGAATTTTACCAAGGACAGTGAATGACTTCATTGATTATTCTACAGCACTTTGAAAAGTCTGACACAATTCAGCCTAGAACTTTCCCAAAGGACTTTTCTATCAAAAATGATTAGTCAGGATTCCAGTCATAGCTCTCAGACTGCAATGTCTATACCATTCTCCAGACTAAAGCACCAAGGCTCCCTTGGCGAAATGGCTTGTTTTAGGACTAGGGCAGAAAATAGGCAAGATGAGCCTGAAACATTCTTCTGTTATCTGAGAACAAAGTGATTAAACATACACACATAAACAGGTTGATAGGCAAACTTCACTGGTGGCTTAGCTGGTAAAGACCTACAGTGCAAGAGACCTTCTTTCAATCTCTAGTTTTTTGGAAGATCCCCTGGAGAATGGAATGGCTATCTACTCCAGTAGACTTGCCTGGAGAATTTCATGGACTGAAGAACCTAGTGGGCTTCAGTCCATGGGTAACAAAGAATCAGACCCAACTGAGCACTTCACTTCACTTTAATGATGTTGAGAAACTAAAAGAGTCACCAGAAGCCAAAACTGGAATAACTTGAGTAGGAAAATAAAATTATATTGCATTATAACCCAAAGTATAAAATAAATATCCATTGGTCTGTACTTACATAAGTGAATGATTGAATAAATAAACAACTTTGTGAGGAGAGAAAAATTTCCTGTATAGAAGACTTCGAAATAATGTATGTAATCCTTAGCATTCAGGAGGATCATTTTAACTTAAGTGCAGACTATACACAGTGACATGCCTTCAAACACTGTAGTGTGGAAAGGGGGAAAGAAGAGAAACTTTACAGTGGAGAAACATGACAGACATGACCTCAGCCAGGTAGCCAAGGTCAAGATCAACAGTGATAAACTATATTGATAGTATGTAGCGAGAAATGCACTTTTCCTGTGATGCTCCTCCACACAAGGCCAAACCCATAACTCCAGTCTGATAAGGAGGAAGAAAATTCAATAAAATTCCAGTAGAGTGTAATTCTAAAAAAATAGCTGACCAGAAAACCATAAAATGGCCAAACTCATCAGAAACAAGGAAAGTCCAAAAACTTGGCACAACAAAGGAGAATCTAAAAAGACATGGGGAACCTGAATGTGATCCTAGAAGAGAAAAATACATTAAAAAAATTAAGATAATCTGAAAAAGTACAAACTTTAGCTAACAATAATATATTGATAATGCTTCATTATTATAATAATGATACATAGTAATGTATCAATAAAGCTAGTTAGTTGGAGAAGGCAATGGCACCCCACTCCAGTACTCTTGCCTGGAAAATCCCATGGACAGAGGAGCCTGGTAGGCTGCAGTCCATGGGGTCTCTAAGAGTCAGACACAACTGAGTGACTTCACTTTGACTTTTCACTTTCATGCATTGGAGAAGGAAATGGCAACCTACTCCAGTATTCTTGCCTAGAGAATCCCAGGGACAGAGGAGCCTAGTGGGCTGCCATCTATGGGGTTGCACAAAGTCGGACACGACTGAAGCGACTTAGCAGCAGTAGCAGCAGCAATGTATCAATAGTGTTTCAATTAAACTTCATTAATAATCTTATAATCTTATTAATAATGTCAGATGTTAATAATAGGAAAACTATACATGATATATGGGAACATATACATATATGTTAGAACTTTCTATACTATATTCTCAATTTTTCTACACTAAAGTCTCAATTATTCCACAAATATTAAACTGTTCCAAAATATAAAGCATATTTAGAAAATACAGTCATAAATACAAAAAAGTCTTGTAGACTTTCTAGACCTCATCACTACCACCTTTAAAGAAAATTCTTCTTTCTATCAGGGAAAAGACATTTCAACAGTTCCAACTGTCATATGCATCTTTTTTATTGAAGATTTTAAACCTAAGGTCACAGATTTAGTTAGTCAAAGATTAGAAAGTAAATAGCATCCTCTCAGAATTACAAATGTTTGCTGAGCACTTTCTACAAACTTTTGCTCAGAAAACGAACAAAAATTAGAGACCAAAATAATAGGTCTTAAGATTAAGTGATGGAAGAACCCAATAACATTGCCCTAATCTATACAAAGACACTGATTTTTTTGAAAAAGAACACTAGAAGAAAAATTTTGTTGTTTTAGCTGAAAAGATAGAATTCAAAAGCATGCAAATTACAGTCTTTATATGACAAAATGATGCTTTTCTATCATAATTGTCTTTAATATGAGCAAGAAATGTCATGTAATTTCCATAATAGAATATTCCCTTTTTATTTGACTCTATTACCAATCCCATCACTATCATTCATTCATTACTTAGAGTAATATTATGGTTTAAATTCTCAGAACTCAAATCTGCCTAACATTCTGCTTTAGCTTCATACACTTCTCTCTCCAAAGGCAGTCTCTGGATGATTCCCTTACTAAACTTTTCTGCCTGTTGATTCTGGTTCTATATTTTTCCCAAGGGCTATTTGTTTTTATTTTATTGTTAGTAGTAGTTACTCAATATTTATCAATGTTGATTTGTGTAATTTTTAATCATTAACTATATGGATATGACATTAATATTTTTATTAATATAAGTATAGTTGATGAAAAATGGTTTATAGGTTATAGGTGTATTATAGAGTTACTCACAATTTTTAAATATTACACTGCATTCTTAGTTATTATAAAATACTGGGTATATTCTTGGTGTTATGTATTTTATAGCTTATTTTATACATAATAATTTGTAACTCTTAGTCTCCTGTATCCATCTGCCATACTCTTTTCAACTCCCCAGTGATAACCACTAGGCTGTTCTCTGTATCAGTGAATCTTCTTCTTTTATGGTATGTTCACTAGTTTGTTGCATTTTTTGATTCTGCAAGTAAGTAAAATCACACAATGTATGTCTTTCTCTGTCAGACTATGTCACTTACCATAATCCCCTCCAAGTCCATCCATGCTTTTACAAATGGAAGTCAAATGTTATAATCATCAGGAAAATAAAATTTTAAATCTTAACATGAAACTATCTAGCTATTAATTGAAAGCCATATATATCAACAATCAGGAATAACATAAATTGAATGAAAAAGACAATCAATAGATACCAACACTGAGATGAAAGAGATAATAGAATTATCTGAGAAAGACTTTAGAAGTAGCCATCACTGACATATTTTATATCCAACATTCCACACACTTTCAAAAGTTTTAAAATGTCACCAAATAAAACATATAAGAAAATGAATGAAAAAGAAAAGAGACTATAGCAAAAATCAACAAAACTAAATGCTAGTCTTTGACAAGATAAATAAAACAGACAAACCATTAGCCAGACTCATCAAGAAAAAAGGGAGAAGAATCAAGTCAAGAAAATTAGAAATGAAAATGGAGAGATCGCAACAGACAACACAGAAATACAAAGGATCTTAAGAGACTGCTATCTGCAACTATATGCCGAGAAAATGGGCAACTTGGAAGAAATAGACAAATTCTTAGAAAAGTATAACTTTCCAAAACTGAGCCAGGAAGAAATAGAAAATCTTAACAGACCCATCACAAGCACGGAAATTGAAACTGTAATCAGAAATCTTCCAACAAACTAAAGCCCAGGACACAATGACCTCACAGGTGAATTCAGTCAAAAAATTAGAGAAGAGCTAACACCTGTCCTAGTCAAACTCTCCCAGAAAATTGCAGAGGAAGGTAAACTGCCAAACCTATGAGGCCATAGTCACCCTAGTACCAAAACCAGATAAAGATGCCACAGAAAAAAAATAAAACTGCAGGCTAATATCACTGATGGACATAGATGCAAAGATCCTCAACAAAATTCTAGCAAACAGAATTCAACAACGTATTAAAAAGATCATACATCATGACCAAGCGGGCTTTATCCCAGGGATGCAAGGATTCTTCAATATTTGCAAATCAATAAATTTCATTAACAAATTGAAAGATAAAAACCACATGATTATCTCAATAGATGGAGAGAAAACCTTTGACAAAATTCAACATCCATTTATGATAAAAGCTCTCCAGAAAGCAGGCATAGAAGGAACATCCCTCAACATAATAAAAGCCACATATAATAAACCCACAGCAAGCATTATCTCCAATGGTGAAAAATTGAAAGCATTTCCCCTAAAGTCAGGAACAAGACATGGGTGCCCACTCTCACCATTACTATCAACATAGTTTTGGAAGATTTAGCCACAACAATCAGAGAAGAAAAAGAAATAAAAGGAATCCTGACTGGAAAAGAAGTAAAGCTCTTTAACTGTTTACAGATAACATGATCCTTCACATAGGAAACCCTAAAGACACCACCAGAAAATTACTAGAGCTAATCAATGAGTATAATAAAGTTGCAACAAGGATATAAAATTAATATGCAGAAATCCCTTTCATTCCTATACAATAACAATGAGAAAACAGAGAAATTAAGGAAACAATTCCATTCACCATTGCAACTAAAATAATAAAATACTTAAGAATAAATCTACCTAAAGAAAAAAGAAAAGACCTATACGTAGAAAACTATAAAACACTGATAAAAAAAATCAAAGATGACACAAATAGATGGAGAAATATACCATGTTCATGAATTGGAAGAATCAATATAGTGAAAATGAGTATACAGCTCAAAGCAATCTATAGATTCAATGCAATCCCTATCAAGCTACCAACAGTATTTTTCAGATAACTAGAACAAATGCTTTCACAATTTTTATGAAAATACAAAAAACCTTGAATAGCCAAAGCAATCTTGAGAAAGAAGAATGGAAATGGAGGAATCAACCTGCCTGACGTCAGACTATACTACAAAGCCACAGTCATCAAGACAGTATGGTACTGGCACAAACACAGAAATATGGATCAATAGAACAAAATAGAAAGCCCAGAGATAAATCCATGCACCTATGGAGACCTTACAGAGAAGGCAATGGCACCTCACTCCAGTACTCTTGCCTGGAAAATCCCATGGACAGAAGAGCCTGGTAGGCTGCAGTCCATGAGGTCACTAAGAGTCGGACATGACTGAGCGACTTCACGTTCACTTTTCACTTCATGCATTGGAGAAGGAAATGGCAACCCACTCCAGTATTCTTGCCTGGAGAATCCCAGGGACAGAGGAGCTTGGTAGGAGGCCATCTATGGGGTCACACAGAGTTGGACATGACTGAAGCAACTTAGTGGCAGCAGCATGGACACCTTATCTTTGACAAAAGAGGCAAGAATATACAATGGAGAAAAGGCAATCTCTTTAACAAGTGGTGATGGAAAAACTGGTCAACTACCTGTAAAAGAATGAAACTAGAACACTTTCTAACACCATACACAAAATTAAACTCAAAATGGATTGAAGATCTAAATGTAACCAGAAACTATAAAACTCTTAGAGGAAGACATAGGCAAAACACTCTCTAACGTAAATCACAGCAAGATCCTCTATGACCCACCTCCCAGAATAATGGAAATAAAAGCAAAAGTTAAAAAATGGGACCTAATTAAACTTAAAAACTTAGGCACAATGAAGGAAACTATAAGCAAGGTGAAAAAAATAGCCTTCAGAATGGGAGAAAATAATAGCAAATGAAATAGATGACAAAGAATTAATCTCAAAAATATACAAGCAGCACATGCAGCTCAATACCAGAAAAATAAACGACCTAAACTGGGGAGGGAGATGGGAGAGAGTTTCAAAAGGGAGGGGATATATATATACCTATGGCTGATTCCTGTTGAGGTTTGACAGAAATCAGCAAAATTCTGTAAAGCAATTAACTTTCTTTCTTTTTTTTTTTTTGCTAGCAATTAACTTTCAATAAAAAAATTAATTGAAAAATAAATCCTGGCGAAAATGTCCATCAGGATTTTCTTAAAAAAGAAAAAAGCCAAAGAACTAAACAGACATTTCTCCAAAGAAGGCATGCAGATGGCTAACAAACACATGAAAAGATGCTCAACATCATTCATTATCAGAGAAATTCAGATCAAAACCACAGTGAGGTACATTCCATGCTGGTCAGAATGGTTGCCATCAAAAAATCTACAAAAAATAAATGCTGGAGGGGGTGTGGAGAAAAAGAGAACACTCTTACACTGTTGGTGGGAATGCAAACTAGTACAGCCACTATGGAGAACAGTGTGGAGATTTCTTAAAAAGCTAGAAATAGAACTGCCATATACCCAGCAATCCCACTGCTGGGCAAACACACCAAGGAAACCAGAATTGAAAGAGACACATATACCCCAATATTCATTACAGCACTGTTTATAATAGCTAGGACATGGAATCAAAATAGATATCCATCAGCAGATGAATGGATAAGAAAGCTGTGGTACATATACACAATGGAATATTACTCAGTTATTAAAAAGAATACATTTGAATCAGTTCTAATGAAGTGGATGAAACTGGAGCCTATTATGCAGAGTGAAGTAAGTCAAAGAAAAACAGCAATACAGTATATACTAACACATATATATGGAATTGAGAAAGATGGTAATGATGACCCTATACACGAGACAGAAGAAGAGACATAGCTAAAAAGAACAGACTTTTGGACTCTGTGGGAGAAGGCGAGGGTGGATGATTTGAAAGAATAGTGTTGAAACATGTATATTACCGTATGTGAAATAGATCACGAGTCCAAGTTTGATGCATGAAACAGGGTAGTCATGGCCAGCGCACTGGGACAGCCCTGAGGGATGGGGAGGGAGGGATGTGGGAGGGGAGTTTGATATGGGGGACACATGTATACCTGTGAGTGATTCATGTCAATGTATGGCAAAGACCACTAAAATATTTTAAAATAATTAGCCTCCAATTAGAATAAATAAATTAGTTTAAAAATATATTTTAAAAAATGAACATTTTTGAATTTGAAATACAATATAAACCAAAATGAAAAGCAAAATAAGACCACAGAATGGAGGGTACCAAGAGAGAATCAGTGAACCTGGAGATAGAGTAGATAAGTGAGGTAAAATTTCTGATGAAATGTTACCATCAGCAGAATGTGGTAAGCTATGTGCATATAATTAAGTGCTTAGAGTAAATGACTTATACAGTTATTCAAAGAAATACACTCAAAAGCACTGTAGATAAATAAAAATGGAATTTAAAAAACATTTAGATAACCCACAGAAGACTAGAAGAAAACAAAGAACTCACAGAAAAAATAATCGTAAGTAACATACATGAGAACAAAATTTTAATGGTAACCTTGATCCCTAACAGGTTTATAATTATAATTATAATAAATGTAAATGGCTTAACATATAATTCAAATCAGCAATGTTAGCATACTTAATGGAGAAACAGGACTCAAGCGTTTGCTGTCTTTTAAGCTCATTTCAAATATAACAATTCAGGCAGGTTGAAAGTACAAGAATATCAGATTTATACCATGTAAACATTAATCAAGATTGCTGAGAGAACTATCAAAACCTCAGCTATGCAGATGACACCACCCTTATGGCAGAGTGTGAAGAGGAAATAAAAAGCCTCTTGATGAAAGTGAAAGAGGAAAGTGAAAAAGCTGGCTTAAAGCTCAACATTCAGAAAATGAAGATCATGGCATCTGGTCCCATCACTTATGGGAAATAGATGGGGAAACAGTGGAAACAGTGTCAGACTTTATTTTGGGGCTCCAAAATCACCGCAGATGGTGACTGCAGCCATGAAAGTAAAAGAAGCTTACTCCTTGGAAGGAAAGTGATGACCAACCTAGATAGCATATTCAAAGGCAGAGACATTACTTTGCCAACAAAGGTCTGTCTAGTCAAGGCTATGGTTTTTCCAGTGGTCATGTATGGATGTGAGAGTTGGACTGTGAAGAAAGCTGAGCGCCGAAGAATTGATGCTTTTGAACTGTGGTGTTGGCAAAGACTCTTGAGAGTCCCTTGGACTGCAAGGAGATCCAACCAGTCCATTCTGAAGGAGATCAGTCCTGGGTGTTCATTAGAGGGACTGATGCTGATGCTGAAACTCCAATACTTTGGCCACCTCATTCAAAGAGTTGACTTATTGGAAAAGACTCTGATGCTGGGAGGGATTGGGGGCAGGAGGAGAAGGGGTTGACCGAGGATGAGATGGCTGGATGGCATCACCGACTCGATGGACGAGTTTGCGTGAATTCTGGGATTTGGTGATGGACAGGGAGGCCTGGCGTGCTGCAATTCATGTGGTCACAAAGAGTCAGACACGACTCAGTGACTGAGCTGAACTGAACTGAACTGAAGTCCCAGAAGTGCTCTAAAATGACTTCACATCATTTCAGGTTTCTTAAATTTATTTCAGGTGTAAATGAATATACAGAATATCCAGATAGAGTTGATATCAACAATACAGAGAATCATGGGGAAATGCATTCCATAATTTTTTATCAAATATATAGACTCTGTGACTAGCTCTGTACAGGCTCCAGAATTTATCAGAGCTATATTTGGAAATTTACTGATAGGAAAATAGATGTTTGTAAATATGAAGAACTACACTAAGGGAGTGATATGTGCAGTTGCTTCAGTCTTGTCTAACTCCCTGTGACTCGATCCTATAGACTCTAGCCTGCTAGGTGTCTCTGTCCATGGGGATTCTTCAGGCAAGAATACTGATGTGAGTTGCCATGCGCTCCTCCAGGGGATCTTCCTGACCCGGGACTGAACCATCGTCTCCTGCGGCTCCTGCACTGCAGGTGGATTCTGTACCACTGAGTTACCAGGGAAGCCCACACTGAAGGACCGCACCATCCCAATTTACCTGAGTTGATGGAAGTGTTAAAATGGCACATTACCAAGGGATCTACTACTTTAGAAGTATGTAAAATAAAACCTTAAGCGAATTTGTTATGTTATAAAGTTCTAGTTTGGAAAACTCAGCAGTGGACACATGACTGGAAAAGGTCAGCTTTCATTCCAATCCCAAAGTAGGGCAATGCCAAAGAATATTCAAACTACCAAACAACTGCATTCATCTCACACTACCAAAGTAATGCTCAAAATTCTCCAAGCCAGGCTTCAACAGAACGTGAACTGGGAACTTCCAGATGTTCAAGCTGGTTTCAAAAAAGGCAGAGGAACCAGAGAACAAATTCCCAACATCCGTTGGATCATAGAAGAAGCGAGAGCATTCCAGAACAAAACATCTACTTCTGCTTTATTGATTACACCAAAGCTGTGTGGATCACAATAAACCATGGACAGTTCTGAAAGAGACAGGAATAGCAGACCACCTGACCTGCATCCTGAAAAATCTGTTTGCAGGTCAAGAAGCAACAGTTTGAACTGGACATGGAACGATGGAATGGTTCCAAATTGGGAAAGGAGTACGTCAAGTTTGCATATTGTAACCCTGCTTATTTAACTGCTCTGCAGAGTACATCATGAGAAATACTGGGCTGAATGAAGCACAAGCTGGAATCAAGATTTCTGGGAGGAATATCAATAACCTCAGATATGCAGATGACACCACACTTAAAGGCAGAGTGAAGAACTAAAGAGCCTCTTAATGAAAGTGAAAGAAGAGAGTGAAAAAGTTGGCTTAAAACTCAACTTTTGAATAACTGAGATCATGGCATCTGGTCCCCTCACTCCACGGCAAATAGATGGGGAAACAATAGAAACACTGAGAGGCTTGATTTACTTGGGCTCCAAAATCACTGCAGATGGTGACTGCAGCTATGAAATTAAAAGATGCTTGTTCCTTGAAAGAAAAACTATGACCAACCTAGACAGCATATTAAAAAGCAGAGACATTACTTTGCCAACAAAGGTCCTTCTAGTCAAAGCTATGGTTTTCCAGTATTCATGTATGGATGTGAGAGTTGGATTATAAAGAAGACTGAACACCGAATAATTGATGCTTTTGAACTGTGGTGTTTTTTGGAGAAGACTCTTGAGAGTCCCTTGGATTGCAAGGCGTTCCAACCAGTCCATCCTAATGGAGATCAGTCCTGAGTGTTCATTGGAGGGACTGATGTTGAGGCTGAAACTCCAATACTTTGGCCACCTGATCCAAAGAACTGACTCATTGGAAAAGACCCTGATGCAGGGCAAGATTGAAAGCAGGGGGTGAAGGGGATGACAGAGGATGAGATGGTTGGATGGCATCACCAACTTGATGAACATGAATTTGAGCAAATTCTGGGAGATGGTAATGGACAGGGAGGCCTGGCATGCTGCAGTCCATGGGGTTGCAAAGAGTTGAACACTACTCAGCAACTGAACAGAAAGTTCTAGTTATTTGAAATTTTTGAAGTCAAATTTGTCTTTATATTTATTATTTTTATCTTATCAAAAACAGTTTAAGTGATCAGAATTGACTATTACATAGTGTGTCAATAATAAATTAACTTGTTTCAACATGATCTTGCTTTGTTTAAAAGGCAAACCATTTAACATCATAATAATACAAGTCTGTTCCCAAACCACTGATGCCAAATAGCTGAAATTGATAGGTTCTTTGAAAACTGACAACATCTACCTGAAATAAAACCAAAACCAAAATGGTGTCCTTTTCATCATAGGGGAATAGGATGCAAAAGTAAGAAATCAAGAGGAACCTGGAATAACAGTCAAGTTTGGTCTTAGAGTACAAAATGAAACAGGATAAAGGCTAGCAGAGTTTTGTCAAGAGAACACACAAGTAATAGCAAATACCCTTTTCCAACAACCCAAGAGACTCTATACATGGACATCACCAAATCATCAATACTGAAATCAGATTGATTATGTTCTTAGCAGCTGAAGATGGAGAAGCTCTATACAGTCAGTGAAAACAAGACCTAAACTGCCTGTGGCTCAGATTATGTTTTCTTTTTGCAAAATTCAGGCTTAAATTGAAAATAAAGTAGGGAAAACCACTAAACCATTCAAATATGACCTAAATCAAATGCCTATAATCATAAGGTATTTGATTTAGGTAAAAAACCATGGCAATGAATAATAGATTCAAGAGATTCGATCTGGTAGAGAGAGTGCCTAAAGAACTATGGATGAAGGTCCGTAACACTGTAGAGAAGGCAGTGACCAAAATCATCCGAAAGAAAAAGAAATGCAAAATGGCAAATTGGTTGTCTGAGGAAGCTTTATAAATAGCTGAGTAAAGAAGATAAGTGAAAGGCAAGGGAGAAAAGGAAAGATATACCCAACTGAATGCAAAGTTCCAGAGAAGAGCAAAGAGAGAGAACAGTTCAGTTAAGTTGCTCAGTTGTGTCCAAATCTTTGTGACCCCATGATCTGCAGCACGCCAGGCCTCCCTGTCCATCACCAGCTTCTGGAGATTGCTCAAACTCCTGTCCATCAAGTTAGTGATGCCATCCAACCATTTCATCCTCTGTTGGCAGGAGGAGGAGAGAAAACAAGGCTTTCTTACATGAAAAATGCAGAGAAATAGAGGAAAACAATAGAATGGGAAAGACTAGCGCTCTCTTCAAGAAAATTAGAGATACCAATGGAACATTTCATGCAAACATAGGCAGGATAAAGGACAGAACCCGTAAAGACCTAACAGAAGCAGAAGAGATTAAGCAGATGGAGAGGAGATAAGGACAGAGGTTCAGAAGTGAGGGAACATGTGTACCTGTGGTTATTTCTTGTTGACATATGGCAGAAATCCATCACAACATTGTAAAGTAATTATCCTCCAATTAAAAATAATATTTTTAAAAGCAGATGGGACAAGAACACACAGAAGAACTCTATAAAGATGGTCTTAATGACCCAGATAATCACAATAGTGTGGTCACCCACCTCAAGCCAGACATCTTGGAGTGTGAGGTCAAGTGTTCCTTAGGAAGGAACACTAACAAAGCTAGTGGAGGTAATGGAATTCAGCTGAGGTATTTAAAATCCTAAAAGGTGATGGTATCAAAGTGCTGCATTCAATATATCAGCAAATTTGGAAAATGCAACAGTGGCTCAGGACTGGAAAAGGTCAGTTTTCATTTCAATCCCAATAAAAGGCAATGTTAAAGAATGTTCAAAGTACCACACAACTGCACTCATTTCACATGTTAGGAAGGTTGTGCTCAAGATACCTCAAGCTAGGCTTCAAAAGGGCATGAAGTTCTTCTACAATAGTACAAGAACTTCCAGATGTATAAGCTAGGCTTCAATGAGTCAGAGGAACCAGAGATCAAATAGTCAACATTTGTTGGACATGGACAATAAAAGAGAGTTCCTGAAAAACATCTGCTTCCTTGACTAGGCTAGGAAGCCTTTGACTGTGTGGCTCACAACAAACTGTGGGAAATTCTTAAAGAGATAGGAGTACCAGCCACCTTACCTGTCTCCTGAGAAACCTGTATATGGGTTAAGAAGCTATTAGTTAGAACCAGACATGGAATAATGGACTGCTTCAAAATTGGGAAAGGAGTACAGTAGGGCTGTATATTGTCACCCTGCTTATTAAACTTCTATTCAGAGTACAAAATGCTGGGCTGGATGAATCACAAGCTGGAATCAAGGTTGCAAGGAGAAATATCAAAATCACAAAGGTGCAGATGATACCAGTCTAATGGAAGAAAGTGAAGAGGATTTAAAAGCCTCTTGATGAGAGTGAAAGAGGACAGTTAAAAAGCTGGTTTGAAAGTCAGCATTCAAAAAGCTAAGATCATGGCATCAGGTCCATCACTTCATGGCAAATAGAAGGGGGAAAAATTGGAAGCAGTGACAGATTTTATTTTCATAAGCTCAAAATTCACTGCAGATGGCGACTCCAGTCTTGAAATTGAATGAAAGAATTTTTAAAAAGCTATGATAAACCTAGAGAGCATATTAACAAGCAGAGACATTATTTTACCAACAGAAGTGGTGATGGTGAAGTCGCTCAGTCATGTCTGACTCTTTGCGACCCCGGGGACTATAGCCTACCAGGCTCCTCCGTCCATGGGATTCTCCAGGCAAGAATACTGGAGCAGGTTGCCATTTCCTTCTCCAGGGGATCTTCCCGACTCAGGGATCGAACCCAGGTCTCCCGCATTGGAGGCAGACGCTTTAACCTCTGAGCCACCAGGGAAGCCCTCCAGCAAAAGTACGTATAGTCAAAGCTATGGTTTTTCCACCAGTCATGTACAGATGTGAGAGTTGTATCATAAAGAAGGCTGCGTGCCAAAGAATCGATGCTTTCTAATTGTGGTGCCGAAGATGACTCCCATGGGTCCCTCTGACTGCAAGGAGATCAGACCAGTCAATGCTAAAGGAAATCAAAACACTGATTAATCATTGGAAGAACTGATGTTGAAACTGAGGCTCCAATACTTTGGTCACCTGATGCAAAGAACTGACTCATCAGAAAAGACCCTGATCCCAGGAACGATTGAAGGCAACAGAAGAGGTTGACAGGATGAGTTAGATAGATAGCATCACCAATTCAATGGACATGAATTTGAGCAAGTTCATGGAGATAATGAAGGACAGAAGAGCCTGGTGTGCTGCATTCCATGGGGTCACAAAGAGTTGGACACAACTTAGTGACTGAACCACAACAGCAGCTTTATTTTAGCATGAATCAATTACCAATAGTGCTTCAGTTGCCACTTTTTTTGCAAGATGATTTTGTAGTAATTTACTATTTCCAGATATTTTCTGAACATACTTAAACTCCACAAGCTTCTGTACTTCCTCAAAAAAGGCAATACTAAAATTCTTTGGATAAAAGAAAGCCTCATATATCTAAATTTCTATGTCTGTAGAATTTATAAACCAAATATGAATAACTGGATTTGAAAAAAAAAAGACAGTTATTTGAAGGATATGAAAGGACATGTAATATAAATAACAGCTGAAAAATAAGACTTGGGAAGGAAAAGATATTTCTCTCATAGGGACCACTTAAGATTTCATTAAGACTCTGTCCTTGGAATAAAAGCATCTGTATTATTTCCTTTCTGAACTCTATTCTTACTGGAAAGTAATAGAAGAAAAATTCCAATTTGGTTTGATGGCACAAATCTATCATTTCAGTTAAGAACAAAAGAAAATATCCTGATCTAAAGACCAACCATGTAGTAGATACAGAATTCTATAAAAGTACACTGAAATGATTTGAATTAAACCAAGAGAATGAATGCTGGGTGGGTAAAATGCAAAAAAAAAAAAAAAAAAAAGCAAAAACAGTTAATGAAGTTACCTCAAAAGACAAAGGAAATAAAATTTGTGAACGTCTAGTCAGTTAAGACGTCCTTATGTTGTTGTTGTTTAGTCGCTAAGCCGTGTCTGATTCTTTTGCCACCCTGTGGACTATAGCCCGCCTGGCTCCTCTGTCCATGGCATTTCCCAGGCAAGAAGACTGGAATGAATTCCCATTTTCTTTTCCAGGGGATCTTCCTGACCCAAAGATTGAACCCATGTCTGCATTGACAGGCAGTTTCCTTATTACTGAGCCACCTGGGAAAACCAAGATATCCTTATTCTACTGGATAAAACACTTATTTTAGTAATAATATTTAACAATAGGAAGTTTAAATGAACTGTTATTTCACCTTGAATGAAATACTTAAACTTTTCATTTGTCAGTATTTCCTTGGGGTTTTTGGTACATTACAATAGTCCAGTGGGAGTGTATGTGGATAAAGAAGGCAAGATTTTGGTAAAATTCTTGGTAAAATATTTGGTAAAATATTTTCTTTCCTAACAAAGGGATAATAATAATATTGAAAACACTTATATGACTTCTGAAGAGAATTCTCAGTAAAGCCTTTTCCTTGTTTACTGATACTTGCTTTTAGGATTGTTGATATATGTTATCATACTGAGAGTTAGTTTACCAACTAAAAGGACAACTTAATTTACTCTCGTAAAGAATTCTAAATGCATAAGCCAGTACATTTGATACCCAGGTTGAAAAATAATGCAAAAATGGTATCTTCAAATTCAAATTCCCTTTCTTCCCTACTTGAATAAATGAGGCCATCAAAACATCTGGTTATTTTAAGCCAAAATATGAGGAGTCATATCTGACTCCTTCCTTTCCTTTATACCTAATTCTCATCTATAGGAAGTCACATTGTTCCTGCCTGAAAATAAAGGCTGAATCCAAACTGTTCTCTCCAGTTTTATATTAATATCACCCCACTTTAGCCACCATAGGCTGCAATAGACTCTTCTTGCTGTATTCCATTTTCTTACCTCTTTCCCACAGAGCAGTCAGTATGATCATTTTAGTGCCTAAATTAGATCAGATCACTTTCTTTTCAAAACTTTTGGTGGCTTCTGTCACAATCAAAATAAAATCCAAGCATCTCCACAACCACGGAACATCTGGTTCTTGCTTGTCAGTCTCCCATTCACTCATAAGCCCCACCCTCAGTGGACTTCTTTCTAATCCTCTGCTTCACAAAACTCTTCATTCCATGAAATCATCATATTTGCCTTTTATTTTCCTGAAATTGTGTATCATAGATGCTAGTTTTGCACAGAGGCCTTCCTTGATTAACTCTATCTAAAAATCACCTCTATTATTCTTTATTCTCACTTCCCATTTTATTTATCTGATAAATTGTATTATGTAATTTTGCATCACATGTCTTTTTCTTTCATTAAAATAGATGCTCCATGAAAGGCCAAAACTTGATCTTTCTTACAAATGATACATCCCATCTTTGAACACAGACATAATTAACAAGCACTCATTAAATATTTCCTTGGAAGGAATTTGAAGAGAAATACAAATGGGCATTTGAAATACCAATTGCAAGAGAGATAACTACTAGTTATTTATGTCTTGAATTGGATATGAAAAGAGTGTTTGGTAGAAAAAGACTGAGAAACTCAGATTATTTATACTATTTTTCATTATGGAAAATAACCAAGTAGCCACTAACTGCATAATATATGGAATACTTTGATTTATTATACTTGATTAACCCATTTTCTAAATGTCCCCTGTGTTCCAGGAATCCAGCCAGGACCCTGAATAGCAAATGGGAAAAGGGAAGAAGTAGCATGAGTCACAGGTCCTCCTAGACATCGAACAGGTAAAGTTCTGAACTGACGACATTTCAGCAGAGCTACGCAGCAAAGGATGCTATCTTTCACAAAATCCACCAAAGTCATCTTTTCAATTGTTGTATGTTTTCTAGTTTCTGTTGCTTGCACCCACTTCAGTGGTCACAGATTCCTTGTTTGTGTCAAGCCTCTGCTGAATGACTTATCATGAGTTTGTATCCATTACTTGCCACTCTGACTCTACAAGATACTCATTTCTCATGAAGGCTCAGCGTTTATCTGAACTGCAGTTATTCAAAGCCTGAACGTGAATTTTCTGTCATTTCTCTTCACTTGATCCCCCTTATAAAATAATCAGATTTACAGGATGATTCAGAAAGGTAAAGCAGTCCTGACTTGGGGTTTTTGATGAGGTGTTCAACAAGAGCAGCTCTTTCTTTCTCTCTCTTTTTAAAATGCCTGTCCTCATAACGCTCTTGGCCCAGCTAAAATGTTTTGTGGTAACCCAAGATTTTTCTTAACAGTCTCCATATAAGCTAGTGATGTATAATCTGAATTACAGGTACTCTGTGAGCCCTTGGAAGTGACATGAAAAATCTAGTGCACTGAAGTTCTATATCTTACGACTTTAAACTCCTATATCTTAGGTCTCTTTTAGCTTTGTATTACTCACAGTGCACTAACTCAGAAGCGTGGAGTCTGTGTCTATTGCTTGAATGGTTTTTTGTCATCTTGCTGTGTACTCATCTGAGTAAACTCTAAAGGCATTCATATGGGTGTAATCATGAGGTTATATGGTTGCTTTCAGCATACAATAATTGCTTCTCCAATGCTGACTATCATTGAACAGAAAACCCTCAGTCACCACAAATTTTCTATTGCAAAGTATCAAACTTATCTCACTACATATGCTAAGTATAATCATGTTAAAATTGTATGACCTATAAGTTCAAATTATAAATTAAATAATATAAAATTTTAGATTCTAATTTTATTTGAATATTTTAAAAAGGCCTTCCCAAATATATCTTTCATAGAGCCACTAACATTCTTATTGTCTGATGATTTATGAAACATGTTAGCTTAAGAAAATGGGTCTTATAAGCTGAAAACAGTAAAGCCTTTTTACCAAATCAAGTGATAGAAAAGTATCACTTGATTTTTAGTGACTAGTAATACGCATAATAGAAAAAAAAAGTGAGACTGAAGGGGTGGGTGCTTTTCTTAGAATAACCGTAGGGCTTCAGTCTTGCTGTAGATTCTCCACTTCCTCATACATCTAGTTAGGACGAGTTATCCTATATGCTCCAGGGATTAATCAAGAATGCAAACAATCCTGGTGAGAGGTGCTGGGGCTTTAAATGAGTGTACCATGGATATATGAGACTTTAAATTCTTAAAATTAGCAAAATAATATTTGGTAAACATCAATAGTAACTGACTAAATATCGTGACCGACACACCGGAAGGGTAAAGAGAGAGTTTTACATAGATGTTTTGTAAAAGATTTGTCCTGAAACAACCTCAGAGGCCAAATCTCAAGAGTCACCAATGTAACAGAACAATAACTGTATTTCCTGAACTTCACTATCCAACTGAATAGTCCGTTTAGCTTAATAAGTCTAAACCTGCCAAGTTAAGTCAATTTTGTAGTTTCTTTGGATTGATTTCCACACTTCCATTAAGGTTTTTTTTGTTTCTCCATTTAAAAACTTGAGTATATCTTTAATATAAAGTACGTTTTTCAGCTGCTTGCATTTCGTGTACACTGAGATCATACAATAACCCAACAGATAATGCCAAAAGACCATTGGAGGTAGCACAATTGGCAGAGAAGAGAGGTTTTTTTCAAAAATCAAACTGAGAACAGTGTGCAAAAGCCAAAGATTTTGAAGTGGAACAGCTTTTTCAAGCATCATTTATTTGCCTAATCAATCTGAAGTAAAATTTCAAGATGGGGGGTTTATTTTCCACAATAGTGAGAATCTAAAAGTTGCTTTAACCCATGTCTGAGATTCACTTTAGCCTTCCCTTCTTTGGAAGGCTAAGCTCTGGAAACTCACAAGAGCACTTCAGGCATCAGAGGGGTATGGGAGAACGCCTCTTGTACTGTGACTGAATCATGAAGTGATACTGTCTTCTTTGACCCCAGACTTCAGATTTAACAATGTAGCATAGACACTTGTAACAGAAGAAAAATAGTTTGTATCAGAAAACAGTATGGTTAAACACAGGTGTCTAAAAGGAGACAGCCCTTCACTATGATTTCAAATAAGGCAAGAATTCAACCTAAGGTAAAATTTTGACACTTGAACTCTTTTCACCATCTCTATATTTCCTATTAAGGCAAAAGCAGCTCACTTCTCTTTTTCTTTCTTTCTTTTTTTTTTTTTTTTGAGTGAACTTGTTATGATCTATCTATTGCTCCCTTAACCTAATCTTTATTGACAACAAAATTTTTATTGCTATTAATGTTAGAAAAATCCTAACTTTTTTCAGTTCAGTTCAGTTCAGTCGCTCAGTCATGTCCAACTCTTTGTGACCCCATGAATAGCAGCATGCCAGGCCTCCCTGTCCATCACCAACTCCCGGAGTTCACTCAAACTCAAGTCCATCGAGTCGGTGATGCCATCCAGCCATCTCATCCTCTGTATTCCCCTTCTCATCCTGCCCCCAATCCCTCCCAGCATCAAAGTCTTTTCCAGTGAGTCAACTCTTCACGTGAGGTGGCCAGAGTACTGGAGTTTCAGCTTTAGCATCATTCCTTCCAAAGAACACCCAGGCCTGATCTCCTTTAGAATGGACTGATTGGATCTCCTTACAGTCCAAAGGACTCTCAAGAGTCTTCTCCAACACCACAGTTCAAAAGCATCAGTTCTTCGACACTCAGCTTTCTTCACAGTCCAACTCTCATATCCATACATGACCACAGGAAAAACCATAGCCTTGACTAGACAGACCTTTATTGGCAAAGTAATGTCTCTGCTTTTGAATATGCTATCTAGGTTGGTCATAACTTTTCTTCCAAGGAGTAAGCGCCTTTTAATTTCATGGCTGCAATCACCATCTGCAGTGATTTTGGAGCCCCAAAAATAAATTCTGACACTGTTTCCACTGTTTCCCCATCGATTTCCCATGAAGTGATGGGACCAGATGCCATGATCTTCGTTTTCTGAATGTTGAGCTTTAAGCCAACTTTTTCACTCTTCTCTTTCACTTTCATCAAGAGGCTTTTTAGTTCCTCTTCACTGTCTGCCATAAGGGTGGTGTCATCTGCTGATTTTATTAAAGATGGTTAAATATGAAACTGATATGGGATAAGTGGTATATTCTAATTTTATACTTACCTTGCATGTATCTATGTTGTCTGTTGTTTAGTCAGTAAGTCATGTCCAACTCTTTTGCAATCCCATGAATTGTAGCCCTCTAGGCTCCTCTGTCCATGAGATTTCCCAGGCAAGAATACTGAACTGGATTGCCATTTCCCTCTCCAGAGGATCTTTCTGACTCTGGGATTGAACTCACATCCCCTGCACTGGCAGGTGGATTCTTTACCACTGAGCCAACAATCAAACCTGATAAAGTATAACAATTTTGAAATATAATTTATTTGCATATGAAAAAGAGAAGCTGTAATTCATGTTGTTTTAAAGATGAAAACAAGCCAAAAAATCAAGAGGATAGATAAAGGATTGGGTAAAACTGACAGAGCACAAGGTAAAGAACATGAAAGGAATTACAAGGTGAAAGATGGCTGATTATGTATTTATAGAAAGACACATTTAATACGTACTCACAGCTTTCTTGGAGATTATAAGAAAGGTAGTCTGAATTATTTATGCTTCATGTTTTTATATACAATGTTTAGTAAAGTTGGACTGCAAGGAGATCCAACCAGTCCATTCTAAAGGAGATCAGCGCTGGGTCTTCTTTGGAAGGAGTGATGCTAAAGCTGAAACTCCAGTACTTTGGCCACCTCATGCGAAGAGTTGGCTCATTGGAAAAGATTCTGATGCTGGGAGGGATTGGGGGTAGGAGGAGAAGGGGATGGCAGAGGATGAGATGGCTGGATGGCATCACCGACTCAGTGGACATGGGTTTGAGTGAACTCCGGGAGTTGGTGATGGACAGGGAGACCTGGCAAGCTGCGATTTGTGGGGTCGCAAAGAGTCGGCCAAGACTGAGCGACTGAACTGAACTGATAATGCTTGTTACATTGTAACACATTTTTGTATTAAATATTAATACAGAAGTGTCTGTTAATCATTTATTATATTCATAATAGATTATTTCTTCCTGAATTATTTAGAGTACAATATTTTTTTCAAAGGTTTTGTTTTGAAGGACTTTTAGTCTTGTGAAAGCAGGAAACATAATACATGTCAGTGTCTAAAAGGAGTAATTATGTTTTTCATTGGTGGCTCAGCTGCTAAAGAATCCACCTGCAATGCGGGAGACCTGGGTTCAATCACTGGGTTGGGAAGATCCCCTGAAGAAGGGAAAGGCTCCCCACTCCAGTATTCTGGCCTGGAGAATCCCATAGGGTGTATAGTCTATAGTATCGCAAAGAGTCAGAAACGACTGAGGGACTTTCACTTCACCAATAGTGCAGTATCCTCTCACTGCTCGTGGGAAAGGAGCAGTGCAAGTTACAAAGGACAGCTACATAGCCTATGAGCCATAATTTTCTCTTACTAAAAAGGGTGAAAATAAAATTCACTCACAAAATTTTGACAGTGAATTATACGGCAACATGTTACTCTTGTTAGGTCCATTAATTTCTGTCCACTTATTATTATAATTTAAAAACTGTTTCCCTGAAAGTATTTAAGAGAACATTAAATCAATAAATGTCAACACCTCATATAAAATGCAGATGATTTATTTCCTTACTTCATCTAGACAGATAATTGCTTAGAATCAAATGGGGATAAACTGGAATTAAAGGTAACTAGATCAGTCAATTATAATCATGTGTATAGTCCAAAAGGTAATATAAAGAACCAAAGGCATTTCTTTATTGTTGAAACCTGGTACAAAACTGGTTTATAGTTTTTATTTATTCTTATTCTTCATGCAGTTTCAGAGAAATACTTCATACCTTCTTATGTATAAAACAAGAAAGCTCCTCGAAGCAAAAGCTGGAGAAAAAAATAATTAAAAACTGACTCTATATTTCTTTAATAATACATCTTTAAGGATCAAGAAAATAAGTAAATCAGTTAATAAGCTATTTTATATAGAAAAGGAAAGAATAATATAGATAGATTCTTAAGCATGTGTCTCTGTGCCCTGTCCAGAAAAAAATTATAACACCTTGAACAACTAGCTCTAACCTATTTTTTTTTTCAAAAAACGATTTTACAAATAAGGACATTAAGGCCATTAAGGCCATTCTTTACAGTCAAAGATGGAGAAACTCTATGCAGTCAGCGAAAACAAGACCAGGAACTGACTATGGCTCAGATCATGAACTCATTGCAAAAATTCAGGCTACATTGAAGTAGGAAAAGACACTAAAGCATTCAGTTCAGTTCACTTCAGTCACTCAAGTCGTGTCTGACTCTGCAACCCCATGGACTGCAGCACGCCAGGCTTCCCTGTCCATCACCAACTCCTGGAGCATTCAGGTAAGACCTAAATTAAATCCCTTATGAAAATACAGTGTAGGTGACAAACAGATTCAAGGGATTAGATCTGATACAGAGCCTGAAGAACTATGGACAGAAGCTCATGACATTGTACAGGAGATGGTGATCAAAACCCTCCCCGAAAAAAAGAAAGGCAAAATGATTGTCTCAGGAGGCATAACAAAATTGCCGAGAAAAAAAGAAGTGAAAGACGAAGGACAAATGGAAGGATATACTCATCTGTATGCAGAGTTCCAAAGAATAGCAAGGAAAGATAAGAAAGCCTTCCTCAGTGATCAATGCAAAGAAATTGAGGAAAACAATAGAATGGGAAAGACTAGAGATCTCTTCAAGAAAATTAGAGATACCAAGGGGAAATTTCATGCTAAGATGGGCACAACAAAGGACAGAAATGATAGGGACCTAACAGAAGCAGAGGATATTAAGAAGAGGTGAGAAGAATACACAGAAGAACTATAAAAAAAGATCTTCACGACCTAGATAACCACAATGGTGTGATCACTCATATACAGCCAGACATCTTGGAGTGTGAAGTCAAATGGGCCTTCGAAAGCATCACTACAAACAAAGCTAGTAGAGGTAATGGAATTGCAGCCGAGCTATTTCAAATCCTAAAAGTGTTAAAGTGCTGCATTCAATATGCCAGCAAATTTGGAAAACTCAGCAGTGGCCACATGATGGGAAAAGATAAAGTTTCATTTCAATTCCAAAGAAAGGCAATTCCAGAGAATGTTCAAACTACCACACAATTGCACTCAGTTCACATGCTAGCAGAGTAATGCTCAAAATTCTCCAAGATAGCTTCAACAGTACTTGAACCAAGAAATTCGAGATGTTCAAGCTGGTTTTAGAAAAGGCAGAGGAACAAGAGATCCAATTGCCAACATATGCTGGATCATAGAAAAAGCAAGAGAGTTCCAGAAAAACTTCTTCTGCTTCAGTGACTATGCTAAGGTTGTTTATTGTGTGGATCACAAAAACTGTGGAAAATTCTTCAAGAGATGGGAATACCAGACCACCTGGCCTGCCTCTTGAGAAACCTGCATGCAGGTCAGGAAGCAACAGTTAGAACTGGACATGGAACAACAGACTGGTTCCAAATAGGGAAAGGAGTTTGTCAAGGCTGTATATTGTCACCCTACTTATTTAACTTATATGCAGAGTACATCATGAGAAACGCTGGGCTGGAAGAAGCACAAGCTGGAATCAAGATTTCAGGGAGAAATATCAATAACCTCAGAGATGCAGAGGTTTCACCTAATGGCAGAAAGCAAAGAAGAACTAAAGAGCCTCTTGATGAAAGTGAAACACGAGAGTGGAAAAAGTTGATTTAAAGCTCAACATTCATAAAACGAAGATCATGGCATCAGGTCCCATTATTTCATGGCAAATAGATGGTGAAACAATGGAAACAGTAACAGATTTTATTCTCTCGTGCTCTAAAATCACTGCAGATGGTGACTCCAGCCAAAAAATTAAAAGATGCTTGCTCCTTGGAAAAAAAGTCATGACCAACCTAGACAGCATATTCAAAAGCAGAGACATTACTTTACCAACAAAGGTCTGCCTGGTCAAAGCTATGTTTTTTTCCAGTGGTCATGTATGGATGTGAGAGTTGGACCATAAGGAAGACTGAACAATGAAGAATTGATGCTTTTGAACTGTGGTGTTGGCAAAGACTCTTGAGAGTCCCTTAGACAGCAAGGAGATCAAACCAGTCCATCCTAAAGTAAATCAATCCTGAATAATCATTAGACAGTCTGGTGCTGAAGCTGAAGCTCCAATACATTGGGCCACCTGATGGGAAGAGCCGACTCATTAAAAGGATCCTGATGCTGGGAAAGATTAAAGTCTGGAGAAGGGAACTACAAAAGGTAAGATGGTTGGATGGCATCAGTGACTCAATGGACATGAGATTGAGCAAACTCCAGGAGATAGTGAAGGACAGGGAGGACTGGCATGCTGCCGTCCACGGGGTCACAAAGAGTCGGACACGACTGAGCGACTGAACAACAACGGGCCCCAGAATGTTAAAATTTCTCATCAAAAGTTAGGCACAAATCTCTTACTTCTAGGTACTTTGCTGTATATTAGTTGTGCTAAATATGTAAAGAATCTCACTTAATTATATGCATATGCCAAACTTCGTTCATAATAAACATAAAGTGAAACCAATGAGGGGAACTCCTAGTAACACAACCCATACTTATTTATATATATGGATACACCTTTTGTCACAGATGTTAAATATGATTTGATATTTAAATATAGTACAGTATTATACACAATATGATAAATATAGTAGGAAAAGTTCCTTTCCTTACAAATCATAATTTGATCTGCTTTATAATCTAGGAGAAAAATAGATTCAAAGAAATAGAAGTTAGCTTTCATTTACTATTTTAGCTTTGGACCAGATACATATCCCAAGCATTTACCTTCAAGTATTTATGCTCACAAATTAATACAGCAAGGGCAGTGCTGCGTCCTTTTATAGATCTTTTAAATGAGAAAATAATGATCTTGCTGTTGATGATTTAACCTTCATTTATTCAGCAAGATTCTTCTACTTTATAGATAACTCTTTGAGAATGCATAAAGCTTAACAAAGCAGAGATTTTGCTTTTTTGGTTTTAATTTGCTTTTTTTTTTTTTGATTCCCTGTAATTGTCATTTTAAAAAGAGCTTAAGCAAAAAATTAAATATCTTGAAGACAAAATTAGAAGTCTATAAACCTTCCTGGCTTGGAGTCCTCTAACTCAACTTTGAACTGTATAGGTCCTGAAACTAGGATGGCTTGACAATTCTTGATAATTTGATGATTCTCCCTCTCCTTTTTTTCTTTTTTAATGATGTCTTTGTCTTTCAAACGTTCAGGCTAAGATTCCTGTCAGTTTACTGCACGAGCAAGTCTGTTTTCTGGCTATTTCCATTAAGGATTGTGCATAATCCAGACTGTGTTTGCTGAATCCCCGAGCATGGAAGGGCGGAGCAGTGCGTCTGTGGATCTGTGCTCTTGTTCCCGTATGTGAGATACCTTGTCAACGATGTGATGATCAGAGAGCTTCACAGAGAGCTCAGTAGCAGGACCGTGCACACCTTTTCCTCAGTTGAGGTAGTTATAGAGTCTGCTGAGACAAGCTCTTTGTCCCCTCAGGCAATAATCTTTAATCCTTCAGGGCTCCAAAGAATGGATCTCATTTCTTGAACTCCAATGATATCAATATTTGAAGCTTTATTCCTCTGCTAAGAAAGAAAGGAAAGGAAAAGAGAAGAAAGGAAGGGGAGAAGGAATGAAAGAAGGAAGGAGGAAGGAGAGAGGAGATACATTTTTATATCAATTTTCCTTTGAGGAAAAACATTGAATCTTATTTCTTTCTTTAAGTAAACATTTCATCTTAAATATCTCCCAGGTGTAAAGAATTATATCTCTTTTGTTTGTTATAAGCATATGTTCTAATACTGGCATTGGAAACATCCTGAAAATTTTTAGAGCAGGAATTCCTGAGCCGTTTCAATGAAAATTTCATCCTTTAGTGTTGTAGTTTTTTGTTCTTTTAATGTAGAAGTTCTTTAAACAAACAGCCTAGATGCAAAATAATGATATGTAACTCCGATATAGAATCACATGTGAGCTCAGTGTGTCGGTTGTGTCCGACTCTTTGAGATTCCATGGGCTGTAGCCAACCAGACTTCTGTCCATGGAATTTTTCAGGCAAAAATGCTGCAGCAGATTGCCATTTCCTGCTCCAGGGATACAATCACATATAAAGTAGCAATTATTTGCTGTTCATATAAATAGGAAATGTAGCTACATAAAAATATTTCCATTTAAGTAAAGTTTAATAGGGCAAGAAAAGTAAAGAAAATGGATTGTCACTCAAAATAGCATTTAATGCAAAATGCTGATTATTTTTCTCCTAAATTTTTCTAAATTTATTGCAATAAAATTGACATATAGCACTATGGCGAAGTCGCTCAGTCGTGTCCGACTATTTGCTACCCCGTGGACTGTAGCCTACCAGGCTCCTCCGTCCATGGGATTCTCCAGGCAAGAATACTGGAGTGGGTTGCCATTTCCTTCTCCAGGGGATCTTCCTGACCCAGGGATCGAACCCAGGTCTCCCGCATTGGAGGCAGACGCTTTAACCTCTGAGCCACCAGGTATACAAGTTAGTAAAGAGGCCATCTGCAATGCAGGAGACAAGAGTTTGGTCCCTGAATTGAGAAGATCCCCCGGAGACGGAAATGGCAACCCACTCCAACGTCCTTGCCTGGGAAATCCCATAGACAGAGGAACATGGTGGGCTGCAATGCAGGGGTCACAAAAGAGCTGGACATGACTATCAACTAAACAACTATATAAGTTTAAGGTACACAGCATAATGATCTTACTTTAAGTGTATTGTAAAATGGCTATAAGTGGTTAACCTCCATAATCTCATATAGATACAAAAAAAGAGGAAAAAATGTTTGTTTGTTAGTTTGTTTTTATGATGACCACTCTTATGATTTACTCTCTTAATAGCTTTCAAATGTGTCATTCAGCAGTGCTAACTGTGCGTGTGCATTGCATCCCTAGTGCCTGCGTGTGCACAGGGGCTCAGGCTTGTCTGACTCTGCCACCCTTTAGATTCTATCCCACCAGGCTCCTTTGTCCATGGGATTTTTCAGGCAAGAATACTAGAGGGGTTGCCATTTGCTCCTCTGTGGGCTCCTTCCCAGCCCAAGGGTTGGACTGCATCTCCTGCATTGCTAGTGGACTCTTTACCTGGTGACCCCCTCCTATTTACCTGTCTTATAACTGAAGTTTGTACTTTTTCAACCATTTCAACCACCTTCAGCCATTCCCTCCTCCCGCCACCTACCGCCTCTAATAGGTACAAACCCTTATCTTTTTTGAGTTTGGTGGGGTTTTTTGTTTTGTTTTTGGATACCACGTGTAAGAGCAATCATTCAGAATTTGTGTTTCTGTCTAATTTATTTTGCTTAGCATAATGCTCTCAAGTTCCATTCATGTTGTCACAAATGGCAGATTCCCTTCTTTTTAATTCCTGAAAAATACCCCGTTGTTGTATGTGTGTCACAACTTCTCTATCCTTACGTCTTTATTTGGACACATATTGTTTTTACACCTGGCTATTGTAAATAGTGCTGCAGTGAGCACAGGGGCGCAGATACCCCTCGACTTAAGGCTTTTGTCTTAGTTGGATGTATCTTATGGATTGAAGTTGATGGCTTGTATAAGCAGTTCTATTTTTAAGTTTTTGAGAAGCCTCCATACTGTTTTCCCTAGCAGCTATACCAATTTGCAGTCACAGTAACGGTGCACTTGGTATCCCTTTCTTTTTTAATGGTAACCATTTTAGTAGGTATGAGATAATATCTTGTGCTTTCACTCCATTTCTCTGATGATTAGTGATATTTAACATCTTTTCAAGTACCTGTGGCCTTTCATATATCTTCTTTTGAAAAATGTCCATTCAAATCCTCTGCCCAGTTTTTAATTGGATTATTTGGAAATTTTTTGCTATTGAGTTATATGAATTCTTTATATATTTTGGGTATTAGCCTGTGGTCAGATACATAGTTTGCAAATACCATTTCCCATTCCATAGGCTGCCTTTTCGTTTTGTTAATTGTTTCTTCTGCTGTGCAGAAGCGTTTCAGTTATGGTCCTACAAGTGTATTTTTGCTCTTGTTATTTGTCCTTTACATGTCACATCCAAATCATCATTGCCAAGAGCCCTGTCCAGCCTTTTTTTAAAAAACTATTTTCTTCTAGGAGTTTTATAGTGTCTACTCTTATATTTAAGTCTTTAATACATTTTTATTTAATTCTGAGTAGTGTAAAATAGGTGTCTCATTTCTTTTATGTATGAATATCTAATTTTCTCAAAAATGCCAATGTCATTACCAGTTAACTTTGTTGCCTGTTACAAAATGAGCATTTTTAAACTAGAAGTTTGTACACAAAAGGGCATTACCTCAACATTTGCATACAAATGGTTTGGTATGGTTTGTTAATAACTTACATGTTGATGGTAGAAGCAAAAACTTCATATTTTCTAAGATTTTGAAAAAAAAAAGAAGGGAGCAGATCCAGTAAATTCCCAGATCTAACATCTCAGAAAGAGCAGCCCCTCTTTTATATGAATCTGTTCTGCATCCAGAGAATTCACAACTGTCTGTGCACTGCTGTTTAACAAACCAAGTGGCACGTCTGTGACCTCGTCACTAGTGGGAAGGGGAAGGAGAGGAGCAATCAGTTCAGTTCAGTCGCTCAGTCATGTCTGACTCTTTGCGACCCCATGAACCACAGCACGCCAGGCCTCCCTGTCCATCACCAACTCCCAGAGTCCATTGAGTCGGTGATGCCATCCAGCCATCTCATGCTCTGTTGTCGCCTTCTCCTCCTGCCTTCGACCTTTCCCAATATCAGGGTCTTTTCAAATGAGTCAGCAGTTAGAGGAATCAAATTGGTCTCATTGTCAAAGAATCTGGTGCCTCCATTTAAATAAACATTCAATTTGTTCCACTGGTGGTACAACATACATCTCTTTTGGTTTGCTTTGAGAAATTTTGGAGGCTGCTGTGTAAAATACAGCTCTCTAAATGAAATAGAGAACATAATTAATATAATCTTGCTTTGCTATACCATGGGTATTGAATTCAGAAATTCTCCCTTTTTTGGCTCACTAATTAATTTGTTAATTTATTCATTATCTATTGAGCAGCTGAGCATCAGAAGTTGATAAGAAATAAACAAACTGTACCCTGGAGATTCATATAATGCACATTGTTTTGTCACTGCAGATTTTCTGTCTATTATGAAAATAGGGATGTTATCATCAATTAAGAAAATTTAAGATAGATGAGAAATAATAAAGAAATCATTATAATCATAATAGTTAATGTATTATACTGACTATATTCATAAGCAAATATAAGATAGAAATAGTACATGTATTACCACATTTGGTGAGATATATTTCCTTTATTTAATAAATAATGAATGTGAAAACCTTAGCAAAGTATCTGATCCAGTGCAAGTATTAAAGGTATGGTTGCAATTGTAATTCTTAATATCAAGGACTATTAATATTATTGTTTCTATATTATAGCAAAAAAATGTTCCTATAGTGAAAATTTTAGGTCCCAAGTAGTTCAAATGATAAAGAATCTGCCTGCAATGTGGGAGACCTGGGTTTGAAACCTGGGTCAAGAAAATCCCCTGGAGAAGGGCATGGTAACCAGCTCTAATATTCTAGGATTTCCCAGGCAGTGCTGGTGGTAAAGAACCCACCTGCCAATGCAGAAGACATGAGAGATGTGGGTTCGCTCCCTGGGTTGGGAAGATTTCCTATGGTAGGAAATGACAACCCACTCCAGTATCCTGGCCTAGAGAATCCCATGGACAGAGGAGCCTGGAGGGCCACAGTCCATAGGGTCAGAAACATTTGGACATGAATGAAGTGACTTAGCATACATGCAAACAGATGATAGAGGCAGAATTAGAATATAGCTCTATCTGAACAAATATAACAAGCTAATAGCCTTGCTTTTGGCTTTTACTATGAACATACTAATTTCCTAGGAACATGATATATGGCGTATATGATTCCCAACTTCTCTTGAGTTTTGAATTCTCTTTTGCTTCCTATTTCTGCCTAATTTATATTAAGAGCATCTTAAGGGCTTACTCCTTGGAAGGAAAGTCATGACCAACCTAGACAGCATATTAAAAAGCAGAGACATTACTTTGCCAACAAGGTCAGTCTAGTCAAGGCTATGTCTTTTCCAGTGGTCGTGTATGGATGTGAGACTTGGACTGTGAAGAAAGCTGAGCACTGAAGAATTGATGCTTTTGAACCGTGGTGTTGAAGAAGACTCTTGAGAGTCCCTTGGACTGCAAGGAGATCCAGCCAGTCCATCCTAAAGGAGATCAGTCCTTGGTGTTCATTGAAAGGACTGATGCTGAAACTGAAACTCCAATACTTTGGCCACCTCATGTGAAGAGTTGACTTATTGGAAAAGACTCTGATGCTGGGAGGGATTGGGGGCAGGAGGAGGAGTGGACTACAGAGGATGAGATGGCTGGATGGCATCACCAACTCGATGGACATGAGTTTGGGTAAACTCTGGGAGTTGGTGATGGACAGGGAGGCATGGTGTGCTGCGATTCACGGGGTCACAGAGTCGGACACGACTGAGCGACTGAACTGAACTGAAGGGCTTGGTCAACAAACAGATACCTGAGAGTTTGAAGAGGAAATAATGTACAAACCTGATGTCTAGGTGTGGGATGCAAGGAGACTGAGAATTAAATTTCATATGCTCTGTTTATGAATTGGGTTGTAGAGACTCATGTCAATTGTGTCCAGATCAGATGAACTTTAAAAGAAAAGGTGATATTTGGCTTTCTAAGGATTTGACTTGGTTGTCTTATTAATAGATTTCTCAGTGTGTAAAAATGGAGGGGTATCCTTGATAAAGAGCATGATTGCTTGATGTAGGCCTGTGGCTACATGAAGGAGGAATAATTCGAGCTGTGCTCTCCAATATGGTAGCCATTGTGCACATGTGTTTCTTCATGGATCACAGTCTTGTTGGGGCAAAGGAGCTTGCATAACTCAGTGCAGCTGCAAGTCATGCCATGCAGGGTCATCCAAGATGAAGAGTCATAGTGAAGAGTTCTGACAAAATGTGGTCTCCTGGAAAGGGAAATGGCGACCCACTCCAATATTAAAAGTATTTTTAAAGTGTTTTTTACAGTCCTTTCTGAGAATAAACTCCATTGAAAATGAGAAGGTTCCATTGTGTCTTGCCTTGTGCTGCTGCTGCTGCTGCTAAGTCGCTCCAGTCGTGTCCAACTCTGTGCAACCCCATAGACGGCAGCCTACCAGGCTCCCCCGCCCCTGGGATTCTCCAGGCAAGAACACTGGAGTGGGTTGCCATTTCCTTCTCCAATGCATGGAAGTGAAAAGTGAAAGTGAAGTTGCTCAGTCATGTCCAACTCTTAGCGACACCATGGACGGTAGCCTACCAGGCTCCTCCGTCCATGGGATTTTCCAGGCAAGAGTACTGGAGTGGGGTTCCATTGCCTTCTCCAGATGTGTGTGAAATAATATTTAATATCTTAGTTTAGAGACATTAAAATTTACTCATTTTTACTTTCATTAATATAGTTACTAGAAAACTGTAAATTATGTATGGATCATGAATAATATTTCTCTTGGACAGCACGGATCTAGAATTCCTTGAGGAGCTTAACCATGATGTAAGAAGACGATGGACAGGAAATAGAAAATCCCAGGTGAAAGACTACACGTGCAGAGCCAGGCAACGCCACACAGCGGTGAGGAGCTGTTTCATTGGAATGTGAAAATGGTCGTTCAAGACCAGGGAAGTATCACTGGAATCACAGTCTCTCCTTGAGAAGCTCACGAGGCTCCCACAGTATAAATCACCCCCTTGCTCCTCACTCCATCACCATCACCACCCAGGGATAGCCCCAAGGCCCTACTGTCACTGGGAGAGTCCTCATGGTGTGGTGACCAAAATACGGGTTGACCAAAATTTTGTGTGAGATTTTCCTTAACATTTTATGGAAAAACTCAAACTTTTTGGCCAACCCAATACATATGGCAATAGGAAAGGTATTATACATATACATGTACATATACATATACATATACATATACATATACATATACATATACATATATATATATATATATATATATATATATATATATATATATATATATATATATATATATATATATAATTTCCACCCTCTATATATCTTCCACAGAGGGTCTTTAGGAAGGTAAAAAAAGGTCCCAGAGGGCCTTTGGGCTTCCCAGGTGGCGGCAGTGGTGAAGCATCCACTCGACAGCACAGGAGGTGTTAAAGAGGCAGATTCAGTCCGTGAGTCAGGAAGATCCCTGGAAGAGGGCATGCAGCCCACTCCAGGATTCTTATCTGGAGAACCCCATGGACCGAAGAGCCTGGCGGGCTACGGTCCATGGGGTCGCAAAGAGCTGGATACGACTAAAGCGACTTAACACACACAGAGGGCCTTTAATTTGGTATTCTGTCATTGATTGTTCTGTTGTTTATTATGGATTTAAAAAAAAAAAGGATTTGGTATAAAATTCTACCTAGTAGAAATGCAAAACTGCCCCTCCCCACTAAAAGATGTTATCCTCATGCTACAGGAATCTCAAATGTCATGGTTAAATATATAACATATAAAAATGGTATTTTTGTCTCCTATAAAATAGAATTACTAATATTATCATTGTCTAACCTATTTCTGGGCTTCCTTTGTGGCTCATCTGGTAAAGAATCCACCTGCAGTGCAGGAGACCTGAGTTCGATTGCCTGGAGAAGGGAAAGGCTACCCACTCCAGTATTCTGACCTGGAAAATTCCATTGGCTGTATAGTCCATGGGGTCACTAAGAGTCGGACATGACTGAGCAACTTTCACTTCACCTATTTCTCCTTTGAAAAAAGTATAACAAGAAAGAAAATATATAGTAATAGAAAGGAGAATATATATGGAAATGATAACATATCATAAATAAATAGCCATCCTTTCAAATGAATTATTGCACCTTGGGCACTTGTACTATAAAGGTGTTTATAAACACCACCAACAGAAAGAATTGGGAATGTAATATCACTAAGACCATTAGATGCCATCAAGATTGTTATCATTTACTGAAAATGCCAGTTAGAAATTTAAGGAGGAAAGGGGAGACAAAAAGAGTCCAATTAGGAAGACAGGATTAATTTCTTTAAGAAGTGTACTTGCTCAGCTGCTTGACATTACATTCTTTCCATAACAAAGCCGCATCTGTCACCACTTATCTTCTCTGAAAAATGGTTCCTATGAGCAAGACAGGTATCAGACTGCAAAATTTTATAAGTAAAAAAATTGTTCTTTTGTTTTCTATCTTTTTCTTCATAAATTATTTCCTATATTCTGTTTTTCAATTCTTCTGTTTCCCATTTATTACAAAAAAAGTTGTGGTTTCTGTATATTAAAGTGTCTTGGTGCCTCTCTCACACAAAGAACTGCCAAAGTAGAGAAATAGTTCATGATGTAGGGGATATTGTATTTCTAAAGCTGTTCAGCTTGCGTTCATATTTTTTCACATGGTTATTTATGGTTGCTTTACATGTGGCCTATGAGAAATGTCTCTATTTCTAGACAAAGCAACTTAGTTAGCCTAGTATTGATGTAGTTGATATACTCACTACACTATTTAGTTTGAATTACAAACAGCAGTGAAAATTATGTTTGGACCTATCCAGAAGTCAGAACTCTGTGACCAGATATAGTTCTTTGCTTACCCAATATTTTCCATGTGGACCATATGGGCAAACAAGAGGGATGAGAAGGCCTGTGATTTACAAGCAGTTGTGAGTTAGAAATTATATCTCTTATCTCTCTCTTCCTTTCAGGGATAAACCTTGTATTCAATGTCTAGTTTTAAAAAGTGTGAGGATGATATCTCAAAGATTTTCAGAAATGTTTTCAGGAATTGAGTTTCCTTCCTTAATGAATATCCGGGATTGAAACTGAGAAATATTGTTTTATGTTCCACAAATTATCCTGGTGGCTACTTGTTACTCAGTCGTCAAGTTGTGACCGACTCTGCGACCCCATGGACTGTAGCACACAAGGTTCCACTGTCCTCCACTATCTCTCAGAGTTTGCTCAAATTCATGTCTATCGAGTCAGTGATAGTATTTAACCATCTCATCCTCTGCCACCCCCTTCTCCTTTTGCCTCCACCAGATGAGGAGATAGCAACTCACTCCAGTATTTTTGCCAGGAGAAATCCATGAACAGTACTGGTGGATACTAATCACCTCCCAAATGCGCCTGGTTCTGGACTGCCTTCATTATTTCTTGGTACATCTTGAAATGTGGTTCCTTTGTTTTAATGATGTTAAATAATGTTCTTTCCCCTCAGAGCACTTTCAATTAGTAATGGTATATTAACTAGGAAAATTATTTAGTTATTATCTATATTCCTCATATCATCATAGTGCTATAAAAAGAGAAAACGTATCTGTTTTCACTAATATTTATACCCTCATTTTCTAAAACAGTGCCTGGCCCAGAGGTGTTTGTTGTTTAGCTGCTGAACTGTGCCCGGCTCTTTTGCAACCCCATGGACTGTAGCTTGCTAGGCACCTCTGTCACGGGTTTTCCCAGGCAAGAATACTAGAGTGGGTTGCCATTTCCTTCTCCAGGGGATCGTCCCGACCCGGAGATCAAACCCGTATCTCCTGCATTGACAGGCAGATTCTTTACCACTAAGCCACATCTAATATTTGGAGAATTAAAGCACAAATGCTCAGTACTCCTTTCTACTAAGTTGACAAAACTTTGTCATTAATTCCCAAAAGCTCACTACAGGACAAGATAAAACAAACTTTCTCTCCAGAAAATAAGTAGATCACATAGAAAGTAGCTTAGCCCTGCTAAGTATTCAGCAGGACTCATTAGAATTAAAGACTCTGCTTATGTCTCCCCAGTGAAATACAGAGGTATACTGTTACCTTATAAATCCAATCCAAACAGGAACCCCAGAGAGATGATGCTTTGTATCGTCCTCATATTTTCTGCCACAGGATGTTTTACATTGATTCTCGTCGAGAAGAAACCTCATCACCACTCAGAGTAACAACACTCTGGGAATAAGGACAATGTAGGCTTAATTGCCAACAATAAATTTTCTAAACTCTTAGCTGATGTTGAATGAAAAAAATTATGAAGTCTCTCACCTGAAGTAAACTCAAGCCTCAAGATTTACCTGTCAGTTTTCAGGCGATATAAACTGTGAAGAAATATGTTCAATAAATGACACTGCAGTCAGAAAAATCCAAACTTTGTGATATTCCACTGAACAATTCTTTTTTTTTTTCAATAAAAAAATTGCAAGTCGAAAAAGAGGTATTATGGGAAAATATAATTAAATAAATATGAATTATTCACAATAAACACTTAGAAGAAAACTGGGGAATATTGATCTCATTTGTATCCATATTAAGTCAAATTATGGTTTAATCTGTATATTTTGTGATAGTATTAAGGAAATAGTAATTTTTAAATCAGGTAATATATTGTGGCTACATTTTGAAAAATTCATATCTATCTAAATAGAATCTTTAAAATCTTTAATTCATTGACATCATTGACTTGAACCTAGAAAGTGAGCAAATGTGCTGCAGTGCTGTGCTCAGTCGCTAGATCCTGTCTGACTTTTCGCGACCCCGTGGACTGTAGCCTGCCAAGCTACTCTGTCCATGGGATTCTCCAGGCAAGAATACTGGAGTGGGCTGCCATTTCCTTCTCCAGGGGATCTTCCCGACCCAGGGACTGAACCCAAGTCTCCTGCATCTCCTGCATTGGCAGGCGATTCTTTACCACTAAGCCCCTGGAAAATCCGCAAATTAAACAAATATCATCAAAAACATTTTAAAAAAGAAAATATACATGTCCCATTCATTTAATACCACAGCAAGCAGAGCCAACTTTTCACACTTTTTCTTGACTCGTCTGAGGGTATCTGATCCATATATTTCATCTGCAACATTATGGTCTTTTACTTTCCTACCAGTAAATTTCAGGATAAAAAGTCACACCTTCATTTCACAATAGTAAAGAATTTCAGGCAAGGGGTAACTGATTGTGTCTGTATTTAGAACAGATTAAAAAAATTAAGAAAGCAACAGAAAAATAATTATTCATTAAGCTTCCACTGGGAATTTGTTGTGAATGATGCCCCAGTTTTAATGTTGGTAATCCGGTCAAATTTTTTGTGTCCCAAGAATATATTTTCATATAGAACTTCATGAGAATTATTTGAATTGATCAGATTCTAATTTTTTTAATTTGAAAATTGTTTTTAAAAACAAGCTTCAAAATATGTTAATTGAATATATTACTCATTTTTAATGATTAATTAAATGGAGAAGGAAATGACCACCTACTCCAGTATCTTGCCTGGAAAATTCCATGGACAGAGGAGCTTGGCAAGCTGTAGAGCTATACAGTCCACAGGGTCGCAAAGAGTCAGACGTGACTGAGCACCTAGCACAGTCATTTTTAAGGGTATTAAGAAAGTGACCTATAAAAAGAAGTACCAAAATTTCATCAGGACAGGTAACTTCTAGATTGATGTGTATTACAGTTTTTTAAGAGATTGAAGTCTAATTCATGGAGATGACAGTATTGAAAATTATAGCAGACCCAAGATTTTTTAACTGCTCGTTGCATTTTAAGATATTATTTTTTTAATAGAAACCCACTAGTGGAGCAATGGTATATACAAATGTTTCCTTCTAACTGCGTGATTTACGGGAATGAAAGTAAATTATCTTTGATAAGTTACATAATATGGAAAAAAAATAACTTTCTACCCAATCATAGTTTTGCTATGTAGTAGTTGGAAAAAAAATTATTTTTTAAGTGTCTTTCCATGACCCAAGCCATGAATTTCTGCCTTGGTATCAAAGCATAATATCTAAATCATATTTTTTTTTAGATTTTTCAGTGATGTCAGTACACTAAACCCTTGCATAATTTCTATGTACATAATTTATGACAATTATCTCACATTATAAAAAACTGAGTTTATTTGCATATGGACTTGTAATTTCCTAGTGATTTAAGAATTAATGGTATCATATAGACATTGTCTTGAAACATTTCTTGTTTGATAAAAGGACAGAGTTTATTAACCTTGGTTTAGTTGTCTGTCAAGCACTTTAAAATTTTATCCTTTTGGTTTACTAATTCTTTTCTTCATTTATAAATTTTGATAATATTTAAATAATTTGAACAACATTGGTATGGGGGCTTTTATTCTTAACTTACCAGTAACTTATAATAATTTCATATTTGATGAAATTTCACATATATTATAATAATAATAAAATTGACTTATAAAACATTATTATAAATATTAATCAATATGCATAATCCAGGAAATCAAAAAGAAAAGCACACATTTATTCTTCTTGCCATTATAATACATTGTTACTATTCCCTTATCCTCTGTCCTTAAAGAAAATTCAAGGATTTTTACCCAGAAAGTTTACCTGTTTGAGTTTTCTTGGAAAAAAAATAAAATCAGTTACAACAAATAACAGCATATACCTAATCAGAAAAGCTCAAAATAGTGAAGGTATAACTTTCAATAGGTTCTTGATTTGAAAAGTATTAATTATGTCTGGCAAAGTGATTGTCCCTAATGTACATTTCAAGACATCTGTGAAAACTCATAAAGGACATGCTAAGAATAATGTAACACACATATTCTTTATATCTCTTTAACTGGTAATTCCACTGGGCAGTCTAATAATTCTTTGTGAGATAATGATTTAAGCTGTGAACGAGATATCAAATCTTCATATAAGAAACAAAAGTAATAGATTTTTTCCCCTCAATCTCAAAATCCAATTGTATATAAATTACCTATTAAAGACTAACATCTAAAACATTTTTTAAAAAACATAAATGTCTAGGTTGTTTCCTAATAAAAAAAAAAAAAAAAAACATAAATGTCTATACCAATGCCTACGACAAAGGCTGCTATAAGATCAGTTTATGTTTAGGGCCGTTATAGGTTAGAGATATCGTCTCCGTGACTCTGCTATACAAGTGAAATTCTGGTTTAGACTTGCTATGTTCTTGAAATTACAATAAGTGTTATGTATTATCATTTATTATAAACACTTTTTATGGAAGTAGAACAAGCATATAGAAAACTAACAAATTGAATATTACTAGCACGCCAAAATTCCTCCTTGAGGTATCTCCCAGTTACTAATACTTCTTCCCAAATTAGTTATTCCCCTGATTTCTGATGCTCTATAAAGGATTTTTTTTCCATAAAAGTTTTGTCCAGTTTTGAACTTAATATAAATTTTGTAGGAGTTCTTTTTTCTATGTACTTTATAGAAAGTATGTTAGTGAATTTTGTGAGAATGCATCTTACTGCATTTAGCAGTAGATTTTCCATTTTCATTGCTCTAGAATATTTAATTCTATTAATACATCACAGATAATTCATTTATTCTACCGTTGATAAGAGACTGGGTAGTTTACAGTTCTTAAACATCATAAATGAAGCTGCTAGATCACCCTGATGGACATGAATTTGAGCATACTCTGGGAGAGAGTCGAGGAGGGAGGAACCTGGCATGCCATGGGATCACAAAGAGTCAGACACAACTTCAGTCAACAACAAAGGTCCCTCTTACAAGAAACTTCTGGGTCCCAGGGTATGCCTATAACTAAGTGCTTTTGCAAAATACTGTACCAGTTTAGACTCCGACCACTAGCTATTCTGTATATTTGCCCGTGGTAGGTGGTGTTAGTCCCTTAAAAACCACTCAGTGTCCAACTTTTTGCAACCCATGGACTATAGCCCACCAGGCTCCTCTGTCCATGGAATTTTCAAGGCAAGAACACTGAAGTGGGTTGCCATTCCCTTCTGCAGGGGATCTTCCTGACCCAGGGATCAAACCCAGGTCTGCTTTGCAGGCAGATTCTCTGCCATCTGAACCACCAACCTTGACTTTTTTTTTCCCCTTTGGTATTGTACCATTCAATTGAGAAGTGAATTTGTCTGTTATTTAGAACAATCCATTACTCCCATATTGTTTGAAAATAGACATAACTTGTTTCAACAGTCTTTTCTTTATACAACAATTTGTGGGTCAGGAATCATCCGTAGCATAGCTAGCGTAAATGACACACTGAGTGGGTCATTACCAAGTAATAATCATGGAATGAAAGTCATAAGAGTAATGTCCAGAAAGAACAAAGAGAGTAAAGGTTTTATTTACTGAACTTCATGTATATATAATATCCATAAAACAAATTATTGAATATAAATGTGGAATTATTATATATTACAGAAAGGAATATTATAGTGAGTTAGTATTTCTTAGTTTATTACTGTGTCTTTTAAAGATTATGAAAATATCATATATTTAAAGTTGTAATGAGTTACAATAAATTTACATTTTCTATTTCAAAGTATTAATCTGTTGATATATCAATGACTTTATCAAATGAATCTTCTTAAAATATTTATGGTTATAGGCAATATAACTAGTAACACTATGACTACTTATAGTAATGATTGAGAAACACTTCTTATTAATTTTAATTTCAAAAAATTTATTTCACATGATACAACCAATTTATACAATTTTTAATAATCTAAAATATAAGGAAAAACTTTTGCCATAGTTATAAAAATCCCATTTTACAGTAAATTCCAGAAAGTGTCATATTGCTGTACATCTTTGTTTCTTTAGGAGTAATTCCAACAGCTTCCAATACTTACCACAAATAAAAGTATAGATTATCAAGCTTTGTTCCTTTTTTACAAGCACTAGCCTATCTTGTTTATTTCTGCTCTGCTGTTTAAATGGAACCATGAACTGTGCTTGAAGAGAGCTTAAATGATTCCACATCTTTAAAAACTTGTTGTTGAAACAAATGCATGTATCAAGCCCAGCTGTATAACTGAGAGTTAAATTAAATTCCATGTAGAATACAATGTTTACCAAAGGATAAGTAATAAAAATGTGCTAATTTGAAGCTTACATATATATTATTAAAACTGAGTAGTAACCATAGCAATTGTTTAGTACTTAAAAAAACAGATTTTTTCTGGAAGGACAATTTTATCACTGACTTGAAGCATGGTGTTAATAAAAAGCAGAGCAACTTTAGTCAAGTTCTATTTTTGTTTCTAAATTCTCCACCGACAGTGCACCTCGTGAATTGCCTGCTCCACAGATGGACGGCTCCCACTGTCTCATCTTTGACGTGCTCCTACCAATCGCAGTGAGTGCTCTAAGGTTTACGGATAATCTAAATGTTAAACCCACTCCTTCCTTTAATGAGGCCCTGATTGATGTGCATATTTAACGGCAGTGCAGTGTGTGAGAACATCTCTGACACGTTAAGACACTGTTTTCTTCTTGAACATCCTATTGACAACATTAAGTGGTATTTAACTTGCCTCTCAGGGAACAGATGTGAGTATTTGGGTCAGGACAATTTATCACAAGTGGGAAGCATAGGGGCATTCTCACATTTTGTATTTATAAACCTCACTTTGGATTTACAAGCTTTTTGATGTTTATCATAGTGAGTGAGGATCATAAAGTGCTCATTTTCCTCACTTAGTGCCTTCAAAAAGGATTCCAGTATTTTAAAAATAATAATAATAATTCTTTACATGTACATGTACTTTATAGCTACCACGAACTTCAGAACATTTCATGTACACATACACACAAAACAACCAAACACACATATCGTTTCTTATTGTCATCCCAGTTCAGATATTATTATTTCCATTTTTCAACTGAAGAATCTGTGACTCAGGGAACATTAACAGTTTGTTTGAGCTCATGCCTTTATTTATTCAAAAGATATTTATTTAGTTCTTAATCCATGCCAAGTTCTATGCGAGGAAATGGGGATAAAAACAAGGTCCATGTACCTTATAAAGTTTTGAATGAATTCAGTCAGTAAGCTTGAACTTGACCCAAATTTTTGGCCTGTAACTCCTTGTTTCACACTGCCCCTGTGAACCTCAGTGAACTTGGGAAAAGGTATTGGAAAATCCTCATAAAATGGCATTCAAAGTAAAACATTACTGAGATTACAAGTTTTATATCTTAATAGCTTCATGCCTTTGACCTCCTGGTTTCAGGCTCTTGACAACAGGCTGAATGCAGTTTATTGTACCTTCTTAGGGGATTATACATAAGATTTGTGGGGACAGAGAGATATACCTTATTAAATGCAGGGTATTAGAATATATTCTAAAATGTGCTAAGGGCTGTGTGTTTATTCCTCTTGACAAGAACCGAAAGTAAAAGAAAAAAATTCTGTTTAGCGGTTGTAACTACATCAATTTTTTAAAATCATTTTTGTCACAGAAGATGTAAAAGATTTTTTTTCTTAAAACAATTATCTTCATTGTTAGGTGATAACATTTACATTGTGCTAGCCTACTAGAGGGGAAAAAGCAGAGCACAGTATTATGTATCTTATTATCTGAAAACAATGGTGTCATTGTATGATAAGTGAAAAAGAAAGAAAAGGGACACAATATAATTATACTCTATTATAAACCATTAAGAACAAGTGGGAAGTAAGTGGGTTTTGTTTGCTTGTTCAAAGTTCTTTCAAAATAACTTAAGTAGTTGATGTTTATAATGTAAATAATTTTAAGTTAAAGAAAGAAGTTTGCTGGTTCTAAGGTGCCATCTCCTAAAACTGTGAGAAAAGAAAAATGAATTAGAAAAAAATGAAGGGTGAAATTAATCAATATACCACTGTTCACCAACTTTCTTTCATAAAAAGTTGTAAGGTGGATGAATGAAGCATTTTTTTTTTCATATGATTTTCCCTTCCTTTCATATTCTACAAATTTGAAAGTACCTATAATTTGTCTGTTGAAATAACTATTTATATCCCTTTTTTAATGCCACAAAGGATTTTGAGTTTTCATTCTTTATTGTACATACTCATTATCTTCATAATTGAAGAAGGGTTATATGGGGGTGCAGCAGGATCTGATTTAGTTTATTATTCAAAGTCTGTAAGATTTTTCTGATTATGGAGCCTCGCTCATTGAATGGTTAATGATAATTATCTTGCCTTTGTTTCAAGAACTTTGGGAGGAAATCTAGTGTATTGGGCAGAGTCAGATAAATGTGAAAAAGAATCTCGGCTCATTGCTTTCAAAGTATAGTAGCAATATAAAATACTGTATTTAAGCCTCAGGGTTTTTAATGTCTTTTCCTTGAAACTATGAAGTTTCCTCTACAAAGTGTCTAAATACAAGTAAACACTTGAACAAAGATAGTTGTTGTTATTATCAATATTAATGTATAACGATCAAATGATGCATGTGAAGTACTATTCACAATTGTTCATGTGTAACTTAGGACTCTGAAGAACTCTACTTCTATTATTATTATTAATCATCATTCACTCTAAGAGATACATTAATCATATATTTTTTTTGGATAAACCATGCATAGTATTCAGTTTCTTTCTTAGCTAAAGATAACAGAAGAAATCTTACGACATAGATGGCCAAGTGTCCCTAAGTCAAAATCATTTTTCATAGTCTCCAAATTCCCACATTTTTGTCATATTTGACTCGATATAGTAAGCCCAAGAAAGAATAATGATGTTGCTAAAATTAAATATAATTATATATGATTTCCCTGTTTTATATGGCTAGCTCCTATACTGTCATAATGACAGAATGAATATTCAATTAATTTTTTTTAAACTCAATAACAGTTATTTTCATTAGGAATAGCATCTTTTAAATTATGGGTTGTCTATATTCATGGCATTCTTAACAGTTTCTAAGCTTAACAAGATTTAGTATCAATCGTAAAGTTGTTCTGTATTTAATATAGTCATGCCCTAAAAACCCTTGGTTCTACAAAGCATTTATTGAAATCAAGATGCACTTCTTAAATCCATGTAGAGAACAAACTCTATTGATTCAACTACTAGCAGGTGAGAAGCATAATGATTATTGAGCAGAGCCAGAATCTTACAATATTCAGAGAGAGAAAGAGAGAATACACATTGATAGCTCGGGTAAATGACTCAAATTCCTGATAAAGCTATGTAGATCACCAAATGGAGCTCCATAGCTTCAGCAATTCTGATTTAAAAAATGACTGTATTTATGTGAAAGATAGTGTTTTTTCCTGTGTGACATATGGTCTCACATACATCGTGTTCTTCCTTTTAATATATTACGTTCTAGCCATTTAAAAAATTATTCAGTTTGTTTAACCTAAAAAACAAGAACAAAACAGTTCACCCATTTCTTTCATCTACCCTCAGTCCTGCTTCTTGCAACCACCTATCTGTTCTCTGCATCTGTGTGCTTGTATTTATTTTGGGGGGATTCCATTTATGAAGGAGATAATACAGTATTTGTCTTTCTCTGACATATTTCACTTAGTGAAATATCTGCCAGGTTCACAGTTTTTTATTCCCTCATCCTTTGATAGACACTTAGATTGTTTCTTGACTGTTGCAGTTAATGTTGCAATATACATGGGAGTGAGATCTTTTCAAATTAATGTTTTTCTTTTCTTTGGATAAATACCAGAAGTGGAACTGCTGGATCATAAGATAATTAAATTTTAAAATTGTTAATAAACCTCCATGCAGCTTTTCTGAGTCGCTGAATGAATTTACACTCCCATCAACAGTGCATAAGTTCCCTTTCTTTTCACATCCTCCCCAACACTTACGTTTCTTCTCTTTTTTATAATAGTCATTATAACAAGTGTGAGGTGATATCTGTTTGTGATTGTGATTTGCATTTTCCTGATGACTGATTATGTTGAGCATCTTTTCATATATCTGTTGGCCATCTGAATGTCCTTTTTGGAAAAGTAAGTATTCAGATCTTCTACTCATTTTTAACCGAAATATTTGTTGTTTTCTTGTTGTTATTGTTATTGAACTCTATGAGTGATTTGTAAATTTTGGATATTAACCCCTTATCATATATGATTTGCAATTATTTTCTCCCATTCAGTAGGTTGACTTTTTTTTAATGGGATCCTTTGTTGTACAAAAGGTTTTTCAGTTCAGTTCAGTTCAGTTCAATTCAGTCACTCAGTTGTGTCCAGCTCTTTTCGACCCCATGAGGTGCAGCACGCCAGGCCTCCCTATCCAACACCAACTCCCAGAGCCAACCAAATTCATGTCCATTGAGTCGGTGATGATATCCAACCACCTCATCTTCTGTCGTCCCCTTCTCTTCCTGCCCTCAATCTTTCCCAGCATCAGGCTCTTTTCAAATGAGTCAGATTTTCACATCAGGTGGCCAAAGTATTGGAGTTTCAGTTTCAGCATCAGTCCTTCCAATGAACACCCAGGACTGATCTCCTTTAGGATGAACTGGTTGGATCTCCTTGCAGTCCAAAGGACTCTCAAGAGTCTTCTCCAACACCACAGTTCAAAAGTATCAATTCTTCTGTGCTCAGCTTTCTTTATAGTCCAACTCTAACATGCATACATGACTACTGGAAAAACAATAGCCTTGACTAGATGGACCTTTGCTGGCAAAGTAATGTCTCTGCTTTTTAATATCCTGTCTAGGTTGGTCATAACTTTCCTTCCAAGGAGTAAGCGTCTTTTAATTTCATGGCTTTCAAGGAGTAAGTGATTTTGGAGCCCAGAAAAATAAAAGTCAGCCATTGTTTCCCCATCTATTTGCCATGAAGTGATGGGACCAGATGCCATGATCTTTGTTTTCTGAATGTTGAGCTTTAAGCCAACTTTTTCACTCTCCTCTTTCACTTTCATCAAGAGGCTCTTTCGTTCTTCTTCACATTTTGCCATAAGGGTGATGTCATCTGCATATCTGAGGTTATTGATATTTCTCCTGGCAATCTTGATACCAGCTTGTGCTTCATCCAGCCCAGTGTTTCTCATAATGTACTCTGCGTATAAGTTACATAAGCAGGGTGGACAATATACAGCCTTGATGTCCTCCTTTTCCTATTTGGAACCAGTCTGTTGTTCCATGTCCAGTTCTAACTGTTGCTTCCTGACCTGCATACAGGTTTCTCAAGAGGAAGGTCAGGTAGTCTTGTATTCCTATCGCTTTCAGAATTTTCCACAGTTTATTGTGATCCACACAGTCAAAGGCTTTGGCTTCGTCAATAAAGCAGAAATAGATGTTTTTCTGGAACTCTCTTGCTTTTTCAATGATCCAGCGGATGCTGGCAATTTGATCTCTGGTTCCTCTGCCTTTTCTAAAACCAGGTTGAACATCTGGAGGTTCATAGTTCACGTATTGCTGAAACCTGGCTTGGAGAATTTTGAGCATTACTTTACTAGCATGTGAGATGAGTACAATCATGTGGTGGTTTGAGCATTCTTTGGCATTTTAGTTTCATGTAATTCTACTTGTTTATTTTTCTTTTTGTTGCCTTTGCTTTTGATATCAGATTAAAGAATATCATCATTAAACCTATGTCAAGGAGCTTACTGCCTGTGTTTTCTTCTAAGAGTTGTACTATCTCAAGTCTTATGTTAAGTCCTTAATCCATTATGATTTAATTTTTGTATATGGTGTAAGAAAATGGTCTAGTTTCGTTCTTTGCTCTTGGTTATCTAGTTTTGCCAACACCACTTATTAAAGATACTGTCCTTTTACCATTGTATACTATTGGCTTCTTTGTTCAGGATTTAGTTGACAGCATATGCTGCAGTTTAATTCTGGGCTCCCCTGTTTCATTGACCCATGTGGCTTTTTTTGTCAATGCCATGGTGTTTTAATTAGTATAGCTTTGTAATATAGTTTCGAACCAGGACATGCAATGCCTATATATTTGTTCTTTCTCAAGATTGCTTTGGCTATTTGGGATCTTTCATCATTCATACAAATTTTAGTATTTTTGTTTTATTTCTATGAAAAATACCATCAAAATAGGGATTGGGATTACATGGAATCTGTACACTGATTATCATAGTATGAACATTTTAACAACATTAATTCTTCCAGCTCATGAACATGGGGGATTTGTCCACTTGTGTCTTCTTCAGTTAGTTTTAGTAGAGTCTTACAGTTTTCAATGTGTAGGTCTTTTGCCTCCTCAGTTAAATATATTAGGGATTTACTTTTTGTGCAGTTGTTAATGAAATTGTTTTATAAATTTCTCTTTCTAATAATATACTGTTTAATATAAAAAGACAACAGATTTTTGCATATTGATTTTGTATCCTGCAACTGTACTGAATTTATTCATTCTAAAGTGTGCTGATGAACTCTAGGATTTTTCTGTAAGCAGCATCATGTCATCTACAAATAATGACAGTCTTACTTGTCACTTTCCAATTTAGATGGATTTTCTTTCTCTTTTCTAATTGCTTAACTAGGGCTTCCAGTACTGTGTTGAATAAAAGTGCTAAGAGTGAGCATCCTTTTCTTTTTCCTAATCTTAGAAGAAGAGCTTTCAGCTTTCCACTATTAGTGAAGTTAGCTGTGTTTGTTATATATGGTCTTTATAATATTAAGGCATGTTTCCCTCTATACCCACTGTATGACTTAGAGTTTTTATCACAAATGCATGCTTGACTTTATCAAAAGCTTTTCCTACATCTGTTGAGTCCACCAGGACTTCCCAGCTGGCTCAGAGGGTAAAGCATCTGCCTCCAACGCGGGAGACCCGGGCTCGATCCGTGGGTCAGGAAGAGCCCCTGGAGAAGGAAATGGCAACCCACTCCAGGACTATTGCCTGGAAAATCCCATGGACGGAGGAGCCTGGTGGGCCAGAGTCCATGGGGTCCCAAAGAGTTGGACACGACTGAGCGACTTCTCTTCACTTCATTGAGATGATCGTATTTTGCTAATGTGGCATATGATATTGACTAATTTGTGGGTGTTGAAACATCTTTGTATCACTCAAATAAATTCCACTTAATCATGCTGTATAATCGTTTTAATTTATTGAATTTTGTTTGTTAATAATTAGTGAGAATTTTTACATCTATGTTTATCAGGAATATTGGCTTATAATTTACTTTTTTGTGGCATCTTTGATTTTGGTATCAGAGTAATCCTGACTTCATAAAATGTGCTTAGAAGAGTTTCCTACTTTTATTTTTTCCAAAAGTTTGAGAAGAATTGATATAAATTCTTTGAAACCTGGATAGGATTCAGCAGTGAAGCAATATGGTCCTGAATATTTGTTTGTTGAGATGTTTTTATTACTGAGTCAGTCTCCTTGCTAGTAATCAGTCTGTTCATATTTTCCACTTCATCCTGATTCATTCTTGGTGTAGTGTATACTTTTAGGAATTAATTCATCTTCCATGTTGTCCAATTTATGGGCATATTCTAGTTCTCAGTCGTCTCATGATACTTTGCATTCCTATGATACCATTTTATTTAAAATTTTTACTGAAAAGATAATACTCCATAAAACTGTAACACACATTTCACATGATTTTACATATAGCAATTCCATCTGTGAAAATTTCATTTCTCTCCTATTTTGAATATATCTGTCTTCAAAGATAAAGGAGGGAAAACTACTAGACTATTCAGATCAAACTAAATCAAATCCCTTATGATTATACAGTGAGAGTAAGACATAGATTCAAGGGATTACGTCTGATAGATAGAGTGCCTGAAGAACTATAGATGGAGGTTTGTGACATTGTACAGGAAGCAGGGATCAAGACCATCACCATGGAAAAGAAATGTAAAAGGCAAAATGGTTGTCTGAGGAGGCCTTACAAATTGCTGAGAAAAGAAGAGAAGCTAAAGGTAAAGGAGGAAAGGGAAAGATATACCTATCTGAAAGCAGAGTTCTAAACAATAGCATGGAGAGATAAGAAAACTGTCCTAAGTGATCAATGCAAATAAATAGAGGAAAACAGAATGGTAAAGACTAGAGATCTCTTTGAGAAAATTAGAGATACCAAGGGAACGTTTCATGCAAAGATGGGCTCAATATAGGACAGAAATGGTATGGACCTAACAGAAGAAGAAGATGTTAAGAAGAGGTGGCAAGAATACACAGAAAAACTATGCAAAAAAGATCTTAATGACCCATATAACCATGATGGAGTAATCACTCACCTAGAGTCAGGGATCCTGCAATGCAAAATAAAATGGGCCTTAAGAAGCATTGCTATGAACAAAGGTAGTGGAGGTGATGAAATTACAGTTGAGCTATTTCAAATCCTAAAAGATGATGCTGTGAAAGTGCTGCACTTAATATGCCAGCAAATTTGGAAAACTCAGCAGTGGCCACAGGACTGGAAAAGGTCAGTTTTCATTCCAACCCGAAGAAGGAAAATGCAAAAGAATGTTCAAACTACTGCACAACTGCACTCATCTCACATGCTAGTAAAGTAATTCTCAAAACTCTCCAAGCCAGACTTCAACAGTACATGAACCTTGAACTTCCAGATGTTCAGCCTGGATTTAGAAAAGGCAGAGGAACCAGAGAACAAATTGCCAACATCCATTGGATCATTGAAAAAGCAAGAGAGTTCCAGAAAAAAACATCTACTTCAGCTTTATTGGCTATGCCAAAGTCTTTGACTGTGTGGATCACAACAAACTGTAGAAAATTCTTCAGGAGATGGGAATACCAGATCACATGACCTGCCTCCTGAGAAATCTGTATGTAGGTCAAGAAGCAACGGTTAGATCCAGACATGAAACAACAGACTGGTTCCAAATCAGGAAAGGAGTATGTCAGGCTGTATGTTGTCACTCTGCTTATTTAAAGAAAATGAAGTCACTCAGTCATATCTGACTCTTTGCGACCACATGGACTATAGCCTACCAGACTCTTCCATCGATGTAATTTTCCAGGCAAGAGTACTAGAGTGGGTTACCATTTCCTTCTCCAAATATGCAGAGTATATCATGTGAAATGCTGGGTTAGATGAAGCACAACCTGGAGTCAAGATTCAGGAGAAATATCAATAACCTCAGATATGCAGATGACACCACCCTTATAGCAGAAAGAGAAGAAGAACTAAAGAGCCTCATGATGAAAGTGAAAGAGGAGAGTGAAAAAGCTGGCTTAAAACTCAACATTCAAAAAAGGAAGATCATAGCATCTGGTCCCATCACTTCATGGCAAATAGAAGGTGAAACAATGGAAATAATGACAGACTATTTTCTTGGGCCTCAGAATCTGCAGATGGTGACTGCAGCCATGAATTAAAAGACATTTGCTCCTTGGAAGAAAAGCTGTGACAAACCTAGACAGTGTATTAGAAGGCAGAGATATTACTTTGTCCACAAAGGTCCATCTAGTCAAAGCTATGATTTTCCAGTAGTCATGTATGGATGTGAGAGCTGAACTATAAAGAAAGTGGAGCGCTGAAGAATTGATGCTTTTGAACTGTGGTGTTGGAGAAGACTCTTGAGAGTCCCTTGGACTGCAAGGAGATCCAGCCAGTCCATCCTAAAGGAAATCAGTCCTGAATATTCATCGGAAGGACTGATGCTGAAGCTGAAGCTCCAATACTTTGGCAACCTGATCCGAAGAAGTGACTCATCAGAAAAGACCCTGACGCTGGGAAAGATTGAAGGCAGGAAGAGAAGGGGATGACAGAGGATGAGATGGTTGTACGGTATCACTGACTCACTGGACATGAGTTTGAGTAAATCCCAGGAGTTGGTTGTGGACAGGGAGGCTTGGCGTGCTGCATTCCATGGGTCGCAAAGAGTCGGACATGACTGAGTGACTGAACTGAACTGATTAGGTAAGTAGGTTCACTTACAAAGTACCATACGTATTTGAAGGTTTGAGTTGAATGAAGTAGTGACAGAGTTTATTAAGTTTTACACAAATGGGATTTATAGAATTAATATATACCATATCAACAAAAATTTGCACTGTTCTAGGTTTTTTTCAAGAGAGATTTTCTGAGAATTAATTTGAAGAAAATGATCCATAATGTAGTCCTTGAAGTGTGAAAATGAAAACTCTTCTCGTTCCTGTATTTCATGGTACTTTCACTGTACACCAAAATGCCCCAAAATACCAAAACTATGAGGGTTTCCCTGGTAACTCTGTTAGTAAAGAAACTGCTTGCAGTGCAGAAGACCCCTTTTCGATTCCTAGGTGGGAAAGATCCCCTGGAGAAGGACAGGCTCCCCACTCCAGCATTCTTGGGCTTCCCTGATGGCTCCGATGGGAAAGGATCCACCTGCAGTGGGGGACACCTGGGTTCAATCCCTGGATTGGGAGGATCCCCTCGCAGAGGGCATGCAACCCACTTCAGTATTCTTGCCTGGAGATTCCCCATGGACAGAGGAGCCTGGCGGGCTGCAGTAAATGTGGTCACAAAGAGTCAGATTTGACTGGGCGACTAAGCAGAGCACAGCAGCACAGAAAGTATGAACCTTATTTTGTGCTTAAGAGACTGACACACAAAGAGAGGTGGGGGTGCGCACAAGAGCACCTCCTAAGCTAACAGAATTTTAGAGAAAATGTGATTACCTAAATTTATATACAAGAAAATGGAGATCTTAAAATGTCAAATGACCTATTCAAGTTTATATGAATGGGTAATTTCAATATTTGAATTAGAACCGATTTTTAAAACTAACCTGGCAGGCTCCATTCAGAGGCCACAGAAAGTCAGACGGGACAGAGCAGAGCACACAGCACAAAGCAAAATGCAAGAGATGCGTGAGATATCATCAAAATTCTAGCCCATGTGATATTTGAACCCCAGAGAGAGAGGAATAGAGAAAACAATAAGGAATCAGTACTTGAATAATGACAGCAAATAATTTTAAAAATTAATGAAAATTTCTCCGTGAATTCAGGCAGATACAAATCTTTTATTTAATTGCATACAGGATAAATATAAAGAAAAACATATTCAATCATATCAGTGAAACTGTTGAAAATCAAAGATCAAGAGAAAATTTTGACAGTAGCTAGAGAAACAAAAGATGTATTGCCTTTAAAGGATCAGTAAAAATAATGGCTGACTTTTCAGCAAAGACCGTCAAAGACAGTTGGCAGTCTAATGACATATTTACATGCTAGAAACATTTCCAATATTCAGTCCTACACTCAGAAGAAATATCCTTCAAATGTAGAATACCAGGTATCAGACTTAACCCCCTACCTAAACAACAGTATATCTGGGAAAACTACATGAAGCAACTCTTTCAGAACCTGAACAACATAGGACAAGGCTATTATCTGTAAAAGAAAGGAAGTCCATTAAGTGAGCATCACATTCACCAAGATGTCTGCCTGGGGAAACTTTCTGAACCATGACAAAAGGAAGGGAATGCACAAAGAGAAAAGAGGAAGTAAGTAACTGCAATATGGGACTCCTGAGGGAGCTGAGGAGAAGCAAATGGCAACCCACTCCAGTATTCTTGCCTGGAGAAACCCAGGGACGGAGGAGCCGGGTGGCTGCCTTCTATGGGGTGGCGCAGAGTCGGACATGACTGAAGCGATTTAGCAGCAGCAGCAGAGGGAGCTGAAATTTGAGAAGCAGGATATGAGACATACAGGAAATACAAAGAGAAAGAGCCGTAGAAATCTGCATAGGAACCCGTTGATTCCTGGCTGAAGATTAATATGCACGTACAAGGATGATATTCTATGAGACCTTTCTGAGAACAACTACTGAGGGACTGTATTCTGAATAGGAATTCTGGAGGTTTCAGACTTCTGGATACATTGCAGTTTATCCAGCCAGTATGGAGAGAATTCACTGATCACTCTGGACATTTAACTGAAGTGACAGAAAGTCCTTTCCTCAGAATTAAGACTACGCTCTTACTAGAGATAAGACTACTTTAGAACTGCTCCAACAAATTCTAAAAACAAAACTCAACAGACATGAAAAATGTGGCTGTTATCAGAAAAATTATAATTCTTTAAAAGAAATCAGCAGAATCCAGACTCTGAACGATGTTAACATCCACAGGGGCCAGGTTATAATTTTAAAAAAAATCTATACCTACATTAAAAAAAAGCAGGATGCTGTGATCTATAGCTAAAAGGAAAAAAATAAGTAGAGAAATGTAGCAATGTCAATGAAATTAGCAAACAGGAAAGTTAAAAGAGCTTTTATATATAAGGCCATAGCGTCAGAGAAAAATATAGGCATCAAGAGGTCAAAGGTGGAAAATCACAACAGAAAAGTTAAAAAAATTTAAAAAAGAACTGGATGATTCTGCTTCCAACTATAATTGGGTACATGTTACTAGACTAACTCTCCTGACATTAAAAAAGAGAGAGTGTTTTTAGACACTGGACAATAGGCAGTATAAGACTGTAATCCTGATGGAAGAAAAATAAACAACATGAATTTTATAATTACTTTTATAATTACTTCCTGATTGTTGAGGGCTGGGAAGCACTTTCTTGATTCTAGTGTAGTGATGGGGAGATAGATTCCCTCTATATAGGCACACCTCATTTTATTGCACTTAGGTTTATTGTGTTTTGAAGATATTGCCTTTCTTACAAGTTTAAGTTTTGTAGCTTGGTGCCATTTTTCCAAAAACCTTTGCTCACTTCATGTCTCTGTGTCACATTTAAGTAATTCCCATGCTATGTCAAGCTTTTTCATTTTATTTGTCATGATGGTATGTGATCAGTGATCTTTGATATTGCTACTACAATTTATTGAAGACTCAGATGACAGCATTTTTGAGCAATAAAGGATTTTTTAATAAAGGTGTGTACATTTTTTTAGACATAACACTTTCACACTTTATAGACCACAATATAGTATAAATATAACTTTTATAAGCATTAGGAAAACAGAAATTTTTGTGTGACTCTCTTTATCCCTCTATTCACTTTATTGTAGTGATCTGTAACTGACCTTGCAGTATTAACAAGATATGCCTGTATTGAGAAGATAAAGATCATAAATATTCATAGATATAGAGGCAGCTGGAATATAGAGGGAGAAATACCACGAAATATATTTTTTAGGCAAAAAAAAAAAAAAAAGTTCCTGAAATCTGCATGGCCTCCTCTTCAGTATTTAGTTATACAACTATATGGGATGAAATTCAGACTAGACAGTAAACAACTAAATTATATCTGTAAGATAAACAGCAGCCAAAACTCACACAGTAAAGACATTTGAATTCAGACAAGAAAGGGTAAGAAGATGTTACTGAACACTTAGGGCTTTAAAGAGTCACCAGAAATGGTATATACACATTTTCAATAGTGATAAACTATTCCTGAAGATTACTAGACTACTATAGACATAGTCAAACAGTGAACTTGACAAGTTATCAAAGGATCAAGCTAATCCAGAAATAACTTCCTAACCCCCCAAAAAATAAATAAATAAAAACTGCTTTTAAAGGAAGGCATCAAATTACAGATACTCAAAAACATAATAGTTACAATGTCTAGCATTCAATCAAGACATACTAGTCATATAAAAGTCCAGGAAAATGTGATCCACAATCTGAGAATTATCAGTTAGGAGAAACAGGTTCAGAAATCTCAACTTATATGTTCAAGAGTTTAATGAAAAGCATAAGTATAATGAAAACAAAAATACTCTAAGGACGAAAAATGAAAATCTTAGAGATGAATGTAAGCTCCATTGAATAAGAATAATAGATTTTATGCAGAAGAAAATATTAGTAAACTTGATAGAATCTTCCTCATATACAGAATAAATGTTATAGATTCAATGAAATGGTGCCAGTGGTCCTTATACTGCTTTTCTTTGTGTTCTAATGCAGGATTCTGAAAGAATCCATAAATAATGGCTTGTAATTAACATGAAGTGTCGTGTTAGCCGCTCAGTCATGTCCAACTCTTTGCAACCCCATGGACTGTAGTCCGCCAGCCTCCGCTGTCCATGGAATTCTCCAGGCAAGGATACTGGAGTGGGTTGCCATGCCCTCCTCCAGGGGATCTTCCTGATCCAGGAATTGAACCTGTGTCTCCTGCATTGCAGTCAGACTGTTTACCAACTGAGCCACCAGGGAGGCCCATAATTAACATATCTTATGGCAACAATATATTATAATATTGAATAATTTACATATATATGTGTAATTAAATATACTGAGTGACTGAACTGAACTGACAATTAAATATGTATGATGATTCTTTGTTTTATTGTGCAAATATATTTTAGAGGTGGTAAAAATGGCAATATAATTAAGTAAAATTAGTGAATGATGTGTTGAAATTAAAATATTTTGTCTTTTATGATGATAATATATAAAATTCAATTTCAAAATCCTAATTTATTTCTGAATATAAGAATTGCTTCAAGAATTATAATAGATAACTTCACTGCAACTTCTTAGTTTTTAACAGATTAATATTAATAAAATATAGGAACTATAATGATTAAAGAAAAGATGTTTAATTTGGCATTACTTTCAGTAGAACAAAAACTATGTAGAAGGGTTGTTTTACAACACCATATTTAATGATTTGGCTGAAATCAAGGCATGCATAATTTATGAAATAATTTTATAGTGATTTGTAACCTGTTCAGTTCAGTTCAGTTCAGTTCAGTCGCTCAGTCGTGTCCGACTCTTGGAGACCTCATGAATCACAGCACGCCAGGCCTCCCTGTCCATCACCAACTCCTGGAGTTCACTCAGACTCATGTCATCGAGTCAGTGATGCCATTCAGCCATCTCATCCTCTGTCGTCCCCTTCTTCTTCTGCCCCCAATCCCTCCCAGCATCAGAGTGTTTTCCAATGAGTCAACTCTTCACATGAGGTGGCCAAAGTACTAGAGTTTCAGCTTTAGCATCATTCCTTCCAAAGAAATCCCAGGGCTGATCTCCTTCAGAATGGACTGGTTGCATCTCCTTGCAGTCCAAGGGACTCTCAAGAGTCTTCTCCAACACCACAGCTCAAACGCATCGATTCTTCGGCACTCAGATTTCTTCACAGTCCACGATCACAGGAAAAACCATAGCCTTGACTAGATGGACCTTAGTCGGCAAAGTAATGTCTCTGCTTTTGAATATACTATCTAGGTTGGTCATAACTTTTCTTCCAAGGAGTAAGCTGTATATTTCTTTATTATTCAGTCAAACACAGTAGTACTGTTAGGAGACGTTTCTCCATGAATGTCTAATATTTCTATGCACCTTGCCAGCAAAGACATTGTCATTATTTTATTTCAGACTATATTTTAAAGAATGTTTGTGTAGCAAATAGACTTGGAAGATAGAGATAGTGTATTCTTCCTGAAAAAGGGCAGGATTTTGCTGTCCAGAATAAAAAAGATAATGTCTCTCTCAGATGCAGAGTTTGAACAGGTTTCCCTGCAGAATCCTTAAAAGAATGAGATTTCCTATGACCAGGGTTTTAGTCCTGTACTGCAAGACACTGTATGCCCAGGCATCGTGTGGCCCTTGTCACCAAATGGAAACTGGTGCTCGGTAACACATGCAAAGGATGTCACTCAGACTACTATTAATATTGCTGTGAATAAGTGAACCCCCTTGTCTCCAGCCCAAGTCTCATGTCTTCTCCCACTGTCCATGAGAGTAAGGCAAAGAGTAAAATCTCCCACATTTAACAGGTATAAATAGGGAACACCCAGATAACTATCTGGTATAAATATAGAGATTTATCATCTTTGGTAAAAATTTCGTTTAAAACTATAATTTTTTTCTGTTTTTTCATTATGAAAATGAATTTGTCAAAGGAAGTCTATAAAGTCTATTATGAATAGTATTTTATTATGCTAATTGATTTGATTTTTAAAAAAATGTTTAGTCTGACGGTGTTTCTTTGGGGTGGACTTACTCATATAAGACTGTTCCTAGCCTATATTCTTAACCTAAATATGGCATTACTCAGAATATGGAACTTTCAGATGTTCTGATTTAATGTGACTTTTTATATTCTATATGCCTCCTAGTGACACCACTTTGGTGGACGTGGAAAGCTGCACTTCTGTCACTAGACAGCATTGCTTATTCTCTGCTGCTTAACCTGACCATGTGGATGTCCTACCATTATCTTTAAAACATGTAAACCAAAACTGCCTTGCCCATAGAGCTTTTGTACTTAGGAATTTAAAATTGCCTTTATCAATGAAGTGTAAAACATTTTACCAATGATAATTGCTGTTTTTATTAATGTCTTTTTTAAAAACCTTAGACATAAAAGAGAATCTGGACAGTTTCCCTTTTTAATCTAATAAAGGAATGTTCATATAGATGTACTAATTTATTAGCTCCTCATTCATCATTATTCCTTTTATGTATGCATTGGTTAATCCTTGAGTACATATGATGTGACAGATTCTTTATTAAGGTGGAAACATAATTTTTTTTTAAAAGTTTAAAGGGAAAAGTAAGTAATAATAATGAAAACTGAATAGCATTTCACTGTATATTGCCTAGGGAAATGAACCTCAACAAACTTTTGTTGGAGGAACTATGGACAACATATAAAGCTATTAATGACATTTTAAAGTTGAACGCAAAATTTCCAACTAACTATACATAAAAAAACACCAAGTTTGTTTTTCTTGAATCAATGTTTTAAGGGACAAAAAAACTGTTTAAAACATTTTTATTTTATATTGAATTATAGTCGATTATCATGTGTTAGTTTCAGGCATACAACAAAGTCTGTACAAAAACGTTTCAGATATACAGCACAGTTTTCTTGGGGATGATCTTGATCACTGCCTCCAGTACAATGTCATGAACGTCCTTCCATAGTTCTTCAGGCACTCTGTCTATCAGATCTAATCCCTTGCATTTATTTCTCACTTCTGTATAATAATCATAAGGGATTTTATTTTGGTCATAACTGAATAGTCTAGTGGTTTCCCCTACTTTCTTCAATTTAAGTCTAAATGTGGCAATAAGGAGTTCATGATCTGAGCCACAGTCAGCTTCCTGTCTTGTTTGTGCTGACTATGTACAACTTCTCATCTTCGACTGCAAAGAATATAATCCATCTGATTTCAGTATTGACCATCTGTGATGTCCATGTGTAAAGTTGTCTCTTGTGTTGTTGGAAGAGAGTGTTTTCTATGACCAGTGCATTCATTCTTTTGCCAAAACTCTGTTAATCTTTGCCCTGCTTCATCTTGTACTCCAAGGCTAAATTTGCCTGTTACTCCAGGTATCTCTCGACTTCCTACTGTTGCGTTCCAGTCCCCTATCATGAAAAGGACATCTTTTTTTTGTGTTAGTTCTAGAAGGTCTTGTAGGTGATCATAGAACCATTCAACTTCAGCTTCTTCAGCATTAATGGTTGGGGCATAGGCTTGGATTACTTTGATACTGAATGGTTTGCCTTGGAAACAAACAGAGATCATTCTGTCATTTTTGAGATTGCACCCAAGTATTGCATTTTGGACTCTTTTATTGACTGTGAGGGCTATTCCATGTCTTTTAAGGGATCCCTGCCCACAGTAGTAAATATAATGGTCATCTAAGTTAAATTCACCCATTCCAGTCCATTTCAGCTCACTGATTCCTAAAATGTCAATGTTCACTCTTGCCATCTCCTGTTTGACCACTTCCAATTTGCCTTGATTCATGGACCTAATGTTCCAGGTTCCTATGCAGTATTGTTCTTTACAGTATCAGACTTTATTTCCATCACCAGTCACATCCAAAACTGGCCATTGTTTTTGCTTTGGCTCCATCTCTTCATTCTTTTTGGAGTTATTTCTCCATTCTTCTCCAGTAGCATATTGAGCACCCACCGACTTGGGAGTTCATCTTTCAGTGTCCTATCTTTTTGCTTTTTCATAATGTTCATGGGGTTCTCAAAGCAAGAATACTGAAGTGGTATGTCATTCCCTTCTCCAGTGAACCACGTTTTGTCAGAACTCTCCACCATGACCCATCCATCTTGGGTGGCCCTACATGGCATGGCCCATAGTTTCATTGAGTTAGACAAGGCTGTGGTCCATGTGCTCACACATGGTTAGTTTTCTGTGATTGTGGTTTTCATTCTGCCTGCCCTCTGACGAATAAGAATAAGAGGCTTATGGAAGCTTCCTGGTGTGAGAGACTCATGGAAGGTGGGTCTTGTTCTGATGGGTGGGGCCATGCTCAGTAAACCTTTAACTCAATTTTCTGTTGATGGGTGGAGCTGTGTTCAAGTAAGCAAGATGCAGAGTAGAAGGATGTGTGCTCATCTTCTCCTGGAAGAACTCCAAAATTGCAACTCACTACTGAAAAACCATCCAGGAGAATGTTGGATCCCACCAGAAAAAGATAAGAGGCCAAGGAGAAACCCCACATCCAAGGCCAAGGAGAAACCCCAACAAGATGGTAGGAGGGGTGAAATTGCATTAGAATCAAACCCCATACCCTCCAGAGATACAGGGAGGGCTCAAACAAAACCCTGTGTGCACCAGGACCCAGAGGCCCCACAGAGACTGAACCAGACCTGCCTTGGAATAAATATCTCCGGCAGAGGTATAGGTCAGCAGTGACCTGCTGTGGGGACAGGTGCTCTGGTTGCAGCAGACCTGGGTCACACAGTGTTTCCCACCACAGAACCACCAAGCAGATGACCCACAGACTGCAGAACAATTATACTAAAGAAGTTCTCACAGTGTTAAGAAAGTTCTAGGACCCACAACAGATATCCCAACCTGGGGATCTGGTAAAGGGACTGAGAACCTCCAGGGAATTAGACTTTGGAGACCAGTGGGATTTGATTACAGAACTTCCACAGAACAAGGGAGACAGACTCTTGAAGTGAAGTCGCTCAGTCGTGTTCAACTCTTTGCAAGCCCATGGACTGTAGCCTACCAGGCTCCTCTGTCCATGGGATTTTCCAGGCAATAGTACTGGAGTAGATTGCCATTTCCTTCTCCAGGGGATCTTCCCGACCCAGGGATCGAACCCAAGTCTCCCGCATTGTAAACAGACGCTTTACTGTCTGAGCCACCAGGGAAGTCTGGGCACAAACAAAACCTCATGCACACCAGGAGCCAGGAGAAGGGAGCCGTGTCCCAAGAAGAGACTGAGCCTTGAGTGTCTACCAGCCTCTGGTGGAGACATGGGTGGACGGTTGGCCTCACCCATCAAACAAATACATGTCATATTACATGACAATTTAGATGGTATTGAAAGAAATCAAAATAAACCAAACTAAAACTGTCTAGACCCAGAACAGAATGACCTAAAGTGGGTGTATTTCTGACAGAACATATTAGTATCTATCAGTTTGAAAAAAAGGGTGCTGAAGAAGTAAGTGGGCTACAGTAACCCTTTTAGATCTTACTTTACCATTGCTTAGGCACAAGAATTGTAAAATTGAAGGAGATTATGGTTGGTAGGGCTTCCCTAGTGGCTCAGCAGTAAGGAATCTGCCTGTAATGCAGGAGACGTGGGTTCAATCCCTGGGTTGGGAAGATCCCCTGAAGCAGGAAATGGCAACCCATTCCAGTATGCTTGCCTGGAAATCCCATGCACAGAGCAGCATGGCAGGCTACAGTCCATGGGGTCTCAAAGAGTCAGACACAGCTTAGCAACTAAAACACCACCACCATGGTAGGCTAAATTGTAGCATAATTTCACTTTTTTTCTACAGTCTAATCCTCCAGGGGGAAGTGAAGTTTCCTCAGGGTGTCATTTCAGTTCAGTTCAATTGCTCAGTCATGTCCAATTCTTTGCAACCCCATGGACTGCAGCACGCCAGGCCTCCCTGTCCATCACCAACTTCTGGAGCTTGCTCAGACTCATGTCCATTGAGTCGGTGGTGCCAGGGTGTCAGAAGAAATGTAAGCTTACAGGGTGTCAAAAGATGTAAACTTACATGTAAAGTTACAAAATAAACCCAACAAATAGGACAGCTTCATTCAAAATAAAATACACACAGTTAGCGTTTATAACCAAATTCTGGCAAAAACAATTATGGAAACAAATGATTCAGAGCTATACAGAGAAAATGAAACTCTTTTCCCATATGTCCAACTTCCTTCATTCCAGTCAGAAAACTGATGAAAGTGATAATGAGGTCAAAAAGAAATAAAACAAGGGAATTAATTTCCTCATTTGACTTGGGAGGACTTAATACTGATTTTTGTACTTTTGTGTTTGTTAAATAAGAAAAATGAACTTAAAAATTATTTCAAGCTATAAATGTTGCTACTAATAGAAATTATAGTTCATGTAGTCAAATATGGTAGCTGCTAGCCACATGTGGCTACTGAGCATTAGAATATGGAAAATGAGTGTTTTATATTACTTGAGTTTGCTTAAATTTAAATAGCTACATATGGCTATTAGTTACCATACAGAACAGTATCTGTATAAGAACCCTTCCTCATAAAGCTTGCTTTCTAGTGGCGAAAATAGAAAAACAGACAAGAAATGTGTAAGCAATCACATGAAATAATAAGATAATTTCAGATTATGATGAATGTTAGTAGTAAAATAAATAACGTTTTAGAACATAACATGGGTTTGTGTGTTGGCAGATACTCTAGACAGAGTGACAAAGAATACAGCCGGAATTTACGGTTAAGCTAAAAGACAGCTAAGAATAGTAGATACGTAATTTTCCAATCTCTCCTAGCCTACCCTGAGATGATAGTTCAGGCTCAGATTTCTCTGCGTCCTCTGGCATGGCTCACATTTTGCTGAGCTTCTCCTGCTTGCCCTGTGTTCATTATTTACAAGCGACATCTGCAACTGAGTGGGTGGCTTTCATGTAACGAGACCCTTATTATCCAAAATATTCTCATTCTCTTACCATCGTCAGTTTTTCTGATTTGTTCCCAAAACAGAGTTTTGAATATGGTCTTTTAAGAAAGTTTTCAGTTTCTAAAGTCTGCTGTCACCTGAGGTTTTTAGATTTTCCAGGTTGGCACAAAGTTGGCTTTCCCTTTGCTCTCTTTTTAATGATGGTTTTCTATGATAAGAAAGGTAAGGAGGAAGGGAGGGAGAAATTAAGAAAAACTTTTATGTTTAGAAGTTTCATCTTAATTTACTTGTTAAGAGCAGTTTCTTTTTTGCAGAAAGTAACTTTGGAAACAATTGAACATCCCACTTACCTTCTTAATGTTAAATGCAAAGACTTATTTGTGTACAGTTATTAGATAGTCAATATCTTGTATGAAGTCAAGTAAAGTGAAGTTCACCCAGTCATGTAAGACTCTTTTTGACCCCAACGACTTATACAGCCCATGAAATTCTCCAGGCCAGAATACTGGAGTGTTCTTCAGATCTCATTCTCCAGGGCATCTTCCCAACCAAGGAATCAAACCCAGGTCTTCTGCATTGCAGGCAGATTCTTTACCCACTGAGCCACAAGGGAAGCCCCAAAACACTGGAGTGGGTAGCCTTTCCCTTCTCCAGAGGATTTTCCTGACCCAGGAATCAAACCAGGGTCTCCTGCATTGCAGGTGGATTCTTTGCCAACTGAGCTATCAGGGAAGCACCTAATATCTTGTATACTACTTGGTATTAATCATGGACATGTACCCAGGAAGGCATTGGATCTCAGGAAAAGCTGAGTTTCACTCAACTCTAATAGGTGTAAAAGTTTGTTCAAAGGAATTTGTTAGGCTTAAACTTAAGAGGAATATAAACAAGCATATCGTGTTGTGAGAAAAACAAGAGCACAAAAATAAGGTAAAAATTAGGAACTAAAAATGCATTGTTTACTATAACTTGTAGATATAATAAAATTATAATATTATTTGTAGCATAATTACAGTTTTATAGCTAATGTGATTATAAAACAGCTGTCTACAAGTTCAACATAAACTCTTTATAATCTTATAAGAGAAAGCTTCTAAAACAAATTAATGTGAAAATGGCTAATTAATTATGCTCAGTTCAGTTCAGTCGCTCAGTCATGTCTGAATCTTTGCGACTCCATGAATCACAGCACGCCAGGCCTCCCTGTCCATCACCAACTCCCGGAGTTCATTCAAACTCACATCCATCGAGTCGGTGATGCCATCCAGCCATCTCATCCTCTGTCATCCCCTTCTCCTCCTGCCCCAAATCCCTCCCAGCATCAGAGTCTTTTCCAATGAGTCAGCTCTTTGCATGAGGTGGCCAAAGTACTGGAGTTTCAGCTTTAGCATCATTCCTTCCAAAGAACACCTAGGTTTGATCTCGTTTAGAATGGACTGATTGGATCTCCTTGCGGTCCAAGGGACTCTCAAGAGTCTTCTCCAATACCATAGTTCAAAAGCATCAATTCTTCGGTGCTCAGCGTTCTTCACAGTCCAACTCTCACATCCATACATGACCACTGGAAAAACCATAGCTTGACTAGACGGACCTTTGTTGGCAAAGTAATATCTCTGCTTTTGAATATGCTATCTAGGTTGGTCATAACTTTTCTTCCAAGGAGTAAGCGTCTTTTAATTTCATGGCTGCAGTCACCATCTGCAGTGAATTTGGAGCCCCCCAAAAAATAAAGTCTGACAGTGTTTCCACCGTTTCCCCATCTATTTCCCATGAAGTGATGGGACCGGATGCCATGATCTTCGTTTTCGGAATGTTGAGCTTTAAGCCAACTTTTTCACTCTCCTCTTTCACTTTCATCAAGAGGCTTTTTAGCTCCTCTTCACTTTCTGCCATAAGGGTGGTGTCATCTGCATATCTCAGGTTATTGATATTTCTCCCAGCAATCTTGATTCCAGCTCATGTTTCTTCCAGTCCAGCGTTTCTCATGATGTACTCTGCATAGGAGTTAAATAAGCAGGGTGACAATATACAGCCTTGACGTATTCCTTTTCCTATTTGGAACCAGTCTGTTGTTCCATGTCCAGTTCTAACTGTTGCTTCCCGACCTGCATACAGGTTTCTCAAGAGACAGGTCAGGTGGTCTGATATTCCCATCTCTTTCAGAATTTTCCACAGTTTATGTTAGGGGCTAAAAATTTATTATTTTTCTCTATATACAAATTATACATTGAACCCAAGAGAAATATTCAATTTTATTATCATGAAATACATGATAGGCATAATGAAGGTTTTAGTATTGATTTTACAGTTTACCTATCTGTTAACCAGGGTAATGTTGACAATTTGGAAATTTTCTCATAAAATATAAATCTATAACTATTTTAAAAGGATACAAAAATGAGCAATTTTACATGTTGAAGCTAAAATAGAATTTACTGTTTTTTACATTGGTAAAATTACACTGGTGACAATTTTATTAAGTCACTATGTTCTAGAAAAGGACAAAATTGAATTATAGCACATAACTGATAGGTATCATTTTTAATAGAATCAAAATTATAACAAAGATCTAAAACAATTGACTTGTTTTGTAAACTCTTTTTTGGTAGATCAGAGATTAACTCTGCAAGTGGTTTTAAAACAATTGATGAGCACAGCTTCATTCTTTCATAGTCTAGAGACAGAGGGTGTCACACACACAGAAAGGTTTTCCTTCATATTAATAGCTTTATTTGTTTTAACATTTTATTGAATTTTCAAACAATAATTGTATAATAACATATCAAACTGAGCAAATACCATATTGCCATTTAGCTGCAATACACAATTACAAATAATATGCCTACTTGTCAAATAACATATCTAAGGACTTGGATTAGTTGTTACTATCATAAAGTCCTTTTTTAAGCGTGAGAGAGAAGGCACAACTTAGCAACTCAATACCAGCAACAACCATAAATCTAAGTGTACATTACCTGGGTCATATAAATTATTATATAAATTAAATCTCTTTTTTAATTAAAACAATGGTTATCAATCTTCAAGCTAGATTACTTGGTAAATATAAATTTCTAAATGTTTGATTTTAGATACAAAGAAATTGTATAAAACAATATCTACTACTTTAACTCAGGAGAGAACCTGTTACTTTATCTTGCAAAATATATGTAAGGCAGCACCACAGTTGACTTATTGGAAAAGACTCTGATGCTGGGAGGGATTGGGGGCAGGAGGGAAAGGGGACAACAGAGGATGAGATGGCTGGATGGCATCACGGACTCGACAGATGTGTCTGAGTGAACTCCGGGAGATGGTGATGGACAGGGAGGCCTGGCATGCTGCGATTCATGGGGTCGCAAAGAGTTGGACACGACTGAGCGACCGAACTGAACTGAACTGAACTGAGTCAAAGAGTACAAGCCTCCAATTATAAAGATAAATAAGTACTAGGTATGTAATATACATGATAAATATAATTAATACTTCTCTGTGTTTGGCCACCTAATGCGAAGAACTAACTCATTGGAAAAGACCCTGATGCTGGGAAAGATTGGAGCCAGGAGGAGAAGGGGATGACAGAGGATGAAATGGTTGGATGGCATGACCAACTCAATGGACCTGAGTTTGAGCAAGCTCCAGGAGTTGATGAAGGACAGGGAAGCCTGGGTGCTGCAGTCCATAGGGTCACAGATTCAGACACAACTGGGTGACTGAACTAACTATGTTATACATTAGAGTTATTAAGAGAGTAAATCCCAAGAGTTCTCATCACAAGGAAACAAATTTTTCTTTCTGTATTTTTTCTGTTCATTTGAGATGATGGACAGTCAGAAAAATTATTATGGTAATCATTTCATGAATCATGTATGTCAAATCACTATGTTTACCACTTAAGGTTATATAGTACTGAATGTCAACTGTATCTCAATAAAACTGAAAGAAAAAAAAATGGCTTCTCTATTGACACTGGCGCATTCAATTCATTAAGAAATAGTTATTAATTCATTGACAAATAGTCACTTACAAACAGAAATAGTTAAAATCTTAAATTTTCCTTAGGCATATATTAGTCATTTGCTACCTTTAAAAAATCATTTTAGCATAGAAAATAGGGAGGCAAAATGACAGTTTTCCATCTGTGATATTTGAGGTGTGAGGAAAATGTGTTGTACTTTTTTCCAACTTATGTAAGAGTGATCTTGGGTTGGTTTTCAAATAAAGAAAATATTTTTAAACAGTTGCAATGTAAGGATATTCTTGGAATGGACAGAGAAATAGTCTTTGTTCTTAAAAAGCTTGCAATCTGGAATATAATTTCATGAACAATACACATTTGCAAAGAATTTCATAATTTCCTAGGTACTTTTACATTCCTTATCTCTACTGAGCTTCATAATACCTTGAAAAGAGCGAAAAGGTATCATTTCCATCTGGTATCAGTTCACTTCAGTCACTCAGTCATGTCCAACTCTTAGCGATTCCACAGACTGCATCACACCAGGCTTCCCTGTCCATCACCAACTCCCAGAGCCTACTCAAATTCATGTCCGTCGAATCGGTTATGCCATTCAACTATCTCATCCTTAGTCATCCCCTTCTCCTGCTGCCTTCAGTCTTCTCCAGCATCAGGGTCTTTTCAGATGAGTCAGTTTTTCTCATCAGGTGGCCAAAGTATTGGAGTTTCAGCTTCAGCATCAGTCCTTCCAATGGATATTTAGGACTGATTTCCTCTAGGATGGATTGGTTGGATCTCCCTGCAGTCCGAGGGACTCTCAAGAGTCTTCTCTTCAGAGAAGAAAGCATCACAGTTCAAAAGCATCAGTATTTCAGTGCTCAGCTTTCTTTATAGCCCAACTCTCACATCCATACATAACTACTGAAAAAACCATAGCTAGGACTATACAAGCTTTTCTTGCCAAAGTAATGTCTTTGCTTTTTAATATGCTGTGTAGGTTGGTCATAGCTTTTCTTCCAAGAAGCAAGCATCTTTTAATTTCATGGCAGCAGTCATCATCTGACATGGTTTTGGAGCTCAAAAAACTACAGTCTCTCATTGTTTCAATTGTTTCCCCATTATTTGCCATGAAGTGATGAGACCAGATGCCATGACCTTATTTTTCTGAATGTTGAGTTTTAAGCCAACTTTTTCACTCTCCTCTTTCACCTTCATTAAGAGGCTCTTTAGTTCTTCTTCACTTTCTGCCATAAGGGTGGTATCATCTGCATGTCTGAGGTTATTGATATTTCCTCCAGCAACCTTGATTCAGCTTGTGCTTCATCCAGTCCAGCATTTCTCATGATGTACTCTGCATAGAAGTTAAATAAGCATGGTGACAATATACAGCCTTGATGTAATCCTTTCCCAATTTGGAACCAGTCTGTTGTTCCACGTCCAATTCTAACTGTTGCTTCTTGACCAGCATACAGATTTCTCAGAAGGCAGGTCAGGTGGTCTGGCATTCCCATCTCTTGAATAAGTTTCCACAGTTTGTTGCAATTCACACAGTCAAAGGCTTTGGCATAGGCTAAAATGCAGAAATAGACGTTTTTTTCTGGAATTTTCTTGCTTTTTCGATGATCCAACGGATATTGGCAATTTGATCTCTGGTTCCTCTGCCTTTGTTAAATCCAGCTTGAACATCTAGAAGTTCATGGTTCATGTACTGTTGAAGCCTGGCTTGGAGAATTTTGAGCATTACTTTACTAGCATGTGAGATGAGTGCAATTGTGCAGTAGTTTGAGCATTCTTTGGCACTGCCTTTCTTTGGGATTGGAATGAAAACTGACCTTTTCCAGTCCTGTGGCCACTGCTGAGTTCTCAAAATTTGCTGGTATATTGAGTGCAGCACTTTCACAGCATCATCTGTCAGGATTTGAAATAGCTCCACTGGAATTCCATCACCTCCACTAGCTTTGTTCGTAGTGATGCTTTCTAAGGCCCACTTGACTTCACATTCCAAGATGTCTGGCTCTAGGTGAGTGATCACACCATCGTGATTATCTGGGTCATGAAGATCTTTTTTGTATAGTTCTTCTGTGTATTCTTGCTACCTCTTCTTAATATTTCCTGCCTCTGTTAGGTCCATACTGTTTCTGTCCTTAATTGTGCCCATCTTAAGGGTAGACTCATTGGAGAAGACTCCATTGCTGGGAGGGATTGGGGGCAGGAGGAGAAGGGGACGACCGAGGGTGAGATAGCTAGATGGCATCACTGACACGATGGAAGCGACTCTGAGTGAACTCTGGGAGTTGGGGATGGACAGGGAGGCCTGGCGTGCTGCGATTCATGGGGTCGCAAAGAGTCTGACACAACTGAGCGACTGAACTGAACTGAACAGGGATCATTCTGTCATTTTTGAGACTGCATCCAAGAACTCCATTTTGGACTCTTTCGTTGACTACGATGGCTACTCCATTTCTTCTAAGGGATTCTTGCCCACAGTAGTAAATATAACGGTCATCTGAGTTTAACTCACCCATTCCAGTCCATTTTAGTTCATTGATTCCTAAAATATCAATGTTCATTCTTTCCATCTCCTGTTTGACCACTTCCAATTTGCCTTGATTCATGGACCTAACGTTCCAGGTTCCTATGCAATATTGTTCTTTACAGCGTTGGACTTTTCTTCCATCACCAGTCATATCCACAAGTGGGTGTTGTTTTTGCTTTGGCTCTGTCTCTTCATTCTTTCTGGACTTATTTCTCCACTGAACTCCAGTAGCACATTGGCCACCTACCGACCTGGGGACTTCGTTTTTCAGTGTCCTGTCTTTTTGCCTTTTCATACTGTTCATAGGGTTCTCAGGGCAAGAATACTGAAGCGGTTTGCCATTCCCTTCACTGGTAGGCCACATTTTGTCAGAACCCTCCACCATGACCCATCTGTCTTGGGTGGCCCTAAATGGCATGGCTCATAGTTTCATTGAGTTAGACAAGGCTGTGGTCCATGTGATCATTTTGGTTAGTTTTCTGTGATTGTTCTTTCCGTTCTGTTGGCCCTCTGATGGATATAGATAAGAAGCTTATCGAAGCTTCCTGATGGGAGAGACTGACTTAGGATGAAACTGGGTTTTGTTCTGATGCACAGGGGCATGCTCAGTGAATCTTTAATCCAATTTTCTGTATAAAATACCTTATATTTTTAAATAAAATTAGCTTATTTTACTATTGTGTGGAATTTCTGAACATACAGGAAAACTATTTTAAACTAGAAATTCTTGACATCTTATTATGCAGATAACCAATGTAAATATCTCCAGGTATAGACTTAATAACTTTTCCTAGTGATATTCAAAAATAGAGGATTATACTACATATACTAATTTGCAAGCCGCTTTTATTCATATTTCATTAGCATATTTATGTCCATTAGTTAGATATCTAAATCAGTTTTTAAATGGCTGATAATTTGATATAAAATGCAGTAAGTGTTTAAATATACTGTTTTAGAAGACTCGAGTTGTTAAATAACCAACCACAATGAGATGGGTATTCTTTATTACTGCTAGTTTAAATCAGTTGGTGTGTGTTAAATATTTTGGAAATGTTTTACAAATATTGAATTCTGTGTAAACTCAAAGGCAGTCCTTCATGATAAAACAATAAAATGAAGGCTAAAAAATTGCTGACTGAATTTTTGAAGTGTGAACACTTAACATAGACATCTTTAAACCAAAAGTGAATTGAAAAATAATGTGTCTGGGAAATAAATTACATTCTATCCATTTCTGCCTAACATAATTTCCTTCATATTTCCTCATTATAAATAGAAATTAGTTTTGTTTGCCAGAATCAATCTCATAATTGATGAAGATAACTGTATTATTTTAAAATCTGTAGTGCAACTCAGCTTGATGACTTTGTTACCTTTGGACTGAGGAATAAATCAGCCTTGAGCAGGCTACCTTAAAAGAATCCAAACTGGAGTCTAATCCTAAAAATCCAAATTGGAGTCGAATCCTAAAATCCTAAAAATCCTGGAGTCCAATTTTAAAATATCTTAAAGTATTTCTTAGTTATTTGTCTCATTTTGTCTAAGGGCTTCAATATGCTCTATAGACACTATCTCATTATTTCTTAGAAGATCCCAGGCCAGCAACTGTAGTAGAGGTTTTCCTAGCACCATGACTGTTCCCATGAAATAGAAGCCATGGGAGGTTCCATGAATTGCCCAAGATGATAAACTGAAGCAGAAGAGTAGCTAAACCTAGAATCTAGGCTCTGGGCCTCCCTTTCCATATGGCATTTCCTCTGTGCAATAAATAATATGGCTGTCCTGGAAGGTGACTCTTCAATCACATTTTATGCAGTAGGATTCATATTATCATGAGTTGCTCAGTGCTGTAATATTTATTTTGGATAGAGGCTGTGTATACTTATGAAACACAGGAAATGCAGCACTCTCGGTCCCTTTGATTTGCCCCTCTAATGATCTTTGGCAATTGCCCTGTGATTGGTATGAGTATGGAGACTGCTATTTATCACTGTGCGTGTGTGCACGCTCATTCACGCAGTCATATCCAACTCTTTGTGAACCCACCAGGCTCCTCTGTCCATGGGATTATCCCAGTGAGAATACTGGAATGGACTGCCATTTCCTCCTCCAGGGGAACTTCCCCATCCAGGGACTGAACCCCTGTCTCCTGCTGCTCTGACACTGGCAGGCAGATTCTTTACCATTGAGCCTAAGGAGACTGAAATGCCAGCAATCAGTGCATTTACAATTCCATCGCCCACTGCATATAGACTCAAGCAGAGTTTACATAAACTGAAAGGTCCCTCAAAGTTTGCAAACTAAGTGACTCATCAGAAAAGTCAGATTGAATGGTGTAAATTCTCCTACATCAGGCGGACAATTCTGAAAACACCGTGCACTTGGAGAAATAGGTTAGTGTTGTCTTCCTTGAATTTAGTTCACTCATTGTTTCTGTTTTTTTTTAAATAGTAGACTTCCCACCACTGCTTCCCAGCATGAATTCATAATTCTGTTTGTGGCATCGTAATAATCTCTATAGCAACTAATGGTGATATCAGAGTCCAACACTGGAGCTTCAAAGAGGAAAAGGAACTGTGGGGACAGATGATATCTTGCAAATAAAGATTATGTTTTCAAGCAGATGTTACTAAAAGAGTAGAAATGAATGGAAAGATTACCCACATTAAGGGAAAATCATAATTAGAATGCAGATGCTTATTAAGTAATCATTCAGCTAATGATCTCTTTTTCTAGAATAAAGGATAGAAATTGAAAAAGGGAAAAATGAGGGAAATGCATCAATGAAAGGATCTTTTATGGACTAATCTATTATTTCAAGTACAGATGGCTATGTACTTTTTCAATATAGCTGAGGATGCTTAGTGCTCACTGTACATTAAGGAGATAATCATCAGGCACTGCTGAATCTATGGGGAAATTTGAGTTGTGCATTTTCCTTGAGGTTCTCTGAGGAAGGTATGCCATGGGCCATGTTCATTATTAGTGATATAAGTAGTTTCACACTAATTAACAGACATTATATCTCATGTTTTATCATCATGTCATATCCTTGCCACACAAAGCATACTTTATATGTTTCAGATTCATTTGATTCCTTCTTGTGTTCGTAAATATATATACCTATGATAGCACCAAGAAATGTTGACTTCTGTGCTACGCAAAATAAAAATGTATTCTCTCAAGAACCGCTGTAGAGGTGAAAAGATAAGACAGGTGAGGATGGTATGGTAGGCGGTTTTCAAATCAATGCACAGCTTCCTGGTATTCACTGCCTTATATAATTTCCCATTAGGTGTGGGTTGGACTTAATTTACATCCAATATAATATGGCAGAATTGATAAGATACAGATTCTAGGATAAGTTATAAAAGGACTACAGCTTGAACAGTTGCTCTATTTTGGGAAAGCTAGCTGCCAAGTCTTGCCAGCGTGAGCACCTCTCCAAGTTTTCCTGGAATTTTCCTGCTTTTAGCCTTGAAAGTCTCATATATAGAGACTGTCCCTAGTTGTCTAGTCCCTGTTCCCACAGAATTCATTAAGCTGAAATCCTAATCCTCAAAGGTGATGGTATTTGGATGTGGCCTTTGGAAAGTGGTTAAGGTGGGGGCCTCATGAATGTGGTGATGGTGGTGGTTTAGTCACTAAGTTGTGTCCGACTCCTGTGACCCCATGGACTGTAGCTTGCCAGGCCTCTCTGTCCAGAGGATTTTCCAGGCAAGAATACTGGAGTGGGTTGCCATTTCCTTCTCCAGGGGATCTTCTCAACTCAGGAACTGAACTTGGGTCTCCTAAGTTGCAGGCAGATTCTTTACTGACAGCTACGAGGTCAGTGCCTTTAGAAAAGAAACTCCACCCCTAAAAGATGCTCAGCCCCTTCCACCATGTAAGGCAGGAAGGCACTATTAAGGAACCAAGAAGTCCTCACTAAATCCCATAACTGCTGGTAGCATGACTCTGGACTTTCAGCCTTCACAACTGTGAAATGCTGGTTGTTTATAAGCTACCCAGTCTGCTGTACTTTGTTACAGCAGCCTGAAAGGACTTAGACAACCTCACAGTTTGCAATCTGTTTCACAGTTTTATATTTTAAACACAAATCCCCAAATGGTCACAAAGAATGACAGAACTGTTGTGCCTCAAGTACTATTTATTCATCTTTCCAGTCACCCTACTAACATTGTTTATTTCATGTCTACTGTTTAATTGCAGGAATATGTAACCCCACAGTGGTTGAAGACACAGACTGTAACCAAAGCAAGTCCAATGGTTCAGAACCATCAGGCTGCCGCTGCTTCTGTTAAGTCGCTTCAGTCGTGTCAGACTCTGTGCGATCCCATAGACTGCAGCCCACTAGGCTTCCCCATCCCTGGGATTCTCAAGGCAAGAACACTGGAGTGGGTTTGCCATTTCCTTCTCCAATGCATGAAGGTGAAAAGTGAAAGTGAAGTTGCTCAGTTGTGTCCGACTCGTAGCAACCCCACGGACTGCAGCCTACCAGGCTCTGCCGTCCATGGGATTTTCCAGGCAAGAGCACTGGAGTGGGTCGCCGTTGCCCTCTCCAAGAACCATCAGGAACTTACTCTAAAAACCAATTTCTCTAAGTCTGTGTGTTCTGAGAATCAGAGTTTTCCAAATTAGCTTCCATGCAGAATACAATGTTTACTGAAGAATACATAATAAAACCATGCCAATCTAAAGCTAGCATATTTATTATTAAAACCTAAGAGTAACTGCAACAATTATTTTGAACCCTGACCAACAAAAGCTTTTGGTGATGAAGTATATTTTTCACTGACATTGTTCAGACTTGCTGGCACAAAGTGATAATAAAAAGCAGACAAACATTTCTTGGTTTTATGATTATTTCTGAGTCACCCTAATGCCTTCATTCAGGGCAGTTTTCCCTTGATATTTACCCTTGGAATCTCCCATAAATGAGAAAAAGTCCTGTTTATAAATCTGGGGAGAGCAGAATCTCTCTTGTTAAATCTGGGCAGAGGGCTTCCACCATCTCAGCCATGTATGGTTGGGGAAGTGTCAGTCAAGATCCACCTAAGGCATTTCTACAGAAGCACCAGGGCTCCACGAAGGAAATCAACAAATCAAAGTCAATCTTATCTAGATTAGGCTTCTCATTTTCACTGGAAGCAAGTGAGAGTACTGGGGAAAGGCCTGAAATGCAGAGCATCAAAAACTGGCTTGTGGTACGAGCTCTAAACTACCAATAACTAAAAAGACCAAAGAGATGCAGGTTTGATCCCTTGGGTGGAAGATCCCTTGGAGTAGGAACTGGCAACATGCTCCAGTATTTTTTTTAATTTATTTTTAATTGAAGGATAATTGCTTTACAGTATTCTTGCCTGGAAAATTTCATGGTCAGAGGAGCCTGGCGGTCTATAGTCCATGAGGTCCCAAAGAGTTGGACATGACTGAGTGACTAAGCACAGCACAGAAACACTAATTGACTACAATGGGGGAAGATCGAAGCATCTTTCTATTCTCTGTATCCTTATATTCTCTTCTCTATATAAATATAGATCCGTATACTACAGTATGTTGTAATATGAAGAGTTGCTCAGAGTCTGTATTCCCAAATACAGACTAAAGAGTATCACAGAGGTATGAGTGTCAGGCAGCTAACTAATAAGAACATTTTGGTTTTTTTCTTGGACTTTAGAATGATTTTAGGATTTGCCATTTTTTAAAGAATTGTCACTTGTGTGGCTTCTTTTTAGGAAAATATAATAAACAGAAATCTCAATTAAACAGAGTCAGGAGACCAGACGGGGGAGCTCTCATGCTCTGTGAAGACAGCAGAGCCCGACAGGAAGAAAAAAGACTCTCTCCTGACAAGGACTCAGTCAACAAAAAGCCATGGACTCTGTTTACCATTGCCCTCTCAACTTCCATTTCCCCCAAAATGTTCTCCTTACCTTCCTGTACAAGCACTTGGACATGGCTCACTACAATTACAGACCCCACATTGCAATTCTCTGCTGATCCCAAATGAACCCATCTTCACTGGAAAAGTAATTGGAAATCTATTTAAGTCAACAAATTACATCAACTTACATACCTAACTTGCTTTTCTTAAAGAGGGTCCTGAAATTATGTCAGATTTAGATCTCTAGAAATCGGCACCACCCCTGTTGAAAAGCATCATCTGGATCAAACTCTGTCTCTTTCTCTTCAACAATTAAGAAAATGGAGAAATAAAGATGTTTAATCCATCCTCTATCTCTGCCAATATTCTTAAGATACATGGTAGCCAACTTCACAAGGCCCAAAAAGCTTCGCTTCTTACACTAAACTTTTCCTTCTTATACTCAACTTCCTCAGAGGCTCCTGCTCTGTCTTCAGTCTGAAGTCAGTGCCAACAATGTAACAGTGTCTCACAGTTTCCTCCTGAATTATTTCTTTTTCAGTTGTTTCTCATACAATTTATTTTTTAGATCTCTATGTATAGTCCTATTTCCCTTTTATGGACATATTCTAGTTTATGGATGTCCCTTTCAAATTGTAGCACCCAAAACTGTTGTCTATATTTAAATTTGTAAGTTTAATATTCACTAATTAAAATTATCAACAATTCCCTTCCCATAGATTCATTCCAGTTGCCATACCACACCATTCTCTTTGAATCCAACTTTTAAAAGAGGCCCAAGGTTTAACTGGAAACATGAGGCAAGATATGGATACTTAAAACCATATCTTTCACTAAGAATAGTTTTTAAAAAGTCAACAATAGTTTCAATTCCAATGTTAGAATTATACAACAAAAGCAGTTATGCAATAGTAGTTCAGGCACGCTGTAAGAAAATAAAGTGTTCATAATATATTACATATTTACATGATTACATTTCATAAGTGTATTAGTATTGTATATCACAAGTATCACATATCACACTTGCAGCATCTCAGGTGTTGGCCTACCGTACAACTGTTCATGTCTTGCGCACACTAAGAGACAACAAGTGCAAGGAGAAAGGGTGGGAACAGGCAACTGAAGTCTCGTCTTATGCAGCTACTTCTGTCTGAATGAGGGGCCCTAAAGAGAGGATGTTTGGCAAGTCAGAAATCTTTTTTTAGTCACTAAAACTTTTGAACTCTCTCCCTTGTTACTGCCAGGAGGGATCCTGGACTCTTCCTTGATCTGTAATTTAGGAAGGCTCCCATCTTTTCATTCTTCACTTACAATCTGGCTTTGTTCTGATCTTCTGGCAGTTTCACAGGGTTTGCCTGTGAGTGACATGAAGAAATAAGGCACAGGCATTGTGTGCAGTGCAAATCCAATAAACGATGACTGACCTAGGAACTGGGGATGCAGAACCACATATATGCAGTGACATCTCTGAGCTCTTGGATTTTCCATTATCAAGATGGTGCCTGTCTAAAAATTCCTCAAATGTCAGTTATGGGTCTCCCTTTTGCAGCACTGAGTACCAAAGGTAGACACACGCAGAACTCGGATGGGCCAAGATTGCCCACGAGACTCTCAATCCTTCTTTTTGCTAACCCTTTCCCATAGAAGAAGTTTGTGACTACGGGGCTGGAGCTCTGTTGTTTTCATCTGGCTTTTGGGGATACTTTTTACCGTTTATTTCCCCAGTGTTTTGGTAGCTTTCATGTTCCCCACCTCTTTTCCAAGATCCACCAACTTATTCATCTCCAACATGTGTTCAGTTCATCTTTGTCTTCCATAAAGATTAAACTTGATGAGGTAAGGAAATAAACCTATTCCAAGTCTTTGGACAGATAAATTCAAGCAAGAAATCAAGGATTAATTGCCAGTACCTTTCCCCAAATGTACCTGAGAACAGTAGTTTTCCAACTTTTCTTTTTAACCCAGACCCACTGTAATAAATCCATTTTGCACTGTGATGCATCCATGCATCCATATATACAAATGAAACAAAAACAAAGAACTCATAGAACAGTATCACAGAAGGCACACTCTAATGCTTTCTATTACCCTTTTTCCTCCAATGCTGATAATTCTCCATCATTTTATTAATTACCCACTAGAGGGTCACAACCATCATCTGAAAGAACACTACCACAGAGGAAGCATCAGCAGCACTCTGTCCTCACCCACAGCTGTGAGTGCACCCTATTAGGAATTGTGCCACAGCCATGCCTAAACATTCCACAGGAGATTTGAGGGTTTGACAGAACATCGAGTCCCTGAGCTCCCACCTCAGTAAAACAGCCTTCTCCTGCATTCTCAGGAACAATGTGGTCACACCTTATGCACTATTGTGTACTCCTCTGCCCTGCTCTCTGAAATATGCATAGTAAGTAAAACGAATAGCACAAATGCCATTTCGTTAAATACGTCTATTATAGAGATGCTATGCTTCAGTGCTAATGGAGTTTTTCGGTCCTTTTGAGTTCCTGATGTTGCAAGCTATGGTGATTTATGGAAGGCCAAAGTGTTTTGCTATAACAAAGGTCTGTTGTATTAAAACACCCACCAGCTTCCTGCCCATTTTGTACCACAACTCACATTAATTTTCCTGTGACTCAGCCCCTACATTCAATCCATCACAAGTCTTATTGACTCTGTCTCCAAAACACATCCTCTGTGTGTGTGTGTGTGTGTGTGTGTGTGTGCTAACATGGCATATCTCCTAAGCCCTCATCCTATTTCAAGCTGTCACCATCTCTTTCCTAGGATTCTGTAATGACCTCCTAATTGGTCTCCCTGACTTCAGTCTTGCCCTCCCACAATCCATTGTTCATCCCATAGTCAAATGGTGAATTTCTAATGTAAATTAGACAAGGTCATAGCCTTGCTTAAAGAAAAAATAGAGAGAGATGTGGAATATATGTGTATAATTGTATGTATGTGAAAACGTTTCTCTCTCTCAAGTAGCATGGTTTCTTTCAGAGAGGAGCTTCACCTGAAATGTGCAACTCTCTCCAATGTTAAGATCTGCAGTTGCAGCTGCGTACAGCTCTGTGTGCATGCAAATAAGGGTAGGAAGAAAATGAAAACCAATCATTTGGTTGCTCAACTGAAGTTCTCTCTCTCTCCCTCTCTCACACACTCTCTCTAATCAGTGGCTTCCAAATCTTCAGTCTTGCCCTGATCGGGCCCTACTTCCTTTCAGCGCCCAAGCCTCAGGTACTGCCTGCCCTCTCCTCCCTGTGCTCCAGCCATGCTCTATGCCATTTCATCCTCCAAACATGTTGAGCTTTCCCCAGCTGAGGGTTTCCTCTGCATGACCAGTACCTTTCCATTCCTTATATTTCAGCTCAAAGGCACTTTGAAGAAGTGTTCCCTAAAGTAGCATTTCCATACACATAAGATATTCTGTGTCATTTCTTCACCATGTGAACCTACGTTGTTTACTTGTTTAGTCTTTTATCGGCTTATTGTATTCCCTCCACTAGCATACAAAATCTTAGAAGGCATGTTCTGCATTGAATTCTAGTACTTAGAGTAGTGCTAGTTACAGAGCAGAGCTTCAATAAGCAAGGAAATTAAGGCATGTCTCAATATACATGTTATGTTCAAATGAAGGAGAATAGCACTTAAGCATTATTCTAGATTAATAAAATAACAAAAGCTCACTGTGCTCTGTACTTTTCACAACTGAAAATTATTTGCAGAGCGTACAAAAATTCAGCTTACCAATTTGTTCATTATTCACAAATGTTGACTCTTCAAATAATTGCACTAATTCACAGGGATGAGAGAAAATTATTTATGCATGTGTGTGGTAAAACGTAACACTGATTTAGGATTTCCAGTCTCCCCACACTGATGTTCATAGACAGCAACAGAAAACAAAGTATTTTATATGACCTGTCAATATTCTTTACAGCATTTTTTTAGTGAACAATATCCGTATCAGTTAGATACAAAAGATTGTCAACCCAGAGTCTAGCTGAATATTTATTTGACTCCTGTTTCTGTGACAGAAATGTTTATTGAGAAATTTTCAAGGAAATACTATAGCACCGCTGGGTTAACAGATACCAACTGCAGCCAGGATCCAAAATTCTTAGGCTCATTTCAGATCTGCGGGACTCCTGAGAATTCTCTATATGCTTAAGCAAAACACTATGCTGCCTGGATATCTGCAACTATTCAAAAGCATACTTTCTGATTAAGGATGAGCTTTCCAATAGAAGCTGGACTTCACTTGGTTACGAAAGCAACTGCAATACACACTCCATGTAAACTATGCTGAAGGCTCAACCAACTTATTTCTGTCCTTCATCAGTTTATGATTTTCCTATAGGTACATTCTGGTTCCAAATAGGAAAAGGAGTAAGTACGTCAAGGCTGTAGATTGTCACCCTGCTTATTTAACTTCTATGCAGAGTGCATCATGAGAAACACTGGGTTGGAAGAAGCACAAGCTGGAATCAAGATTGCTGGGAGAAATATCAATAACCTCAGATATGCAGATGACACTACCCTTATGGCAGAAAATGAAGAGGAACTAAAGAGCCTCTTGATGAAAATGAAAGAGGAGAGTGAAAAAGTTGGCTTAAAGCTCAACATTCAGAAAACGAAGATCATGGCATCTGGTCCCATCACTTCATGGGAAATAGATGGGGAAACAGTGGAAACAGTGTCAGATTTTATTTTGGGGGGCTCCAAAATCACTGCAGATGGTGACTACAGCCATGAAATTAAAAGACGCTTACTCCTTGGAAGGAAAGTTATGACCAACCTAGATAGCATGTTAAAAAGCAGAGACATTACTTTGCCAACAAAGGTTCATCTAGTCAAGGCTATGGTATTTCCAGTGGTCATGTATGGATGTGAGAGTTGGACTGTAAAGAAGGCTGAGCGCCAAAGAATTGAACTGTGGTGTTGGAGAAGACTCTTGCGAGTCCCTTGGACTGCAAGGAGATCCAACCAGTCCATTCTGAAGGAGATCAGTCCTGGGTGTTCTTTGGAAGGAATGATGCTGAAGCTGAAAGTCCAGTACTTTGGCCACCTCATGCGAAGAGTTGACTCATTGGAAAAGACTCGGCTGCTGGGAGGGATTGGGAGCAGGAGGAAAAGGGGACGACAGAGGATGAGATGGCTGGATGACATCACCAACTCGATGGACATGAGTTTGAGTGAACTCCGGGAGTCGGTGATGGACAGGGAGGCCTGACATGCTGCAGTTCATGGGGTCACAGAGTCGGACACGACTGAGTGACTGAACTGAACTGAACATTCCTGAATACATTAAAATACTTGACCCCTTCAAGTCAAATAGGCAAAACACCTGTGTCTCTTGGTAACTATCCAGTCATACTTTCTCATTCCATTACTGTTGGATTAGGACAAGAAGGGTTACCATTTTTATAATGTCTTTGCCTCCCAACATTAAGAGGATCAGCAGCTGACTTCGAATGAACACTTACTAAATGCTAGTCACTCATCAATCTCTATTTCATTTAATATCCCCTCAAAACTTCTGAAAACAGCTACCAGTATTATCTCCGTGTTGTAGATGAGAAAAATGAGGCTCAGAGAAGTTAACTAGATTTCCAGGGTCATATGGTGAAGACTCAAGCCCAGTTATGTGAATCCTGTCCTGGGCTCCTGGCCAATCCATTCTCATATTTCCACTGATAGTATCCGTGGAGGTTTATCCCTGTCCCCCAGGAGAAGCTCCTTCTTGTCACTAGTCTTCCCACTTCCTAGCTACTATACTCACAGAAGAGTCACACTCTAACTCATATTCAAAACTAGAGAGACAAACACACTCATTTCCTTATTGTGTCCACTCACAGGGTACTTTCTCCCAGCTTCCCAATAAGCAGAAGACTAGGGAAACATCTGCTCTAAACTGCAGTTTCTCTCTTCCTTTCTTACTCTTCTTCAGGAGGTAGGAAGAGGTAGGAATGACAACCACTTTCCTAAACCCTGGAAAGGAAAAGTGACTCAGAAAGCAGCCACTCTGCACTTTCACCACTGCCTTTCCATCACTCGCATAAGACTGTGTTGTCTCCCAGGAAGCAGGGGCACAGAATGAGGCTTACGTGAGAACCGTCACAGTCTTTCCCAGTCGCACAGCTCAAGACAACTCCAAGGTCAATTTTCTTCCAGTATTAACCAAATAACTACTCGGAACAAGCAGAGGAGAGAGGAACAATCTATTTTCTTCCACGCGGATAAGCAAGCACGGAGGTTCATGACTGATTTAACATTTTGTATTTGGGTGCCCTCTCTCAGCATCAAGGTGATGAACAGACTGCAAATTTATGTGAGGACGTAAAGAGAGATGGCATTTTAAGGTGTGATGAGCAGAGAACCTTCAGCCTGTGACCAAAGTCATTTGTTAAATAAAATATTGACTATAATTCTTCACTAAAATAAGTAAAAATGCATTTGAAGAAAAAAGAAACCAAGCTTTGTCCAGCTTAAGCCATCCGGTTCCCCCATGTATATTCTCCCCACAAAGACATGTTTATCACAGGCTTGCACACAGTTTGGAAACATATTAAGAATTCTATTTGTTTCTCCTCTATTATCCTATTCCTTTTGCATATACTTTTTTTTAGTCATACACTTTTAGAGTCTATAATTTGTGAACTCTCAAAAACACAAAGCCAATTCTAAGTAAACTTAGCTTGTTATAATTTCAAAGTTTCCAACAATATAAAGGCAAACCAATAACATAAAGTAAAACACTATAGGGAAGATTACCTAACAAATCCAATGGTTCAGGTAAATCAGGCTACTGTGAGTTTAGGAGGGCAGACATCTATCACACACCCATACACACATACATGCATGCATATGTCATACGTGTGTGCACATACATAGGTATCTTTTCTTAATGTCATGTTTATCTTTTCTTAATGTCATGTCATCTGCACACACACATATACATACATGCACGTGTCATATATGCGTATGACTATATATAAAGATATTTGCATATATTTTTTAATGTCATATCATCTATTGTACTATGTTTTAAGATGGCAATAAATTCAAGTTGGATGAAGAAGTTTTCCATAGACGTCCCTGAGGACAGCTGATTATAGGTTTGACCTTTTGAGATTCTGTGTATTTCCCACTTAATCAGTGCTGGAATGAGCTTCTGCTAAGTGGGATCTATAGGATTCCTATGGGAAAAGTGAAGCCATTTAAAAAATAATGAGCCTCTTTTCCACCCCCTCTCCCTTTCCATTTTGAGCTCTATTAGGCCATGATGACAGTCTTCATCTGGGCTACACAAAAGCATAGCATAAGCATATACTGTTTGCAGTATACAGGGAAAGAGTGGGCTAGGAAAGGTTTGGGAAGCTCAGAATATAAATGACACTTTGCAACAGGATAAAAATAATGCTTTACTTGTCCTTTTATAGATAGCAAAAAAAAGTGTTTGGTTCCAAAGAAGTCCTATGAGGCTTTTAAGCTCCCAGTGTTTCAGATTTTGACAGTGTAATTGGTTCCCTGTTGCCTGGGCAAGCATGCAGAATTGGAACCATCTCCATTTGGTCTTCTTACAGTAAGACACGTGATAGTTTAGATACAAGTTCACAACTACTTTAGCTTGGTCACCAGTTTATTTCTCAAAACCCATCACATGAGTGTGTGTGTAGATGTGTGTGTATGTGTGTGTGCATGGGTTACATGCCCCCATCCCTATCCCCTAATACCCCTAATGTCTTTCCCCAACCTTCTGTGAAACTGAACCGCATAACAGATGTAATTAGACCTTCAGGAATAGGACCGAACGGAGCAAGCGATGAGACTCCTTCTTGGGAAGCAATCAGCGCATTAGGTCCCCAGGACTGAAACCACTTTTAACAAGGTTTGGGGCTTAGGGAATGTCAGTCTAGGCATCTACTGCTTCCCCAAGAGGATGCTGTACCCTGCATGCAAATCTTCATTTACCATTTCCAGAAAAGGGAGGAAAAGAATATTAGGTACTTTCTTATACACATAATGAAGTAAGCTGGAGTTGTGAATATGTTTCATCAGCAGTAAATCAAGTGTTCACATGTGCTCCGAAGTAAACATGCATATTTCTTCAGTATTTTAAAAGCATTCCTGATGTTTTCATCACCAACTGTTAAAAGAAGATAATGCCAAATTGTATTAAACAAAGTCAGCCTTTATGCTTTCAGGAGCAGGCTGAACTCCTACAAGGGTGGAAGATTTAGTCAAACAATATTCTTGAGACATACTTTTAAAGAGTCAGTTTCAATAACCACAGATGGGTCTATAGACTGAATACAACATATTTGGTATTATTATTCCATTCCATGTGCACTTTAGTAAACTCAGTGGCTCAGAGGTAAAGCATCTGCCTCTAATGCAGGAGACCTGGGTTTGATCCCTGTGTCAGGATGATCCCCTGGAGAAGGAAATGGCAACCCACTCCAGTATTATTGCCTGGAGAATCCCATGGACGGAGGAGCTTGGTGAGCTACCGTCCACAGGGTCGCAGAGTCGGACATAACTGAGCAATTTAACTTTCACTTTTTTTCTTATGAAGAAAAAATGTGCATTCTATTCACACCATATAATGTACCTTCGCAATGGCTCAAACTTTATCCTAAAGGATAAAGTTCTTCGTAACTGGTGATAAATCTTAAACTTTCTCATATAATATATATTCTGTAAAATGTACATTGACCAATAGAAAAAAACTGCAATTATAATATTTAAAACTTTTAATTAATGGATTGGGTTAGATCTGGATGTATTTTGGCTAGCTTTGTTGTTGAAAATTTCAAGACATACAGTTAAAACTATCAAGTTATTTGAACAACATGGATGAACCTTGTAAACATTACTCCCTCAAGCCAGGCATAAAGGACCACACAATATATGATTCCATGTATATGCAATGTCCAGTTTAGGCAAATCTACAGAGACAGAAGATAGGTTAATGGTTGCCTTGGTTATGAGAGGATTGAGGGGTGATGGCTATACAGAGTTTCTTTCTGTTGTAGTGAAAATCTTCCAGAATTGATTGTATTGATGGTTGTACAATCTGAATATAATAAAAAGCACTGAATTATACATTTTTAATTAGTGAATTATATAGTAAGTGAATTGTATTTTAATAAAACTGCTACCAAAAAGTTACTTGAGTGACTAAAAGGGTCCTGGAAGAAAAGAATTTAATATTATAATCCTTGGCTTAATTCTTTTAGTCCATATCTCTTCTTTTCCACTGAACTCATTCAAGTTATAATGCATTTTTTTCATTAGTGACATGAATTTAACTATGATACATTATCAGGACTGATTTTAAGTGTTTTTTCTTTTTGCTTTTATAAGTATGTAATACAGATCGTGTTACGCTACAGATTCTGGGAAGACAATGCAAAATGTAGAGAATGAGAGAGGTGATGATCAAACAAAGATACTGAGAAGAAAGCATGAAGTTTGCATAAAATGTTAAGAAAAAATCAAGATAATTTAGGAGGAATATTTAGGTCAGTTTGTGGGGAGCAGAAAAATTCCTGGATGGTGTACTATCTAAGCAAAATTCCAAAGGATAAAACATAAACCAGGCAAATAAAGATTAGCAAGAAAAGTATTCAGGCAATGGGATTAGCAGATAAGACTGAAGATAATACGGAGCCTGGTTTTGGTGGACCCCTGGGAAGTTCAGACTAACTCCAGCCAGAAGGCAAAAAAGCAATCGGAAGAAAGAACTGAAAGATATAATCATTTATGGCTAAATGATTAAAGTTCTCTTAGGTTCTTTCTTATAAAGAATAGAGCTACCATATGACCCTGTAATCCCACTCCCGGGCATATATACAGAGGAAAATATGGTCTGAAAGGATGCATGCACCCCAACATTAATTGCAGCACTGTTTACAATAGCCAAGACATGGAAGCAACACAAATGTCCATTGACAGAGGAGTGCGTAAATAAGATGAGGTACACAGGATCAGCCCTGGGGTTTCTCTGGAAGGGATGATGCTAAAGCTGGAACTCCAGTACCTTGGTCACCTCATGCGAAGAGTTCACTGGAAAAGACTCTGATGCTGGGAGGGATTAGGGGCAGGAGGAGAAGGGGACGACCGAGGATGAGATGGCTGGATGGCATCACTGACTCGATAGACGTAAGTCTGAGTGAACTCCAGGAGTTGGTGATAGATAGGGAGGCCTGGCGTGCTGCAATTCATGGGGTCGCAAAGAGTCGGACACAACTGAGCGACTGAACTGAACTGAACATATATACAGTGGAATCCTATTTGCCCATTAAAAAGAATAAAATAATGCCATTTTCTGCAACATGGATGGATTTATCAAATATGAATGGATCTAGAGATTGTCATACTGAGTGAAGTGAGTCGGACAGAGGAGAAATATCATATGACATCCCTTATATGTGGAATCTAAAAAAAAAATATGATACAAATGAACTTATTTACAAAACAAAAACAGACTCACAGATTTAGAGAATGAATTTATGGTTGCCATGGTTTGCAGGGGGGGGAAGAATAGGGGAAAGGAATAGTGCGGGAGTTTGGGATGGACACCTACACACTGCTGTATTTTAAATGGATAATCAACATGGTCCTACTGCACAGCACAGGAAACTCTGCTCAATGTTATGTGACCATCTGGATTCAAGGAGAATATGAGGGAGAATGGATACAGGTACATATATGGCTGAGTCCCTTTGCTGTCCACCTAAAACTATCACAACATTGTTAGCTGACTATGTTTCAATGTAAAACAAAAAGTTAGGAAAAGAAAAAGCAAGTTTGGAAATAGAAATCCAAAGAAGGGTTTTAAGCAGTATAATGACGATACATTTTGTATCCAAGAAAGCTCACTCTATCAATATTTTGAAGACTGTGTGATAGAAGGCCAACAAGAATAGCTGGAAAGTGACTGCAAATTCCAGGTAGAGATGATCTCTGCTAGAATATGGCAATAACATGGAAAAGCAAATAAAACTGAAAGCAGTTTAAAACACTGAATCCTTGCACTGAATGAATGAAGAATGGGTATGAAGAGAGAGGAAGATAAAAGAACAATCCCCATATATCTGGCTTATGTTTTTAGATTATCTTAAAAAACAGCCTGCTTTTTAAAGAACAGTGTTAGATCTACAGAAAAATTGAGGAGAAAGTCTCCATATGTCCAAGGTCTAAATGTCCTCTATTATAAATAAATTGTGTTAGCATGGTACATTTGTTAAATACCAATGAACAACACTGATACATTTTTTCAGTACTTAAAGTACACGATTTACATTAAGATATACTCTTGTACAGTTCTATAGGTTTTGACAAATACATAATGTCGTTTATTCACTACTGTGGTTTCATTCCTAACATTTCCACTACTGAACAAATCTCTCTGGCCTCTCCACTCTGTTCCACTGGCCTATTTGTCTGTTCCTTCATTAATACCATGCTGTATTGATTACTGTAGCTGCACAATAAGCCCTGAAGTTGGGTAATATCAGTCTTCTGACTTTGTTCTTTGTTGGCTCTGTGTTGGATATTCTGAGTCCTTTGGCTTTCCATAAACTTTAGTGTCATTTTGTTAATATCCACAAAATAACCTACTAAAATTTGGAGTGGGATTGTATTGAATCTATAGATCAAACTGGGAAGAACTGACATTTTAATAGTATTAGTTTTCCTAGTCATAAACACAGAATATCTCTCTATGTATTTAAATCTTCTTTGAGTTCTTTCTTTGGAGTTTTGTAGGTTTATTTTTATGGATCCTATGCATATTTTGTTAGCTTTATATTTATTAATTTTTGCTTTCAATGTAAATAAATTGCATTTTAAAATTTCAAACTCTAATCATTTATTGTCGCTATGAGCAACTGACCTTTCTATCCTAACCATGTATCATGCAAACTTGTTATAAATGCTTAGTAGTTCTGGAGGCTTTTTGTGTTGATTCTTTGGGAATTCTACATAGATAATCATGTCATTTGTGAAAAAAGACCATTTTATTTGTTCCTTTTCTATCTGTATGTGTTTATTTCCTTTTCTTATCTAATTGCATTAGCTAAGACTTCTAATAGGGTGCTGAACGGGAGAGTCAAGAAGGAACTTCCTTGCATCATTTTAGATCTTCAGGGGAAAGCATCTGGTTTTTCACCATTAAGTATGGTGTTAGATGCACGTTTTTTGTATGTTTTCTTTATTAAGTTGAGGAAACTCCCCTCTATTTAAAGTTTTCTGAAACTTTATTGTTTACTGATGAGGCACATGATGTTTCCTATTTAACTTGTTGTTGTGATGAATTAAATTACTTATTTTTCAAATGTTGAGTTGGCCTGGCAAACTAAGAATAAATTCCTCTTGGTTATGGCATAAAATTATTTTTGCATATTACTGAATTTACATTCTTAATCTTTTGTTGAGGTGTTGAGGTTTTTGTATTCCTAAGCGTGAAAGTTATTCGTCTGTACTTTTCCTTTCTTTCAATGTCTTTATCGGGTTTTGATGCCCTCACTTTTTAAGATAGACACAGTATAGCTGGAAACAGATGCAGAAAAGACGTATGTGTGTTTGCATGCAGCTTCTCAATGATGTTCTCTACTCTCTTTCCTTGCAGTTTGAACTGGCTGCAACTGAATTCTCTTTCCTAACTTTCCAGTCTCTCTTTGTCTGAAATTAGAAGGTTATAAAGTTAGACCTACTGAGACCTTAGTCTCACAAAATATGACACTAGTGACAGGGGAAATCTTCTAAAAGATTCCCTTTTCCTAAAACAAATGAGAAAACAGACACATTTTTCCTATTCTAGTCCATCCACAGATATTCAGTATTATGCACACATTCTTTGCACAAACATATTTGGCTGTCTAAGTAATGGAACTGTTTCTGCTCACATGCCAATTTTTTTTTGAGATTGACGAACTTACCAAGAAAACTCGATACTGCATATTTCCTGAATTCTCCTTTTCTGTGACTCCTTTATTGCTAGCTAGAACGCTAACTCTACACTAGTTAAAGGTATAGAAAAATGATATTAAATCATTAAAAGACAAATAAAGTCCCCTGGCTGCCATCTTTGTCTTTATCTCTTTACTTTATACGTACATGAATAATTTCAGATGGCGGGAGAATTCTGGTTTCAAATTGCCTCAAAGTAGTCATCTTAGTTTAGTAGAATGTTGATGCTGAGGAACAGAAACTACAAAATAAGAAGTATACAATAAAGAATGTGACTAGGAATGAAACATAGTGGTTCCAAACTATATGCAGTAGGAAAACATAAGTGAATAACATTAGATCACCATTTGGTCAAGATCATCAAAGATTGCTGGAGAAATAGACAATTCAGAGCACAAGTTTTATATCTGGAAGCTCTTTTAAATCAGGTTTTAAGAAATAGTAGTTCAGTTCACCAGTTCAGTCACTCAGTCGTGTCCAACCCTTTGCGACCCCATGAACTGCAGGCAAGCCAGGCCATCCTGTCCATCACCAACACCCAGAGTCCACCCAAACCCATGTCCATCGAGTCAGTGATGCCATCTAACCATCTCATCCTCTGTCGTCCCCTTCTCCTCCTGCCCTCAATCTTTCCCAGCATCAGGGTCTTTCCAAATGAGTCAGCTCTTCACATCAGGTGACCAAAGTATTGGAGTTTCAGCTTCAAAATAGTCCTTCCAATGAACACCCAGGACTGATCTCCTTTAAAATGGACTGGTTGGATCTCCTTGCAGTGCAAGGGACTCTCAAGAGTCTTCTCCAAAATGACAGTTCAAAAGCATCAATTCTTCTGGTGCTCAGCTTTCTTTATAGTCCAACTCTCACATCCTTGCATGACCACTGGAAAAACCATAACCTTGACTAGATGGACCTTCGTTGGCAAAGTAATGTCTCTGCTTTTGAATAAGCTGCTTAGGTTGGTCATAACTTTCCTTCCAAGGAGTAAGCATCTTTTAATTTCATGGCTGCAGTCACCATCTGCAGTGATTTTGGAGCCCAGAAAAATAAAGTCAGCCACTGTTTCCCCATCTATTTCCCAGGAAGTGATGGGACACTCTCCTCTTTCACTTTCATCAAGAGGCTCTTTAGTTCTTCTTCACTTTCTGCCATAAGGGTGGTGTCATCTGCATATCTGAGGTTATTGATATTTCTTCCGGCAATCTTGATTCCAGCTTGTACTTCCTCCAGCCCAGTGTTTCTCATGATGTACTCTGCATAGAACTTAAATAAGCAGGGTGACAAAATACATCCTTGACGGACTCCTTTTCCTATTTGGAACCAGTCTGTTGTTCGATGTCCAGTTCTAACTGTTGCTTCCTGACCTGCATATAGGTTTCTCAAGAGGCAGGTCAGGTGTGGCATGCCCATCTCTTTCAGAATTTTCCACAGTTTACTGTGGAAACAGCAGAGTCCCACAGAAATAAATCAAATCCAACACACACACAAATAAATCCTAACTCATAAAATATGCATAATAATGAAAAGAAAATAACATTCACTGGAAATAAAACAGAAAAGAGTCAAACAAACCTTTTATCAAAACAGATGATTAGTACTAACATCTCAACTTAAATCACATGAAAACTTAACAATGATGTTTCTTTTATGCCCATTATGTACACTCTTATTGTATTTGGTTATTGTTCGTGTAGTCTGGAAAGATTTCAATCAAGACCAATTGTTACAGCCTTCAAAATGTGAAGAGGTGAATAGAGTAAGAACAGAAATAATCTCAGTGCTTTTCCCAGAGAGTCTTAAGAGTAGAAGAGACCATCAAGAGGTTTAGGAAGCCTAGACAAATAGAAGTGGGACAATAATAGCTCTGTGTATTATCTATTACATTTTCTTTTAAAGGATTTCCCCCCTTTTTTAATAACCTCTTAGGATTTCATCAGTTAAAATCCATTTATTTTTCTTTTCACATACATTGGCACATAGTTTATTGTTCCAGTACTGATTCATAATCTCAGACTGCTACGACTGAGGATGTTAACAAATATAGTAAAACAGCCTCTCTTGTTTCTAAAAGTATATGAAAATTTCCTTTTATATGAACTTGAGAAAAACAATACTGTCTGTTAATAAACTGTCGTACTGATTTCTTCCAAGAAATATAAAACATGTGCTCCAACTTCCAAAGCCACAGTATCAACTGAGGGGAATCCAAGCAATCCAATTCAGGGACTAAGATAATGGTTCAGGTGCCAGTTCCAGCTTGGACTAGAGGAATGCTTTTGTCCAGCATGCACATGGATTCAAGGTCCCTCCACTGTGTATCATGTGAGTTTGACACTGAAAGGGTTGTTATGAAAAGATATGGTTGGGGGAGATCCCATGTATTTACTCCAACTTGAAAATACCAGTCTTCTCACTAAAGTTCATCTAACCAGATTATTTAGATGATAGCATAAATTCTTTGACAAGTCACTTCTTCTGGTCTAGCTTTATCTATGTAGATAGGAAAATAAATACCTTTACAGTTTAAGTCTCTATTATGCTAGAAAATAGTTAAATATCAGAGCTCCTTACCAGAACTCTCAACTAGACAGAGCCATTCACAGAACACAGTCTATGTGCTAAACTGAAATGAAATTCTGGTGAGACATTCATGGTCTTCTCTCAGCAAGGGACCAAGGAAATTCAGAAAAAAAGAGTCATTAAGAATACTTTCTCATCGAGTTGTGTTACCTAGAGTCATGATATAAATTCCAAATTCATGGCATATTATTTAGAGGGTCTTGATACTATTCTCTTTGTATGTCAGATATACATATTTTTTAACCAGAGATTTAGGAAATATATTTGATTTGTAAAATATTTTTGATTTCTGCTTCCCTCTTAAAATGCCAAGGAGAAACATTTGCCCTCTTAGAACAAAAAGTTTAATAATCTGAAAAATTATAACTCCTACTGAAACCATGAGAAAACTGGGGTTGTAAGGCAACCAAACAAGCGAAACTCAAGGGAAGAGAGGAGTCTGCATGGTAAGATGAGAAGTGGGTAACTGTTTGGCTGGGATGGATGTCAGATATTGGATCCCACAGGAGGTACTGCCAGAGGAGAAATGAGCAGGAAGAGAGACCCTCTCTAAGAGACAAGGGAAAACCTAAAGTTGAGGGGGAAACATTGAAAACAAAACTTCTGACAAACCAGCCCACATCTTACATGTAACACTTTACTACAGTAATTTTAAAACTAGGATGTACTACGGTAACTATAACAACAAAATCCAAAAGTAACTCAACTCCTGACAAGATTAACTAAATGTATATAATGAAGGTCTGACCAAAAAAAAAAAAAAGATATGCCATTAGTATGAGGTAATACTAATTACCTCAGTCTCTACTGTCTTACAACAAATGTTCACCAAATATAAGATATGCAAAGAAGTCAGACCAATCAAAAACAACATCATGTCAAGTGATAAAGGATTACACACACTAGACTCAGAGATATGATCCCAATATTTGAGTATCAGACAAAGAATTAAAAATAGCAATGATTAATATGTTAAAAGATCTAGGTGAAAAATGGGCAACATACATGAACAAGTGGAGAATTTCAGCAGAAAGATGAAATATATGAGAGAATGAAAGACAAATAATCCAAAAGAAACATATACTAACAAAGATGAAGAATCACATCAATAGATTCATCAGTAGGTTTCACAAAGCTAAGGAAATAATTACCTCCAAGATACATCAATAGAAATTATCCACACAGAAACAAAGAATAAAACATTAGAAAAAAAAAGAGCATCCAAGAGCTGTGGGAAATACCAAAATTGTAAAAGAAAACAGAGATAATGGAGAAGAAAGACTTGAAGGGATAATAGTATAATTGAGAATTTTCCAAAATTATCAAGATAATAACCATAATTCCCAGATCTCAGAAAACACCAAGGAAAATAATTACCAATGTACAAACACTCACACACACATGCCCCATTATAATATCAGACAAAGTAGACTTAAGAACAAGAAATATTACATTATGATAAAAAGTTCAACTCACCAAGAAGAAAGTGCACAGTTCTAAATGTATAAACACCTAATACCAGAACTTTAAAATGCAGAGAAAAAAATTTCTAAATTATAAAAAGGGAAGAGAAAGCCACAATTATTGTTAAAGACTTCAACACTCTTCTTAGTAATCAATGAAACAAATACACAGAAAATCAACAAGGATGCAGAGGATCTGAATAATATATCACCAATTTGGCTTAAATGCATTTATACAAAACTTCACATAACAATAGTATATAACACACATTCTTTTCCAGTGGACATTCACCAAGAGACCATATTCTAGACCATAAAATACACCTCAGTGAACGTAACATAACTGACACCATACAAAGTTTATATTGTGATTCATTCACCAATGAATGTCTATTTGGCTATCTGCTAGGTCTCTGATAGTACCTTGATGATGATACTAATATTCAGTTCAGTTCAGTCTCTCAGTCATGTCCGACTCTGCGACCCCATGAATTGCAGCATGCCAGGCCTCCCTGTCCATTACCAGCTCCCGGAGTTCACTCAAACTCATGTCCGTTGAGTCGGTGATGCCATCCAGCCATCTCATCCTCTGTCATCCCCTTCTCCTCTTGCCCCCAATCCCTCCCAGTATCAGAGACTTTTCCAGTGAGTCAACTCTTCGCATGAGGTAGCCAAAGTGTTGGAGTTTCAGCTTTAGCATCAGTCCTTCCGATGAACACCCAGGACTGATTTCCTTTAGAATGGACTGGTTGGATCTCCTTGCAGACCAAGGGACTCTCAAGAGTCTTCTCCAACACCACAGTTCAAAAGCATCAATTCTTCGGCGCTCAGCCTTCTTCACAGTCCAACTCTCACATCCATAAATGACCACTGCAAGAACCATAACCTTGACTAGATGGAACTTTGTTGGCAAACTTATGTCTCTGCTTTTTAATATGCTATCTAGGTTGGTTATAACTCTCCTTCCAAGGAGTAAGCATCTTTTAATTTCATGGCTGCAATCACCATTTGCAGCGATTTTGGAGCCCAAAATAATGAGGTCTGACACTGTTTCCACTGTTGCCCCATCTATTTCCCATGAAGTGATGGACCAGATGCCATGATCTTCGTTTTCTGCATGTTGAGCTTTAACCCAACATTTTCAGTCTCCTCCTTCACTTTCATCAAGAGGCTTTTTAGTTCCTCTTCACTTTCTGCCATAAGAGTGGTGGCATCTGCATGTCTGAGATTATTGATATTTCTCCTGGCAATCTTGATTCCAGCTTGTGCTTCTTCCAGCCCAGTGTTTCTCATGATGTACTCTGCATAGAAGTTAAATAAGCAGGGTGACAATATACAGCCTTGATGTACTCCTTTTCCTATTTGGAACCAGTCTGTTGTTCCATGTCCAGTTCTAACTGTTGCTTCCTGACCTGCATATAGGTTTCTCACGAGGCAGGTCAAGTGGTCTGTTATTTCCATTTCTTTTAGAATTTTCCACAGTTTATTGTGATCCACACAGTCAAGGCTTTGGCATAGTCAATAAAGCAGAAATAGTTATTTTTCTGGAACTCTCCTGCTTTTTCCCTGAGCCAGCAGATGGTGGCCATTTGATCTCTGGTTCCTCTGCCTTTTCTAAAACCAGCTTGAACATCTGGAAGTACACAGTTCACGTATTGCAGAAACCTGGCTTGGAGAATATTGAGCATTACTTTACTAGCGTGTGAGATGAGTGCAATTGTGCAGTAGTTTGAGTATTCTTTGGCATTGCCTTTCTTTGGGATTGGAATGAAAACTGACCGTTTCCAGTCCTGTGGCCACTGCTGAGATTTCCAAATTTGCTGGCATATGGAGTGAAGCACTTCCACAGCATCATCTTTCAGGATTTGAAATAGCTCAACTGGAATTCCATCACCTCCACTAGCTTTGTTCATAGTGATGCTTTCTAAGGTCCACTTGACTTCACATTCCAGGATGTCTGGCTCTAGGTGAGTGATCACACCATCGTGATTATCTGGGTCATGAAGATCTTTTTTGGTACAGTTCTGTTTATTCCTTCCACCTCTTCTTAATATCTTCTGCTTCTGTTAAGTCCAGACCATTTCTGTCCTTTATCGAGCCCATCTTTGCATGAAATGTTCCCTTGGTATTTCCAAGTTTCTTGAAGAGATCTCTAGTCTTTCCCATTCTGTTGTTTTCCTCTATTTTTTTGCATTGATCACTGAGGAAGGCTTTCTTATCTCTCCTTCCTATTCTTTGGAACTCTGCATTCAAAAGTTTATATCTTTCCTTTTCTCCTTTGCTTTTTGCTTCTCTTCTTTTCACAGCTATTTGCAAGGCCTCCTTAGACAGCCATTTTGCTTTTTTGCATTTCTTTTCCATGGGGATAGTCTTGATCCCTGTCTCTGGTACAGGGTCACAAACCTCCATCCATAGTTCATCAGGCACTCTATCTATCAGATCTAGTCCCTTAAATCTATTTCTTACTTCCACTGTATAATCATAAGGGACTTGCTTTAGGTCATACCTGAATGGGGTTGTGGGTTTCCCTACTTTCTTCAATTTAAGTCTGAATTTGGCAATAAGGGGATAGGTTTGTGCAAATGGTTTTTGCATTGTTGAAATTTGCCATTGGTATTGGAATACATTCTAAATAAATGTGGTTATGTTATACATCATTTTAATGTGCATTTATCACTATTTTTTTTGCTAATGACTTACTACTACATGCTACTTATTTTATATTCAATTTAGACTACGGAAAGCTCTGAAAGAGATGGGAATACCAGATCATCTTACCTCTCTCCTGAGAAACCTATATGTGGGTTAAGAAGCTACAGTAGAACCCTGTATGGAAAAACTGATTGGTTCAAGATTGACAAAGGAGTATGACAGAGCTGTCTGTTGTCACCCTGTCTGTTTAACCAATATGCTGAGCACATCATGAGAAATGCCAGGCTGGATAAGTTACAAGTTGGAATCCAGATAGGCAGGAGAAACATCAACAACTTCATATATGCAGATGATACCACTCTAATGGCAGAAAGCAAAGAGGAACTAAAGAGCCTCTTGATGACAGTGAAGGAGAAGAGTGAAAGAGCCAACTTAAAACTAAATAATAATAAAAAAAACCCTAAGATCATGTTATCCAGTCCCAGTACTGCATGGCACATAGAAAGGGAAAAGGTGGAAGTAGTGACAGATTTCCTCTTCCTGGGCTCTAAAATCACTGCGGATGGTGACTGTGGCCATGAAATCAGAAGACAACCATTTCTTCGAAGGAAAGCAATAACAAACCTAGATAGTATGTTGAAAAGCAGAAACATTACTCAGCTGACATATGTCCATATACTCAAGGCTATGGTCTTCCCAGCGGTCACATATGGTTCTGAGAACTACATCATAAATAAGGCAGAGCACTGAAAAATTGATGCCTTCAAACTGTGGTGCTGGAGAAAACTCCTGAGAGTCCCTTGGACAGCAAGGAGATCAAACCAGTCAATCTTAAGAGAAATCAATCCTAAATGCTCATTGAAAGGACTGATGCTGAAGCTGAAACTCTAGTATTTTGTTCATCTGATGCAAACGGCTGATTCACTGGAAAAGTCCCTCATGCTGGGAAAGACTGAGGGCGGAAGGAGAAGAAGGCATCAGAGGCTGAGATGGCTGGATGGCATCACCGATGCAATGGATGTGAACTTGAGCAAACTTTGGGAGATGGTGAGGGGCAGGGAAGCCTGGTGTGCTACAGTCCATGGCTTTGCAAAGAGTCAAACATTATTGGGCAACCGAATAACACATGGAAATGATGTTAGACAAAAAGCAAATTTGAATGACTTTCTTATTTGGGTTCAAACTGGGTCAAAAAGCAGCAGAGACAACTCACAGCATCAACAATGCATTTGGCCCAGGAACTGCTAATGAACAGACAGTGCAGTGGTGGTTCAAGAAGTTCTGCAAAAGAGATCAGTCTTAAGATGAGGAGCAAAGTGGCTTGCCATCAGAAGTTAACAATGAACCAATATAATATTGTAAAGTAAAAAAATAATAATAAAATAAAATAAAATCTGAAAAAAAAAGAAATTAACAATGACCAACTGAAAGGATCATCAAAGCTGATTCTCTTACAAGAAGTTGCCCAAGAACTCAACATCAACCATTCTACAGTCACTTGACATTTGAAGCCAACTGAAAAGGTGAAAAAGCTTGATAAGTGGGTGCCTCATGAACTGACTGCAAATTGAAAAGATCATCATTTTGAAGTGTCACCTTCTCTTATTTTATGCAGCAACAATGAACCATTTCTCAATTGGATTGTAATGTGCGACGATAAGTGGATTTTATATGATAACCAGTAACAACCAGCTCAGTGTTTGAACAGAGAATAAGCTCAAGAGCAATTCCCAAAGCAAAACTTGCACCAAAAAATGGTCACGGTCACCATTTGGTGGCCTGATCTGCTACAGCTTTCTTAGTCCCAGTGAAGCCATTGCATCCGAGAAATATGCTCAGCAAATCGATGAGCTGCACGGAAAACTGCAAGGCCTACAGCCAGTGCTGATCAACAGAAAGGGCCCAATTCTTCTCCAAGACAACATTCAGTCGCATGTTGCACAACCAACACTTCAAAAGTTGAACAGTTTAGACTATGAAGTTTTTCCTCATCCACCACATTCACCTAACCTCTCACCAACCAACTACCACTTCTTCAAGCATCGGGACAACTTTTTGCAGGGAAAATGCTTCCACAACCAGCAGGAGGCAGAAAATGCTTTCCAAGAGTCTGTCAAATCCCAAAGCGTGAATTTTTATGCTATAGCAATAAACAAACTTATTTCTCACTGGCAAAAATGTATTGATTGTAATGGTTCCCATTTTGATTAATAAAGATGTGTGTGAGACTACTTACAATGATTTAAAATTCACAGTCCGAAACCATAATTATGTTTGCACTGAACTAACAATTTGCCTAAGTCACAAGCTTCAACAAAATTTCCAAGCAATAAAAGATTTAATTAATGCCAATGAGGAGCTTATTCTGGAAGTAAAGACTATAGCTTTATCACCCACAACTACTACCATGTGTATTGTTGAGTGAGGCTAAGAAAAATTAAAGTTATGTGTGTGCTCAGTTGCTCAGTCATGTCTGACTCTCTGCAACGCCATGGACTATAGTCCACCAGGCTCCTCTGTCCATGGGATTTTCCAGGCAAGAATACTGGAGTGGGTTGCCACTTTCTACGCTAGGGGATCTTCCCAACCCAGGGATAGAACCTATGTCTCTTTCATCTCCTACAATGGCAGGCAGATTCCTTAACACTGTGCCACCTGGGAAGCCCAAATACTAAGCTTGGTCTCTGCTAAAGCTACTTTTGAGAGATTCAGGCTTCCTCTCCACATCAGGATTCAGAATGGAAACACCAAGTGTTCCATGTTATGTCCCTATCTGTCAGCAACTCTTTGGTTCCTCAAACTACAGCACTCACACTGCATAAATGATTGGTCTTTTGGCTTTTCACAGCCTGGCTATCACTTTAGGTGACAGTTTGGACCTGGGATACTACAGTCCATTGTACAGACCTCACATGTCAATGCAAAAACTATTGGGCTATACTGTGACCATGCTGCCACCCACACTTATTCAGGCTTGATAGCACTATGGCCATATCCAAGCTAGCTGGTAAAATAACTCATCTTCATCTTGATGGCAAATTTTCTTACAATGTCTGAAGCAGCTCCTATTGGCTATTCTGAAATTTGCATAATATAGGAGGCAGTATACATGCCAGCCGGATTCCCTGACCACCAGGTGACCTCAATACATTTGATAAACATATTCATGAGGGAGAAGCATTTCAGTCCAACTCACCAACACAACCAGATTTTCACTTCAGTCACACTACTGACCTGAACTTTACTGCCAGTGACCAGCGCTGCTCCTCTTTCGTTCTCGGCTTGGCACGGTGCTAAGCTCCCACTGCTCCCTTCTACCTCTACTAGAGTGCACGCTCTCACCTCCTCAGGCTATGGCACTTACACCCAGTGGAAGCTTACCGTTAGCTCCTTTCTGAATTCACTGGAGGAGAGAATGCTGTCTTCATCTTAGCTACCTGTCTAAAGCCTTTCCCGACCCATCTCCAGCATGTCAGTCTCTGCTGCACCATATTTTCTAAATCACACAAATGCAGTGACACCATGCCTATGCTCAACATTGCTACAAATGAGTGTCAGTGTTTACAACAGGCTATGCATGCTATGGATAGCACCAAGATCAAATCCATACTTATTTATTATTTAGCTACGTGTTTTAGGGAGCTGCTGATGGGTTATCTGAAGTTCTCTCTGGACCTAGGAATACCCTCTGTCTGCTCTGTTCTACTGTTCTAGGCTATAGCCCGACACATGCAACTCTCACAACCAACCTTCATTCTCTTCCAGATTTCACCATCTTCAATATTTTCCAATCCTGACAACTACCACTCCACCACCCATGAACAAGTCCATATCTTCCTTGCCAAGTCCCACATTTCCACTCCTTCCCCCAGCTCCATTCCCATAATTTTCCCCATTCAGTTTGCAGTATCATCTTCACTCCCATTCCTGTCTCTGCTCATGTTTTTTCCCCTTCTCTCAAGACCTACTTCATTTCATCATAGTAATCCCCTCCCTGTCTTGAAGGGTCTCTCCCATAATATATATTTACCACTCATCAAGCATACAGTCCAAGTCCTTTACTTCACTAATTGCTGAGTTTGACACCAGTCCAAGATAGGTCATCAGCTTTCATCATCCACTTCCAGTCAGTCTCATAGAAGAAGTTATCCTTGGCCAGTCATCCCCTTCTTAAGTACAACTCCATAAAACTAATCAGATTCTAAAATATTTATTTAAATTGCTCATTTGGTCTCTCTGTCTGATTTGTTTTACAAATTCTAAGACAATTTCCTGCTTTGCTCAGAGCAATAAACCTACGGGCCCTTCATAAGCAGGGTGTTTGCACTACCACATGCCTTAACCAGGATTCTCAAATCTCCAGTGGCTCTAGGTTCACTTCAGTAACACTTGCTTGTTCCTCTGTTCTTACACACCACCACCAGGCCCTCCCTCTGATGTCCTATATATAAGGGGGGATGGGGGTGGCAGGCCACGTTTCTTTCTGGTCTCTCAGCTCAACGTTTCTTTTTCAGCATTAGGTACAAAAGAACTGTTGCACATTATGAGTGCCCTACTTACAGTCTTGGGGGACACTGGCACTGCCCTAGGACCCATAATCCAGTCAGAAATAATAAATATTAAACACCCCCCCCACCACCACCAGACACATGCAGCAAGATGCCCATCCTTTGGAGGCCCATAGTGAGGAGCAATGCTTCCTGGTGACTTTAATGCCTGATAATTACCTATTCTTAGCCTATTTACTGGAGAAGGCAATGGCAACCCACTCCAGTACTCTTGCCTGGAAAATCCCATGGGCAGAGGAGCCTGGTAGGCTGCAGTCCATGGGGTCGCTAGGAGTCAGACACGACTGAGTGACTTCACTTTCACTTTTCACTTTCATGCATTGGAGAGGGAAATGGCAACCCACTCCAGTGTTCTTGCCTGGAGAATCCCAAGGACAGGGGAGACTTGTCTCTGGGGTCGCACAGAGTCGGACACGACTGAAGTGACTTAGCAGCAGCAGCCTGTTTACTGCCCAGCCAGAGAGGTGTTTTCTTCCTTAAAGGTATTTTTTCTTACATGTGGATAGACATAATGGGGAAAAGTTGCTCAAATAACTCAACAAATGAGACAACAGATAAGCATGTTAATAATATAATTTGCTTTTTTGAGCAAATACTCCAGACACCAGCTAACATTTTTTCATGGTTTTCAACAACTGTCTGAGGTGACTGGATACATTTGTCCAAGCTCTTTCATTTTCATTTGCTACAGAGGCATACGGGGCTTCCCAGGTGGCACTAGTGGTAAAGAACCTGCCTGCCAATGAAAGAGACAGAGACGCAGGTTCCGTCTTTGGGTCAGAAAAATCCCCTGGAGGAGGTCATGGCAAACAACTCTAGTATTCTTGCCTGGAGAACCCCCTGGACAGAGGAGTCTGACAGGCTATGTCCATAGGATCGCAAAGAGTCAGACACAACTGAAGTGACTAAACATGCGTGCACAGAGGCATATGGCTCCTAAAATTATACTTAAACAAATTCAGAATCAGTTGAATAAGACACAGTACAATTCCATCATCAATCGAACAGTGGGGTGAATTGTAGTAAGAGGTCTGACTCATTTTTTGACTTTTGACCACTGACAGCTTCAAAGCCCCATACTCCCTCTTTCCCCTTTGCCCCATATATAGACAAGCTAATCATGATTTTAAAAATCCATCAGTCCCCTTGGTGCCTATGGGAACTTCACACCACACAAACCCTGGACACAGGAAGAAACTTCCACTCTAGACTCGCATTCTACCCAGTCAAAATCAAGTCATCACACCGCCACTTCCACTATGCTCTTGGCTTTATGGGAGAGAGTGCACCTGTCCTATTGTTCCAAGAATTATTTTTTAAGTGATAAATTTTCTTCCAAATTATTTTGGTATGTGTATCATCGTTTGCCTCAATATCCAGTCCACTAATTAGGAAGGAATCCTTCTCATCTCCATGGGTGGATAGAACAGGATTAAACTAGAAATCAATCAATGAAATAAATGGAATTAAACTAGAAATAAAACTGGAAAATCTATAAATACTTGGGGAAAAAACACCATATTTCTCAGTAATCAACATATCAAAGGACACAAGAGAAGCAAGAAAATATTTTGAATTTACTAAAAGTGAAAAGACAATATATCAGGTTTTTGAAGATATGCTACAATGGTTCTTAGAAGAAATCTTATTACTTGAATGATCTAAGCTTCCTCCTTAAGAAACTAAAAAAAAATAAAATAAAATAAACCAAAAGCAAATAGAACAAAAAGATATTAAAAGAAAATAAATCAATGATATTGAGAACAGAATAAAAGAAAATAAATAAAATAAGATTTTTTAAGTTCAATAAAGTTAATACATTTCTAACTATACTGAAAAGAAAAAAGAAAGAAAATACAAATTACAAAAACCAGGGATTAATGAAGAGACATCACTACAGACTCTAGAGATATTTAAAAAACCAAAGAACACTATGAGCTATCTAGAACTGCAAATTCAACAACTTAGATGAAATGGACAATTTTTTCAAATTACCAAGTCTCACTCAAGGAGAAATTTATATGATACTCAAAAATCTATACAGATAATGTGGACATTTCAGTAATAGGAAAATGTTCACAAGAAAGAGAAACCTCTAATTCATAGAAATTTTTACTTTTTACCATCATTTTTAAGTAGGTAATTTTTCTTTTAAATATTGACTATGAAATCAGAATGATAGAGAGCCCACATTGTCTTCTATTCAATAAGATGCTATATTCTTTTTTTAAAGTCATTTCTCTATAACTCATTAAGGTAAGGAAATTTTATATCTAATCATTATTATAATTGACAAATAAGTTTTTCCTCAGGAATATTGTTTTCACTTTGTTTCCAGATCTGATTTTTTTTAAAGTAAGTTGATCCTTTTTTAAAAACTAGAAGCTCATTGGATATTTTTATTGTCATCTAATTTGAAAAATTCCAACTAGCTATGTCTAGATATGGATTTACTTTGCATTGTTTGCGTGAAAAATAAATTCTTAATGTTCTTAGTGAAGTCTTTCATTAGATGAAAAGAATTTATTTTATAATTTCAATAAGGCTAAAGCTTCAGTTGTGCCAGTTTATTTTTACTTTTGCTGCTTGCTGCTGCTGCTGCTGCTAGATCGCTTCAGTCTTGTCCGACTTTGTGTGACCCCATAGATGGCAGCCCACCAGGCTCTTCTGTCCCTGGGATTCTCCAGGCGAGAACACTGGAGTGGGCTGCCATTTCCTTCTCCAATGCATGAAAGTGAAAAGTGAAAGGGAAGTCGCTCAGTTGTGTCCGACTCTTAATGACCCCATGGACTGTAGCCTACCAGGTTCCTCCACCCACAGGATTCTTCAGGCAAGAATACCGGAGTGCCTTCTTCATTTTACTTTTGAGTTGTCCTTATCATTGGATGGCATTCTGCCTGGACTTCCAGAACAATATTCTTAATTTCTCTCCAGCCACAAACTAGTGAGCAATGATGAATAAGAAATTTTCCAAAGCACATATTCTGCTATTCACTGACTCAATTACATTTTAAAGTCTCATGCAGTACATCTTAATTGTTTTGCAGAAAGTTCTAAGGATTCTTTCCTCAGTTCAGTTCAGTCACCCAGTTGTGTCCGACTCCCTGTGACTCCATGAACTGCAGCACTCCAGGCCTCCCTGTCCATCACCGACTCCCGGAGTTCACTCAGACTCACGTCCATCGAGTTGGTGATCTCTCCTCAGTGGAAATAATTTAAAATCCTAGGAATACAGTGTGGGTAAAATATTTGTGTAATAAGCTCTATTGTATCAAGTGAAACATCACTAAGGCTGGCCTTAGCTGGATTTCTTTCATTTTGCTTTTCTTTATTTTTTGATTTTTGTTTTTCAATTCATAAAATTTATTCAGGAGCTGTTAGAATCCTTTGCTATGTCACTGACAGACTATGATATAGTTATCGTATAAATTAATTGTGAGTTAGGTATTTTGCATTGAAAGTTATCTTGGTACTGAGCCCTAAGACATATTCCAAACAGGTCATGAAGTCTGATTAACCTTTTATCACATTCAACTACTTTAAGTTACATGAACTTGAATCTGTCCTCTAAATATAACAATATGATTTTGGCATCTCATTAATAAACATGACAGCATTTATTAACACTGCCATGTAACTAAAGTAAAACTTCATCAATTCAAATCTCAAGGAACCAGAAGTAATCAAGCTAGAACTAAACAGGAACAAATTATCTGACATCATATTTTAGCAGCAAGAGAGCTGAGAAGCTAAACAACTTGCTGCTTCTGTCAAACAATCTTGATTACTTGTCAGTGTGGAAGAAGTCAGTTGAGTATGGAATGAAAGGTTTATTTACTTGCACTCACATAACCTCTCCCTCTCTTCTTATTGACAAATAACCAAGGTCATTAACTGAAGTTTGCAAATCAACTTCTATGAATTCATGGCTCATAGAATCATGTACTTTAAATTATAAATATAATAGTATTTGACCTTATCCTTGCCAAAATATTCTATACTAGATTACTTATTTTTACTAGCAACAGCAATGCTAAATTAATAAAAAATTGTATTTTTAGTCTCTCATCAGAATTCTAAGCTCAAATATTTGCTTATTTGTTCTTCAGTTATCAAATATTCCATTTTTCTTCCTCTCCTTCTCCCTTCTTTCCTCCCTTTGAAAATAAGACATTTAAAAACATTTTAGGTGCAATGTAAGATATATTCCACACTTGCCTTTGATGTGTAACTACATAGCTTCAACTGCAAAGCAAACACATGATTTTATCATCTATATCAGGTGGGCATTAACACTGAGTATTTAGACAAAAAGAATTAAAAGCAGTTAGTATTTATTTAATCCACTGTGTACATATCCTCACATTTAAATCTCACAACCCTGTAAAGAAGGTACTTTCATCTCCATCTTCTAGAAATATAAACCTCACAGAAAGATCACACAACCAGGGTTAAATACCAGTATTTTCACTCAGTTCCCCTTGAATCCAAAGTCAGAGCAGTGAAAAAAAGCAGACATACAGCCTTTCTCCAACAAATTTACTGTTGCTCTTACCCTACGAACTGAATGCATTAAAAAACAAAAACTCCTTCCTTCCTTCCTACTTCACTTGTTTCCTCTCTTCCTTCTTATATTAACCATGTTTTCTATTTTCTGGTGCCTTGACATCTGGTGCCTTGCTGACCCTGGAAGGAGTCAGCTGGTCTCCTGCTTAGACAATTTTTGGAGACTGTAAACAGTTCATCCAAGAGCATGCCTTTCAAATACAAATCAACCAATCCAGAACGTATACCCCCAACAAGGTCTTTTATCAGGATCCTACATTCTCAAGGTCACTATCAACTTGCCCTATCACCCCTGGGTCAAGTACCAGACAAACAGGGACAGTCCCTATACTCCAGAGTGTACTGAAGTTATTCAAACTCACCAGTCCTAAACCGGCTCTCCGGCTTTCCCTGACACACCTGTTCCTTCCCCCAAAGAAACCACAATGAAAGTTGTTGCCACAGTTTCCTCCCACCCGCCCTCACCTCCTGAGGGACGAGTGCTTCCCTGTGCAGCAATCAATGATGCAGCATATTCCCTCCACATGCAGTGTGTAACAAACTGTCTTTTCAATGGCAGCAGTCTGAACTGTTAACCTTACTGATATGAATAATAATAAAACTTATTAACCTTGTCTCTCTCTTCCTCTTCCTCCTTCTCCGCCTTCTTTCTCTTTCACTCTCTCCCTCCAACCTTCTCTCACCATTTTCATTCTCCCTTCTTTCTTCCATGTGTAGAAACTAGCAACTATTGAAATCAAGTGCCATCAAGTTAGCAACGTGCTGTACTCTTCTGGCTGCACTATGTAAAATGAATTTTAGCAAAATGAGTACTCTAAGTTTTGGATGGACATATGTTCTTTCATATTTAATAATCTTGAGTGTGAAGAAACACTTCTGCAATCTGCCTTGAGTTATCTGAACATTAGATGAGCGGGTCAGTCTTTAAATATCAGTTATATTTTTAGAAATAAGGAAAAATTATTCATCAGAACCCTTAAACAACAGCATATGTTCTTTCCTTCGTATTAACTATAGACAAATACCAAGTTTAAATGTAAACTCTGTTTGGCTGCTAAGAAAAATATGGGTACAAATTTTTGAAATGGTGCCAATCACACTCTACCCTCAATGTAGAAAATATAACAGCAGAAAAGAAACTGCTGAAATCAAAGAACCAAAGGATTAATTGACTTTCAAATTATTTTCTCAGCACCTGAAGAAAAGTCATTTCTATATTAGATTTGTTTCTTAATTAAGTGGAGCATACTTGTGAACTTTTTTTGGACTAAACATCTTTTAAAACGTGGGTTTTAGCTTTTTGGTGTTGATTTATTTTTGTTCCATGGATTTTCTGTTTTCACTTAAGCTTTAGTCCATTAGGTAGGAAGTTAAGCAGGAGCTAGGAGAGGTGGGCTGACTGAAAGGGATACAAGGTGATGGGTAAACCCCATCCCAGACACACCCAGAAGAGCTGACAGATATGCTACAAAATAACCACAGTAACTTTTTCAACTCCAGTACATGTGCCCTAGGCTCACAGTGGATACAAACTAATCAAAGGAGCTTCTTAAAGTAACCTTTGGCATCTGGAAACCATTAAAGGTTCATAAATATCCTGTACATATATACATCTGATTAAAATAGACTGAATTATGGGAAGACATACACAACACAGCTTGCTGTTACATAACTTCCAATTGTCAACTGGCCAGAGCATATGCCCATTCGCATTCCCTTTCATTGACTTATGGTGAGTACAAGCCCTATTTTGCACAGGGCACAAGGAAGAAGAGGAGACAGGAAGTATAAAAGGGAGGAAGCCAAGAGGGTTCATCAAGAGGACTCCTTTGGGATTGGCCTGCTCCCATGTTTCGGGAGTGTCTGTCTGATAAAAGATCTGTCTGCTTGAGCTGAACTGAGCTGTAACTTGTCTGTTGTTTTACACCCAAGTAGTCCGTTCCAAATTTTTGTTGTCACGTGACAAGAACCAAGAAAGAGAAATAAACTGACCTGACAAGTCCATATCTGAGTTTCAGTTTTTATTTATATCTCCTATATTGCCCTCTCTTATACTATCATTTAGTTTTTAATTTTCCAATCTCCTAATTTCCCTGTGTGCTTGTGATCTATTTACCCACCCCTTACTACAAGGACTGTAGTAATAAGTGGCAGACAATCAAGGTGAGTTTTACCATAGTAGTGTGCTAATTTTGTTACAAGCATGAATGCAAACCCAAAGGATGTAATTTAGAGAAATTTTGTCTGAACTATCCTCTAGGAACTAGAACAAGGAGACAGAAAAGATGATTCTGAGTAAATCAGTTTTTTTTTTCTCCCCTGCCCGCCCCCCCCCCCCCAATTATAGCTGAATAACAAGGAGCAAACTCCCAGGGAAGGCAGTGATCTGTTTGAAAACAACTAGGAGTGTGCCCTCGTGAGTGTCTTTTGTATACAGTTACTCAAGCACAGACTTGTTGATTACCTGTTAGGGATGCTACAGAAGAGTTTTGACACAGCTGCGAGATGCAACAAGATCACTTCCACCTCTAAAACCTACAAGTGCAATTTAATCACCAACCCTAGCCATCATTAAGAATGACCTCAAATAACTCCAAATCCATGCATCTACTCACACATTCTTTTCACAGCCAACAGACCTTGAATGATGACTACATGCCAAACACTATTCTAAGACACAGAACAAAGGATAACAAAGGTAACAACCTCTATCATTGTGGGGCTTTTGTTCTTTGGGAAGAAACTTATCTAAATACAAATAGAAACCAGAGATACTATTTATTTTTATTATTATTATGTGAAATAAATAAATAAGGTAATCTGCTAAAGTTAGGCTAGCAGGACAATCAAGGACCAAATATCTTTAAGAAGCGAGTGCCATAGAAAGGAATCATTTACAGAGAATTTTTCTGGAAATGGTATTTCCAAAAAATGGGAACAGGCAATATAATGGCCCTGAAGCAAGATGAAGCTTAACTACAGTCAAGGAACAAAAAGAAGCTAAAAGGTTAGGTCAGGAGATAACCACACAAATTGACACCAGCTGGTCCCTAACTTCATGTCTACATATATTCTTGAAATGAGTTATTTGTGTATATCATCCAAAAAAAAGTTGAACTGAAAATCACATTGGAAATTCTGAGTGAGATTCTTGATAAAGCCACAACCCTATTAAAGATCATAGCCATCATTCTCAAAAGGTTCACTCTGGCAATCACTTGCAGGCATTTAACAGGGGTGTTTAATATCCTCCCGAAAACATTGGGCAGGAAGAACCAGCCTTCCAGCATGTCTGCAATGTGAACCTAGTGTCTCACAACTGAAAATTGGCTTGAGCTTACCCTGCTGGCTGCTTTGCCAGCAGTCCAGCATTTCAAACCTTGAATTCCTGTCCGTTCATCTGTAGTTGTGTTTATGTCTCTCACTTAAGCAGTTTTCAACACACTTCTGTGGTTCTTTTGATATAGTGAATGTGCAGGTGTATGTCTGACTCTGCCAGGGACTGTGTCCAGATCTGGTCTTTATTGCTAAAACAGACATCTTCGAGTATCTGAATCACTGTATATGCCATATTTACTCTTGTGTAGGTAGGCCAATTTTCCTCCAGCTAAAGATATAATTTAAAATTATTTCTCCCTGCTTACTCCTCCACTTTCTCCCATTGCCTATGCTAAATAATTCAGCTCACAACTCCAAAAGTGCTGTGAGTCACCCAGCCCATCTATATTCTTTTAGGGTTATAGAGAAGGTCAAAACATGCAAGAAAAAAAAAAAAAGGAGCCTATATGGAACAGACTTAGAGAAAAACTGGAAAAATCTCAACAGATCAAAGTAATCGCTCTGACTGAACCAAATTTCACTTTTATTTTGATCTCATTTCCTGGAAAAGGCACACAATTCAGGAAGACTAGTTGGGCAAGGGAGTGAAAAAGTCATTGCAGCTAGCCTGCTTCTCCTCTGAAGCTCCAGTTTTGAAACCTTTGCAATTATGAACTGGAAATCCATGTGTTACATAATGCATTTCTGGAAAAATGCCCAAGACACATATATGCTCTACGAAGCTCTAATACTAACATTAATCTAATGAACGGTATATTAGAAAATGATTTGTGTACATCCTAATGGAAAGCATATTTTCTGAGAGAAGCTTGTAGACTGAAATGCAAAAAATAATCCATCCCCTAAACACAGCTTCCAGCTATCACATCAACCAGTAAGATAAGTTGGTGCACCTTTGCAGAATGCTGAATGATTGCTCTGTTTTCTGTCGCCCAGGGGAAAGCATTTTCCAAATCTCGTGCAGGTGTCTGAGAGAGACTACCTAAAAGGAAAGAAGCTGAATTCTCCTCTTTGAGCCCCTGGATGACTTTTTTTTCACATATAAGCTTATTGTTTAAAATATCAGTTCATTTTTCAAATGCAGCAAAATCCAAGCCCCTGTTTATCCCAGGGGGTTAATTTGGTTAAACCTGCTACATCATATTGTGACTGGCCTCATATTTTACTCGAAAAGGCATAGCATCTTTTATCTTTTATTTATAGTGATTTTCATATTCATTTCTCAACTGAGGCAGGTATTTCAGGGAGAGCTTGCATTGATCTCTAACCTTTTTTTTCTCTCTCTTTTTGTAACGTACACTTTTGGCCCTTAAGAAATAGCTCTGATAGAAGTTTGCATTTTTTTTTAAAGGAAAAGCAAGAGTTTGAGATCATGGATTTTTTTTAACCTGCTGAAGACAGAATCAGACTTTGTCACCCAGTCGGTGATATGCCTTTAAATAAAATCTGCATCCCACTATTTTTTTTTAAAGTGCATTTGTCTTCAAAAGATGGAGCTTGACTTGACTCTTTCATGTAGCTGACTTCTGATTATTAACAGGTGAGAGTGAGGCCAGGCTCTAAAGAGAGGCTTAAATGATATAGGAGATGAGAATTTAAATGCTCCTTGCCAACTACAGATGAATTCATAGGTATAACCTAGAGTCAAGACCAACAGATTCATAAACGCATTTTAAGGAATCTAAATCCCATCTAGTTGTCCTGAGAAGCAGCCAGAAGGAATTGCAAATCGAGGCATATACCTAACTCAGCTGTCTGGCAATAACAACAGCCTCGTTTCTCATGTCTCAAGTTGCCAGTGTGTGTCTGCATACTCAGTCGCTCTGTCATGTCCAGCTCTTTGTGACCTCATGGATTGTAGCCTGCCAGGCTCCTCTGTCCTTGAGATTTCCCAGACAAGAATACTGGAATGGGTTGCCAGGTCCTCCTCCAGGGGATCTTCCCGATGCAGGGATCGAACCATATCTCCTGCATCAGCAGGCAGATTCTTTACCACTGAGCCACCCAGGAAGCTGCCAGTACTGGCTGAGTAAAGTTTAAAACTGGAAACCCTGGGGATTCAGAGTCACTTTCAGTTGAGCCATGTAGACTAGTGCACATCAATTGAGCATGAGAGCCAGCAGCTCAATTTAGACTTATAGATGCAAATATAATTAACCCATGACTTTTCAACAGGTTGCTCCTCTTGGGCCTTATTTTGTTGACAACCAGCATTATCCTAATTCAACGGGCATTTTTCTTTTCTTTCCCAAACTCCTTTCTGGACTCCACATATCTTTTTGAGTCTGATCATCTATTCCATTTTCTCTTCTCTAGGAGAAACATGGATATTTCCCTCTGCGAAGCTCCAGAATCAGAGATACTCTGCAAATGATATGTCAAGTGTTATTGTCATGCTGCACATAGATCTCTGGTCTTGAGTGTATGTTAAGAAACACACTTGTCTTTTACTGCTTCTGGCACGATTACAAATTAGCGCTCTTCTAAGGGAAGCCCTAGAGAGCACAAAAATGGGAGTTTTATGAAGAGACTTTGTGATAGGAGATAGCTTGATAAAAAAGATTGAGCACAGGAACTGGGGTCCATTAGCAGCTCCGTTGCTGACTAGCTACAAATATTTGAGCAAACCACTTAGCACTCTCATCCTCAGTCTCATGTAAAATGAGATGTGTAGGGTTAAATAATTTCTGCAATCTCTTCTAAGCCTTAAAACTCTACAACACAGAGAAGAGAAGGAACACTGTTTTGTTAACTCTTTCTCTAGGAAGAGATCCTTCTCACATTCCAGCACCACCTCTTGTTTTCAGACTGGATTGGCAGCAAGTTGGTGGAAGGCCTGTATGGGGTTAATTTCTTCCTCTTGTGGTTTAGTTTCCTCTGGCACATTGTGTCCAGCCTTAATATTTTACACTGTTAGCCATATCATCTTTTATCTTTTATTTATAGTGATCCTCATATTAATTTCTCAATAGCAGCTGATGCGGCAGCAGGGACAAGTCATTGATCTTCCAACATATCCGCTACTCTTACATATCCTGAGGTTGAGGCAGCCTGGGGAGATTGATGGAGCCCTGATACCTGCCCAGGAGCTGGGTATTCCTCATGCATGAAAATCAACCACAGGAAACCGAAATTCAACAATCAGCAGCAATATCAGCCACCTCTCTAATAAATATAACAGGGCATTCTTTAATCATTGAAAGGGTGGTCTGGGATTCGGTAATGAAAGCACTCCTGCACAAGAGTGCCAGTGCAACTCTGGGCTGGCCAGGTGGTAGATTTGGGTAGAGGGAGTGGAAGTGGGGAGGCTGTTTGCAGATACCAGCTTCTCACATGGCAAATATTCTTATTACTTGAGTCTCAAGCAAGTCACGAGTAAGCATATACTCCTTCACTTATGTAAAGCAAAATATTTCTTATGAAATTTTTTTTTTAATTCTGCAAGAAAAACAACAGATCCTCCTCAGATCATGTTAATGCCCAATGATGACAAAAGAAATGGCCCATGGAGCTGCATACACTCCACTGGTCACAGAGACCAGGTGAACAGTTGTGCCCAGAGCTCTGAGTCATTTGCAGGCCCTCCGAGGGACAAACCACTAATTGATTCTTAAGGGAAGGTCTCCATTCCTTGACACAGCTAAACAGTGGCTTCTATCAAGCCTCTTTGTGGTCTCAGTTATCTTGAGCTGCTTACCTCTTGCCCGTATCTGCTCCTTAGCTAACTGTCCTGCTTGAAATCAGTGTTGCAGACTTATTCGATCATCAGCTTTGTGCCTGTCTCAATAAAAACCCATCCACTGAGGCTTGGTACTCTCTTTTACAATCTGTAGCTGGGGAAACACGTACTAAACGTGGAAGCAAAGTTTCGCATGTTAGGCCACACACATGATGCTGAGGAGGCAAGTCAGCAAGAAGTCAACAGGTGGGGCAGATGTGGAACTATGTACAAGCAGAGCGTGCCCATCACTAGCCTGTAAAAATATCCCATTCTCTTGGTTATTACTCAGCATGCATACTACATAGACACACATATTACCTCTGCATTTTAAAAAATAATAGAATGACTAATAATGTCCTCCAGCGATAAACTGGCGTGTCAAGCTGCTCAGAAATTTCAGGCACAGAATTGCCAGAAACAATTTACTTCTAACAGTGTTATGAAGATTTGGAGTATACATGGGGTTTGGGCAATGCAACGATTTTCACAGACAGAACCTCACAAATGTTTGTGCCTGGTGTGTACCTTCTCTTCGTCTGATTAAAAGAAGCTGAGTGGATTCTTTGAGTGTTGAAATCATAATAAGCATATCCAATGACTTTGTCTCATACGGAACCACTGTTTGATATAAACTCACAATAAAAATATATATTTCTTCTAGCAGGTTTGAACACTTTATATGCTTTTGTTCTTTGGATTCTCTTTGCTCCTTGAATTTAAATACAATTTTCCCTTTTGTTATCTAATCAGGCTTTATAGTTATTTATTTTTTGTTACTGTTGTGCTTAGTTGTGTCCAACTCTTTGTGACCCCAAGGACTATAGCCCACTAGACTCCTCTGTCCATGCAATTTCCCAGGCAAGAATACTGGAGTGGGTTGCTATTGCCTTCTCTAGGAGATCTTCCTGACCCCAGGGATCCAACCCATGTCTCCTATGTCTCCCATACTGCAGGCAAATTCTTTACCTGCTGAACTATCAGGGAAGCCCAGCAGTTATTTATCAGTGTTAATAAATAAAAATTCAAGTGGAAACTGGTTCCTCAACAAAATATAAGATATATAAAATGTAATATCATCTTGTACAAAGCATGACAGACTCATTGAAAATGATGAGCATGCTTTATGGATAGCATCTCACCGTGTTATTATTAGCAGTATGGTAGAAACAGGAGTAAGAACAATACAATAGTAATAATGATATTGTGTGTTGCTGCCACACACAGTCATCTTCAAAACGTCAGTAAGTACACGGTTTCCCTTGACCTTCAAAAAAATTCTGTACAGTAGACAGGCCTGGTATTCTGATTCCCATTTTGCAGATGAGGAAACTAAATTCCAGTGATATTCACTGGTTCACCCAACTAAGGAGACAAAGAGTCAGGCTTTCTAAGTGCTAGTCTAGACCCCTCCCCAGGAACTGGTGAGACATAAAGTAACGCACTAATAATCAAAAAAGAAACCAAGAACAAAGCATCCCCCGAACTCTCCTGCTAAGAAGAGTTTGAAAGTAGCTATTGCTACAAGGTAGCTATTGTTACCTAGAACTTATCAGAAACCCAAGAGCTCTGGGGTTCAGTAAAATGTGTCAGTTCAGGAAGTGAAGTGTAAGTTCAGTTCAGTCGCTCAGTCGTGTCCGACTCTTTGCGACCCCATGAATCGCAGCACGCCAGGCCTCCCTGTCCATCACCAACTCCCAGAATTCACTCAGACTCACATCCATAGAGTCAGTGATGCCATTCAGCCATCTCATCCTCTGTTGTCCCCTTCTCCTGCCCCCAGTCCCTCCCAGCATCAAAGTCTTTTCCAATGAGTCAACTCTTCGCATGAGGTGGCCAAAGTACTGGAGTTTCAGCTTTAGCATCATTCCTTCCAAAGAAATCCCAGGGTTAATCTCCTTCAGAATGAACTGGTTGGATCTCCTTGCAGTCCAAGGGACCCTCAAGAGCTTTCTCCAACACCACAGTTCAAAAGCATCAATTCTTCAGTGCTCAGCCTTCTTCACAGGCCAACTCTCACATTCATACATGACCACTGGAAAAACCATAGCCTTGACTAGACGGACCTTAGTCAGCAAAGTAATGTCTCTGCTTTTGAATATACTGTCTAGGTTGCTCATAACTTTTCTTCCAAGGAGTAAGCGTCTTTCAATTTCATGGCTGCAATCACCATCTGCAGTGATTTTGGAGCCCCCCAAAATAAAGTCTGACACTAGATAATTACAAAATGGAATCTGTAAAAAGTCACAGAATTTGGCATTTGCTTGAAAAATAATTCATATTTGGAGAAGCAAAGGCCAGATATGACTTGAAACTGTTTAAAAATAAAATCCCTAAAGAAGTATCCTGCCTACCTGTGTTTTATAGCCTTAGCTTCAGAGTTTATGTGAACTATTTCTTTGGCTGTTCCCATCTAAAATATTACTTTCTATGAGACAGGAGCACTGCAAATATATGACAATTTTATGGAAGAAGAGTTCTAGAGGATATGGGGTCCATACACAGGAAAATCACTTAATAGTAAGCACATGAATGAGGAATAATAACATGTGGAGGGTCACGATACTTGATGTCAGTCATGAGGAAGGGGGGCTTTTTTGGGTCATAACTCTCCCTGCTGGTAGACTCTGTAAATTTCTAGGTGCTTGCTCAACACTGGCTTTATGCAGTAAAGTTGAGTCCTGGTGGTGTGGGCGGGGCAGGGGGTGGGGGTGGTGGCGGGCAGAGAGGGAAGTCAGCCCCTTCTTTCCACCTGAGAATCAGGATTATCAGCTGAATGATTTAGGTAGCCAGGGGATTCTACAATAAAAGTTTAACCATGTTAGCAAATCTTTAAAAAAAGTGACTAATAAAAATATATAAAATGGTTGTGTACACGTGTGCAAACAGTTCAAGCTTACTGCACAAACAATTATCTTTGTTTTTATCTACATGCCCTTAAGATGCAGCCTGATGTTACCAAATGAATAAACCTTAAATATGGCAAAGTAAATCAAGCCATATAGAGGAGACAAAAAAAGGGGCAAGAGACAATACAAATTCGAATAATGAAAAACAAGCTTGATACATCTTTAAAATAGCCAAGAAGTCCCTGAAGAAGAAAACAAATGAAGAAATCCAAGGCAGAACAGCAAGAAAGAGTATTTACCAACACTAAGAATATTAATAAGAACTTGCATCACTGGTTATTTAGGAACTCAGTAAATTTTCTTTGCTTTATCTGCACTAACATAAATCCCAGAACTGCTGAAAAACATGCTTGTCAAACCCTTGCAACAGCTTGGGACTCTGTTATATAAACTTTGGGATACTATTAAACTTGAAGTAGAAAGCCTTTTGAAAATACATGTCCTTATCTGTTCTGGCATATTCATCCCCTGTAGGAGAATTGTGTGATTCAAAGAACATTAAATAGTAAAATTAAAAAAAAAAAAAGCAGTTGAGAAAACACAGCACTTCAAAAGGCTTAAATCTGGAAGCATTTCAAATACGAGGTTTAGGATTACTAGTACAGTTTCCTAATCTCCTAATTATTTGAGAATGAGGGCACTTTTATGTATCTCTCTGTTTGGAATCACTGGAAATATCAATTAAACATAACAAATTAAGAGACTCTCCCTTGGGATGTGAGATCATCTTATACACATGATGGCCTTCTGCTAGTGGTTAGTGATTCTTTAATCAATCCAGAGAGGTTTCCTGAGCCCAAGAAATTTGGTCAAATGATTTAGGGCTCACTTAGAGATGTTACTATCGTTAGAACTACATTTATCTTTGGAAAAAGAGATGATTTATATATATAAGCCATGTTCTTCATAGTGATACCAAGATCTCTGAACTTATATAGAGAACATCCAATTTGATTCCACTTTTGTTCTTGCTACCCTTTCACAGTCCTTCTGTGCACAAAACATTGAGAAGGCATCTCACCAGAGTCACAGCAGCCATATGCCAACCACTTATCACCAGATACCACTGTTGCCATTGGGTGTAATGGCAACCAAAGACATGTACTACAGCCTCTGATGGGTAATAGTGAGGCTATGATCCTCAAGCATCCTCAGTGAAGCCACAGATGTTCTGGGTACATGTGGGGTAAATTTTATTTTCTCCTTTTCTCTAATATGTTGCTAGAGAGATATCAAAAACTATTGCTGAAATTCAATGAATATGGTTTGATTACTTTTGATTAATGGCACCCCACTCCAGCACTCTTGTCTGGAAAATCCCATGGACGGAGGAGCCTGGAAGGCTGCAGTCCATGGGGTCATGAAGAGCCGGACGCGACTGAGTGACTTCACTTTCACTTTTCACTTTCATGCATTGGAGAAGGAAATGGCAACCTACTCCAGTGTTCTTGCCTGGAGAATCCCGGGGACGGCGGAGCCTGGTGGGCTGCCGTCTATGGGGTCGCACAGAGTCGGACACGACTGAAGCGACTTAGCAGTAGCAGTAGCAGCAAGAGTCCCATCTCTTTCAAGAACTGGGATGTATGTTTTGAGGGAGATAAACTATAGAAATATTCAACTGACAGAGATCATAATGGACTTAACTTCTCTGTTCTTTTGTACATTTTTGTTAAGACAAACTTCTGTTCTTGCCTTCTATTAAGGGTTCTATTAAGATAAAATTAACATGATAAACTGCACATACTTAAAGAACACAATTTGACTAAGTTCTGAAATATATATATATATATATATATATTATATATATATACATATATATACATACACCCATGAAACTGCCAACACAGTCAAAAAAAGGAACACATCCATCACTTGCAAAAGTGTCTCCATACCTCATTCATAATGCCCCTATTTTCTTTCCACATTCCATCCCTCCACTTCCCCAGATGACCACTGATAAGCTTTCTATCGTTATAGAGGTGTTTCCATTTTCTAAAAATTTATATAAATGGATTCACACAGTATCCACTCTTCTGCCTGGCTTCTTATACTCAGTGTAATTATTTTGAAAGTAATCCATATGTTTGTGGATATAATAATGGGAATATAATAACATTTTGCTGAGTGGTGTTTCATTGTATGAGTATACAATAGTATGTTTATTCATTAACCTGTTGAAGGATGCTTGATGTTGTTACAATTGTACTAAAAATAAAGGTGCTATGAAGATACATGTACAAGTCTTTGTATGAACAAATGCTTTTATTTTTCTTGAATAAATATCTAGTTATAAAAAGGCTGGATCATATGATAAGCTCTTACCATCTTTAACTTTCAAAGAAATACACAAACTGATTTCTGAAGTAACTGTACCACTCTCCTGCCAGGCTGGATGAATTGCAAGCTGGAATCAAGACTGCCAAGAGAAATATCAACCATCTCGGATGGTTGCAGATGATATCATTCTAAAGTTAGAAAGTGAAGAAGAACTAAAAAGCCTCTTGATGAGGGTGAAAGAAGAGAGTGAAAAAGCTGGCTTGAAACTTAACATTTAAAAAAAAAAAAAAACCTAAGGTCATGGCATCCAGTCTCATCATTTCACAGCTAATAGAAGGGGAAAAAATAGAAAGAGTAACAGATTTTATTTTTCTGGGCTCCAAAATCCCTGTGGATGGTGACTGCAACGGTGAAATTAGAAGATGCTCATTCTTTGGAAGGAAAGCTATGACAAATCTAGACAGCATATTCAAAAGCAGAGACATCATTTTGCTGGCAAAGGTCCATATAGTCAAACCTATGGTTTTCCTAGTAGTCATGTACAAATGTGAGAGTTGGACCATAAAGAAGATTGAGCACTAAAGAATTTATTGATTTCATATTGTGGTGCTGGAGAAGACTCTTGAGAGTCCCCTGGTCAGCAAGGAGATCAAACAAGTCAACCCTGAAGGAAATCAATTCTGAATATTCACTGGACAGATTGATGCTGAAGCTAAAGCTCCAATACTTTAGCCACCTGATGCAAAGAGCTAACTCACTGGAAAAGACTCTGATGCTGGAAAAGACTCTGACGCTGGGAAAGACTAAGGGAAAAAGGAGAAGGAGGCAGAGAATGAGATGGTTAGATAGCATCACTGACTCAACAGACATGAATTTGAGCAAACTTCAGGAGATAGTGGAGGACAGAGTAGCCTGTAGTGCTACAGTCCATGGGTTTACAGAGTTGAACATGACTTAGTGACTGAACAACAACAGCAACAACAAGCAGTGTACAAACTTCCAATTTTTACACTGCCTCACCAGCACTTAGTGTGGTTGGACTCTAGTTCAACAGGTGTGCAGTGGTATCTCCTGTGGTTCTTTCCTTTTAGCTACTAATTGATTGCATTGAGCAACTTCATGTGCTTATTTGACATCCATACATCTTGGAAGGATCTCTTTTTAAATATTTTTGCTCATTTTTCTTTCAAAGTTTCTAATTACTGACTTTTGAGTTCTATTGGTGTTACAGATACAAGTTTTTTCAAATTTATAATCTGAAAATGTTTTCTTCCAATCTGTAGCTTTTCTTCAAAGATGAAACTTAATTTATCAGTTTCTTTTCTTTTATGGATCTTATTTTTGGTGTCATCTCTAGGAAATCTTCGCTTAACCAAGGTCAAACAGATTTTGTCCAAGTTTAACAGATTTATGTTTTGATCTATTGTTAGTTAATTCTTTATACGGTGTGAGGTAGGGATCAAAAGCCATAGTCTTGCATACGGATATCTATGGATATTACCCGTGTACTACATGTTTCCAGTGCCATTTGTCAAGAAGATTATTCTTTCTCTTCTAAACGGGCTTTGCACCTCTTCTGAAAGTTAATTGTCCTATATGTGTGGATATGTTTCTGGGATTGCTTGATTGACCCATGATATCTGCCTTTTGGTTATAATGTATCCTTTTGATGATTTCTTTTCACTTGCTCATTTAAATAGTCTCCCAGTAATAGAGCCTCACCATTTTACTGGACATACTTAGGTATACCTGAAATGCATTTGGTAAGTTGATGGAATTTGCACTAAAACTTGAGTGCAAAATTTCCAAACTTACTTTTGAAATGTTGAGATGAAAAATTATGGATTCTTCAGCCTTCCCAATTCAACCTAATGTATTCTAATCCATCCCAGGAAGCTATTTTTGTACACGTTTTGGTCTGTAGAGTCTGGGAAGTATGTGAGTGGTATACGCAGGCTATACTAAAAGATCATTATAGGAGGCGAAGGGAACATTAGATAAAATAGGTGGGAAAATTCTTATGACAACTGTTAAAACATTTCAAGTTTTTTTTTTTTTTTTTAAGATTTCAGTTCAGTTGAGTTTAGTACAGTCGCTCAGTTGTGTCCAAATCTTGGCATCCCCATGAATCGCAGCACGCCAGGGCTCCCTGTCCATCACCAATTCCAGGAGTTCACTCAGACTCATGTCCATCGAGTCAGTGATGCCATCCAACCATCTTATCCTCTGTTGTCCCCTTCTTCTCCTGCCCCGAATCCCTCCCAGCATCAAAGTCTTTTCAAAAGAGTCAACGCTTGGCATGAAGTGGCCAAAGTACTGGAGTTTCAGTTGTAGCATCATTCCTTCCAAAGAACACCCAGGACTGAGCTCCTTCAGAATGGACTGGTTGGATCTCCTTGCAGTCCAAGGGACTCTCAAGAGTCTCCTCCAACACCACAGTTCAAAAGCATCAATTCTTTGGTGCTCAGCTTTCTTCACATTCCAATTCTCACATCAATACACGACTACTGGAAAAACCATAGCCTTGACTAGACAGACCTTTGTTGGCAAAGTAATGTCTCTGCTTTTCAGTATGCTATCTAGGTTGGTAATAACTTTTCTTCCAAGGAGTAAGCATCTTTTAATTTCATGGCTGCAGTCACCATCTGCAGTGATTTTGGAGCCCAAAAATATAAAGTCTGAAACTGTTTCCCCATCTATTTCCCATGAACTGATGGGACCAGATGCCATGATCTTTGTTTTCTGAATGTTGAGCTTTTAGCTTTTTCACTCTCCACTTTCACTTTCATTAAGAGGCTTTTTAGTTCCTCTTCATTTTCTTCCATAAGGGTTGTATCATCTGCATATCTGAGGTTATTGATATTTCTCCCGGTAATCTTGATTCCAGCTTGTGCTTCTTCCAGTCCAGCGTTTCTCATGATGTACTCTGCATAGAAGTTAAATAAGCAGGGTAACAATATACAGCCTTGACGTACTCCTTTTCCTATTTGGAACCAGTCTGTTGTTCCATGTCCAGTTCTAACCGTTGCTTCCTGACCTGCATATAAGTTTCTCAAGAGGCAGGTCAGGTGGTCTGGTATTCCCATCTCTTTCAGAATTTTCCACAGTTTCTTGTGATCCACACAGTCAAAGGCTTTGGCATAGTCAATAAAGCAGAAATACACGTTTTTCTGGAACTCTCTTGCTTTTTCCATGACCCAGCAGATGTTGGCAATTTGATCTTTGGTTCCTTTGCCTCTTCTAAAACCAGCTTTAACGTCTGGAAGTTCATGGTTCACATATTGCTGAAGCCTGGCTTGGAGAATTTTGAGCATTACTTTACTAGCATGTGAGATGAGTGCAATTGTGCAGTATTTTGACCATTCTTTGGCATTGCCTTTCTTTGGGATTGGAATGAAAACTGACCTTTTCCAGTCCTGTGGAAAAGTTTTCCAAATTTGCTGGCATATTGAGTGCAGCACTTTCACAGCATCATCTTTCAGGATTTGAAATAGCTCAACTGAAATTCCATCACCTCCACTAGCTTTGTTCGTAGTGATGCTTCCTAAGGCCCACTTGACTTCACATTCCAAGATGTCTGGCTCTAGATGAGTGATCACATCATCATGATTATCTGGGTCGTGAAGATCTTTCTTGTACAGTTCTTATGTGTATTCTTGCCATCTCTTCTTAATATATTCTGCTTCTGTTAGGTCCAGACCATTTCTGTCCTTTATCGAGCCCATCTTTGCATGAAATGTTCCCTTGCTATCTCTAATTTTCTTGAAGAGATCTCTAGTCTTTCCTATTCTGTGGTCTTCCTCTATTTCTTTGCATTGATTGCTGAAGAAGGCTTTCTTATCTCTTCTTGCTATTCTTTGGAACTCTGCATTCAGATGCTTTTATCTTTCCTTTTCTCCTTTGCTTTTTGCTTCTCTTCTTTTCATAGCTATTTGTAAGGCCTCCCCAGACAGCCATGTTGCTTTTTTGCATTTCTTTTCCATGGGGATGGTCTTGACCCCTGTCTCCTGTACAATGTCATGAACCTCAGTCCATAGTTCCTGAGGCACTCATCTATCAGATCTAGGCCCTTACATCTATTTCTCACTTCCACTGTATAATCATAAGGGATTTGATTTAGGTCATACCTGAATGGTCTAATGATTTTCCCCACTTTCTTCAATTTAAGTCTGAATTTGGCAATAAGGAGTTCATGATCTGAGCCACAGTCAGCTCCTGGTCTTGTTTTTGTTGACTGTATAGAGCTTCTCCATCTTTGGCTGCAAAGAATATAATCAATCTGATTTTGGTGTTGACCATCTGGTGATGTCCATGTGTAGAGTCTTTTCTTGTGTTGTTGGAAGAGGCTGTTTGCTATGACCAGTGCATTTTCTTGGCAAAACTCTGTTAGCCTTTGCCCTGCTTCATTCTGTATTTCAAGGCCAAATTTGCCTGTTACTCCAGGTGTTTCTTGGCTTCCTACTTTTGCATTCCAGTCCCCTATAATGAAAAGGATATCTTTTTTGGGTGTTAGTTCTAAAAGGTCTTGTAGGTCTTCATAAAACCATTCAACTTCAGTTTCTTCAGCATTCCTGGTGGGGGCATAGACTTGGATTACTGTCATATTGAATGATTTGCCTTGGAAATGAACAGAGATCATTCTGCCATTGTTGAGATTGCATCCAAGTACTACATTTCAGACTCTTTTGTTGACCATGATGGCTACTCCATTTCCTCTGAGGGATTCCTGCCCGCAGTAGTAGATATAATGGTCATCTGAGTCAAATTCACCCATTCCAGTCCATTTTAGTTTGCTGACTCCTAGAATGTCGACGTTCACTCTTGCCATCTCTTGTTTGACCACTTCCAATTTGCCTTGCTTCATGGACCTGACATTCCAGGTTCCTATGCAATATTGCTCTTTACAGCATCGGACCTTGCTTCTATCACCAGTCACATCCACAACTGGGTATTGTCTTTGCTTTGGCTCCATTCCTTCATTCTTTCTGGAGTTATTTCTCTACTGATCTACAGTAGCATCTTGGGCACCTAATGACCTGGGGAGTTCCTCTTTCAGTATCCTATCGTTTTGCCTTTTCACACTGTTCATGGCGTTTTTCAAGGCAAGAATACTGAAGTTCCTTCTCCAGTGGACCACATTCTGTCAGACCTCTCCACCATGACCTGCCCGTCTTGGGTGGCCCCACGGGCATGGCTTATTTTCATTGAGTTAATCAAGGCTGTGGTCCTAGTGTGATTAGATTGACTAGTTTTCTGTGAGTATGGTTTCAGTGTGTCTGCCCTCTGATGCCCTCTTGCAACACCTACCATCTTACTTGGGTTTCTCTTACCTTGGATGTGTGGTATCTCTTCACAGCTGCTCCAGCAAAGCGCAGCTGCTGTTCCTTACCTTGGACGACAGGTATCTCCTCACCGCCACTCCTCCTGTCCTTGAACATTGAATAGTGTAAATATTTTTTAATAGTTACATTAAGATAAATAAGCAAATTATTATTAAATGAAACACAAAAAATTTAGAGAACATTTCAACCTGCTTATTTTGCCAGATACAACAAGATACTAGGAATAAAGAGAAGAAATTTCTAGAACCATCGTGTCTTTTGTTTTTCATCACCATAGGGTGATTGGTTGTATTTTATTCAGTGTATTGTACATGTGGGTGTGAATAAGATGGAACTTGTCTCAAAAAGAAATGAGCAAAGAATATACGTTGTCAACTTGTCTAAAACATTTTTCATGGTCTGACTCATTTTCTTTGTATTGGCATTTCAAGATATTTTGATTTTTGTTTTTTTTAATTTGACTATTGTAAAAATCTTGATAACTTAAGTAAAACCTCATGAGAATAACATAAACAATTGTAATGGAAAGTGAAAAGATGACAATAGCAATCAGCACTGCAGTATTTCTTGTCAGAGTTCTTTATCACTTAGAATAGTCACAAATCCCATATTCATTTGACTTTTTGACCTTTAGTTTTTACTTTGGTGGAAGAATTTCTTTTGAGAAGCAATTTCTTTCTGTTTGCTATTATTTCTTTGCAATTAAGACAATTAATAACCATACTTTGATATGATTATTTTAGAGTGGTATAGGGGAGGATAATTAGGCAACTATTTATGAATCTATGGGTTCAGTGAAGTTTAAAGACTTGATGTTCAAATCTTATGGAATGTAACCCCCTTTTCCAGAGGGAAATGAACATATTCACGCACTTATGTCATTTAAAATAAGTCAACACAGGTTCGTAGAGGCACCTCCTATTCTAGGCATGATCGGGTACAGGGAAGAGGAGCAAGAGATATACCCAACGAAGCCTGAATATACTGAGAATTAAGATGAAAGACTAAGGGGCTTCTCTGGTGGCTCAGTGGTAAAGAATCTGCCTGCCAGTGCAGGGGACCTGGGTTAGATTCCTGTCTGGGAAGATCCCACATGCCATGAAGCAACTAAGCCCCTGCGCCACAACTCCTGAGCCTGTGCTCTAGAGACTGGGAACCACAACTACTGAGCCCACACACCCTCAAGCTCATGCTCCACAAGGAGAAAAACCACTGCAGCGAGAAGCCCACGCACTGCACACAGAGAGGAAGCTCTGCTTGCCACAACTAAAGGAAGGCTTGCCCAGCAATGAAGATCCAGTACAGCCAAAATGTAAATGCAATTATGAAAATTTAAAAATTAATGGTAACACAATTTTATAAAAAGATGAAAACCTAAGATGGAAGTGAAAATGTCACCTAGAATTAAGGATACACTTAGGCAGAAAGTGAACATACTGAAAACAGATGCAGAAAATGGTAAAGATTTCACAACAAAATCTAACCTTGTGTTGGCAGAATACAAAATCAGCATACACACATTACTTGCACTTCTGTTCACTAACAATTAACAATCTAAAGAAGAAATCAGGAGAACAATTTCATTTATAATAGTAACAAAAAAAATATGAATAAACTTAACTAAAGACATGAAAGACTTGCACACTGAAAACTAAAAAATGTTATTGAAAGAAATTAATGAAGACATAAATGGAACGATATCCCATGTTTATGAACTGGAAGACTTAATATGTTAAAATGTCCATATTACACAAAGCTATCAAGAGTTTATTGCAATACCTATCAAAATCCCCTGTTTTTTCAGAAATAGAAGAAATTAGTCTAAAATGTATATGTAACCAAAAAGAACCCTCAATAACCAAAGCAATCTTGAGAAAGAAAAACAAAGTTGAAGACCTCACTTTTTTTTTTTTTAATCAAGTTTCCTTGTTATGCTGGGTTAAAAATCTGAAGTCCTTAAATGTCCAGAAAGAATCCTCCCAAATGCATGTTTTAATTCATTCTCAGTGGCCGGGCTTTCAGTGTCTCAGTGGACTGAGGGATCCTTCCATATCTACAGCTTAGACTTCTGTCACTGACATTGCCGTGGTCTCCCGGGATCTTGGCTGTTCTAGCAGTTTATCAGGTCTTTCATGAACCATGCTTTTAACGATTTTAAAGAGTTACTAAGATTCAATCTGAGATTACAGCATTATGCCCACAATTTAAAAACTCTCAAAACCAAGCCAGTCCCCACTCCTAGAATAATAAAACTAGGCACATTTTCATTCTCAGAATCCAGTACAGAAATTATCAAAGAACATAGCAGAAACTCAGTGGCATTTGAAAGAAAGATAAAGTCTCTCTGATTTTAGCCTCACTAGGATGTCCATTGGTCTGTGCCATTTATCTGAAAGTCCTGACCTGCAAACTTAGAACCAGGAGGACTTTCCTGGCCTAAGGTTGACTGGTCACTATGAACTTGCCATGTGCAATGCACAGCCCTGAGCACCTATCACACATGGACTCTGGAGTTATCCTTCCTCTTTGATGATCTGTTCACACTGCAGTCCTGACCTGATTGTGGGTTCTATCCAGTAACATTATACCTCCAGTTATAATGTGTAGATTCCATGGTCCTATGGTGCCATAGTCATTTTCACAGCCTCTGGCTATGTTACTGCATAGACCAAAGAAGCCTGCCTTTCAGAGAACAGTTCTTTCTCCAACGTAACTGACAAATTCCATGTCAGCTTGGGTCCACATGTAAGGGGATTAACTTGAGCCTATGGTAACCATATATGTCAATGCTGACAAGTTCTATAAAACATACTTTCCTTACAACTAAGTCTTTGTCTCAGTCAAGCCTGCTTGGGAAAAAAACTACCTGAAGAGTAAGCCAAAGTGAGCAGCTGCCTGAGTACTTCCTGCCCTGAAAACTCCTGCCCACCCCAAAGTTGAGAGCCAGGTAAAGTTCTCTTTATACTGAAGACCTTCCAGGTCCCCTATTCATTCTGCTCCAGGTATTGGCTCAGCCACCTGCAATTCCCTAGGGCCCCTTTTCTTTATGCCAGACCTTTACTTAAGTGGCTTGACAGAAACAGCCACTCTCCCATGCAATAAACTGCAGCCAACTGCAGAGTCTTATTGTTGGTGTAGTGGGTTGAAGGATGACCCCCAAAAGGATACATTCATGTTCTAATTCTTAACTGTTACCTCACTTGGAAAAAAGGTCTTTGCAAGTTTCATTAAGGATCTCCAGATGGGATTCCCATCCTGTATTAATCAGATGGGTTCTTAATATGATGACAATTGCCCTTATTAAACAAGAAGGGCAGAGGGCAATTTGGACCAGATGAAGAGAAGATACAGAAACACAAAGGGAGTGAAAACAGAGACTAAGCGATGTGGCCTCAAGCCAAGGAAGCTACTAACCACCGGAAGCTCAGAGAGACAAGGAGTGGACTCTCCCCTAGACCACCTTTAGGGAGTGCAACCCTATGACACCTTGATATCAGACTTCTGACCTCTAGAACTGTGAGACAGTACATTTTTATTATGTTAAGCCAAGTTTATGCTGATTTGTTACAGCAGGTACTGGAAACTAATACAGCATACATTAAACCTTTTCTAGACTTCAGCAGTTAACTGCTTTTAACTGCATAAGCCGAAGTATTTTCAAATAGTCAAAGGTCCCAACATCCCACCACACGTTAAAGACCAAGGCACAAGACTACCTTACATGGATGCACCGAAACATTTCCATGTGGACATTTTCCTCTCCAAAACGTCTGCTCCTTTCTTTCTATTCAGTGTTTCCAGGTAACACACCAAATGATGCATTTGTGCAAGTACAACAGATACAACACCTTAATTACACCTAGGTATAGAGTTAATTAAGAAACAAGATAAAAGAGCGAAGATGGAGGTCAAAATATTCCTGGTACTGACCTAACCCTGGCTTAATTGAATGAAATGATCCCATAACTGAACCCCAGAAATTACTAGTCCATAACTGAACTAGTAATACACAGGATGACAGAAACAGAAGATACCAACTCTCACTCTCAAGGGAGAAAACAGAATTAGTTAAGACAAACATGCCCACTTAATTCTTTTCAAGCTTCCTATATAAGTCACTTGATCACCCTCGGGTGGAGTAAGTAAAGCAGCAGGGCTGAAATTATTTAAGATCTCTCTTGACAGGATTGAAACATCAAGATGGGAAAAGACCATTCCATCACTCTCCACCACCACTCCCAGCATTAAAAAATAATAGCCTACATTTACAATGTAAAACAAATCAGAAACTACTTTAGTTCTGATTCACTCTTAGTATTACTAATAGCTCATCAGGAGCCTTGTGCAAAAACATCTTGATTAGTTGCTAATAAAACTCTTTAGAGGCAGAGCCCTCCATAGGCCTCAAGGGGAAGATGTAAACCTCCCATATCTCAGGATTTTCTCACCAAAAAGTCACACAATGTTTTTACTATTCCAGGCAAGTATAGCCTAGCCCTACCCTCATTCCTGCTTTACTTGGATTACCAATAAATATCTAAATGGAAATAAAGAGGAGATATCAGGTAGAAATACATAAAATGGTAGGTAAAACAATGTAAGTGGAGTCAAGTACCACCACCATTCATTACAATAGAAGTGAACATTCAGCACCAACAGTAATGATTTTTCCTGTTATACCTGGAAAGTGATGATAAGTCATACGTACCTACCTTTTAAAATTTATTCAGATCTCATTTTTATGTTAACTACTGCATACCAAGTAACATGCTAAGGCTGCATCAATGGGTGAAGAAAAGGTAGTCGCTGGCCCCAAGGAATGTTGCCCAGAAGAAGCCCGAGTTACGTAAAACATCCAACTACAACACAGTGTAGCAAGTGCAACAGTCAGGTATGCAAAAGTGTAATGGGAGCAAAAAGGAAAGTGTGACCACAACACTAAACAGAAGACAGCATAACAGAGATAATATGCAAACTGAGTTTTGACAAATGAAGTGGGTTTTCCAGGTGCCCAATAGGGCAGAGGGAATTCTTAGAGGAGGGAAAAGATAGTGAATTGTTCATATAATCCTAAGCAGGGAACAACAGAAGAAATGCTTGGATACAGGCATCACGAATACTTGTATGTTTCATTTTGGCAAAGCCATTCTAATGGAAATTTTGAAGATCAACTATAGATGGGATAAACAGAACTAGTAATTACAGGAGACACTAGAACCAATTTCTACTATAATCTACCAGAAAGAAACAACATTATTTCAATGACAACACGGTATCACAGAAGGGGCTTTTTTTTTTTTTTTTTTTTAAGTGTATTAGGTGTCACTTAAAATTTTGACTGCACACTGTACTTGCTTTGGGATCTTGGACGACACTCATAACTTCAGCTAGTCTCAGTATAGTGAGTGTATGTGATTACCTACATCTGTACCTGCAACACAATCTTAATGTAAATTCAAGTTCAGGTCGAAGCCTAGGTTCTCTGTGACTGCTCTGGTGAATTCAAAAGCTCTCTCTCTCTTCTTCATCTGGCTTCTCTATGGAAATATCATGTCTATGACTTCTAGGTGTCTTTTGTTGTCAGTTTTTTAAATTGAAGTATAGTTGATTTATAATGCCATGTTAGTTTTAGGTGTACAGTTCAGTGATTAATTTATATATACGTGCTTTATCAGGTTCTTTTCCATTAATAAGTTATTACAAAATATTGAGTATAGCTCCCTGTGCTATACAATAGATCCTTACAGGTTGTCTGTTCTATGCCTTCTTTGAATTACTGTAGCGCTTGTTGTCTGTATCGTTTACAGGTTTCAATCACGTTATGATTGAAAACAAAAAATTTATATTTGCCCATGCCCTGGTCTGTACTTAAAAAATGTGTTCCTTGATTTCATATTCATTGGCTACATTTTAGACACCGTGTTAGCTGGTGGTTCCAGATGTTAGTAAAATACAGACGTTCCTGATCAAAAGGTCACAGTCTTTGTGGGCAAACAAACAAAAATAAACAATCTGTGTCTCAAACAGCTGTGTACTTCCCAAAGAGAACACACCTAGTTGGTACAGTAAATACATGTATCACAGATAAGTGTATCAATAGCTATTTGGTGTTAATAACTTCAAATAACTGCTTTTCTATTTTGAAGAAATAATGACTGTATTTCACCAGGAGCTCAACAGCCCTTTGAGACTGAGGGCTTCACTTCCATCCTCACTCACCACATTGGTTTCTTATATGAAAATATACAAGTGTGTACATACTCTCTATTAAAAGGATTATCTGGCATGAATTTCTGACAGCATGAAGAAAAACTCAGGAGGTTCAGAATTCTAGTTCTGAGATGCATCCAAAAGTTCAGATGCCCTAATTCAACTTGGTTGACTGGAAACCAGAGCTGTAAATCTCACAAGAGCAGATGATCCTTTAAGAATTTCAAAACTTCCTGCTACTAATTAGAAATCCTAGAAGAACAGCTGCTTTTAAAATACACTGATAATATGCTTTACCGCTTGATGTCCAGCAGCCTATGTTTCAGTTAAGTGAGCTTCAGGAAAGAAGGAAACTTGTGGTTTAGTTGCATTTACTTTGGAGCCTCTGGTCAAAACGTCTACTTCTGTGCTCAGCCATGCTCTCATTTTCAAAATAGAGGCAACGCTAAAAACATAGTTACAGAGATGGTGCACAGCTTCATGTGTCATTGTATTCATGTGTTTCAGAATACCAATAACATCGAAGCTACGACTGCAAAGAGGGGGATGTTATTTGGTGTCATCTACATCAACATTCAGAAAACGAAGATCATGGCATCCAGTCCCATCACTTCATGGGAAATAGATGGGGAAACAGTGGAAACAGTGTCAGACTTTATTTTCTTGGGATCCAAAATCACTGCAGATAGTGATTGCAGCCATGAAATTAAAAGACGCTTACTCCTTGGAAGAAAAATTATGTCCAACCTAGATAGTATATTCAAAAGCAGAGACATTACTTTGCCGACTAAGGTCCGTCTAGTCAAGGCTACGGTTTTTCCTGTGGTCGTGTATGGATGTGAGAGTTGGACTGTGAAGAACGCTGAGCACCAAAGAACTGATGCTTTTGAACTGTGGTGCTGGAGGAGACTCTTGAGAGTCCCTTGGACTGCAAGGAGATCCAACCAGTCCATTCTGAAGAAGATCAGCCCTGGCATTTCTTTGGAAGGAATGATGCTAAAGTTGAGACTCCAGTACTTTGGCCACCTCATGCGAAGAGTTGACTCATTGGACAAGACTCTGATGCTGGGAGGGATTGGGGGTAGGAGGAGAAGGGGACGACAGAGGATGAGATGGCTGGATGGCATCACTGACTCGATGGACGTGAGTCTGAGTGAACTCCGGGAGATGGTGATGGACAGGGAGCCCTGGCGTGCTGCGATTCATGGGGTCGCAAAGAGTCGGACACGACGGAGCAACTGAACTGAACTGAACTGAATGCAACTCTGTTGAAATAAAGAAAAGGAAAGGGGTCTAGAATAGCTATAATTTTCCTGAGAACACAATTATTTTATGGTAAATCTGGGACAAGAATTCTGATCTCATCTCTTTGATTCCATTCCATTCTTCTTTCACTGGGATCTGAACAACCAGAGAAATAAATGTGCTGTGTTCTATGTAACTGGTGCAGGACTTGGCAAGATTGGAATTGTAACACTATGTATGAAGAATTATCTGGAAATTCTTAAAACGAAGTGAGATACATCCCAGGTATATAGAACACTATGTTTTATGAAAATTCTGTGGAATGAACTGAACTGGTAACTGAAGTGTGTGTGCTGTGCTGCAGTTTCAAGTAGGTAGGGTGAATTCAGCACGAAATTCATTCAGCTGAATTTCATTCAGCATGAAAATTAACATCCAAACAAACTCTTCATTGCTAAGGCATCTGAAAGAATCATGCTAAAGGACTTCTAACCACCCAAAAGTCTCATATCTGACTCAGTAAGTATCATTATACATTATGGGTATTTTTCTGAGTGACAGAGAACAATATCCTGGCTGAACATCCCTCTGCCATGACACAGAGATGATGGTCTCAAGCTATCTTGAAGATGTTGGAGCCCACTTTATCCATTGCTAATATTAACAGAGGACAAAACTTAACATCCTCTTTGCTCTGTATTTGTTAAATCACTTCTTGCCCTCATTAAAATGGATGGCCCATAATTGAGTCTGTAGTATGTCTATCATTGGAAGCTGAACACATGTTTGTTGGTTTTATTAACGTCACAGGTTTCTGCTGCTGCTACTGCTGCCAAGTTGCTTCAGTCGTGTCCGACTCTGTGCGACCCCATAGACGGCAGCCCACCAGGCTCCCCCGTCCCTGGGATTCTCCAGGCAAGAACACTGGAGTGGGTTTCCATTTCCTTCTCCAATACATGAAAGTGAAGAGTGAAAGTGAAGTCGCTCAGTCGTGTCCGACTCTTGGTAACCCCATGGACTGCAGCCTACCAGGCTCCTCCGTCCATGGGATTTTCCAGGCAAGAGTACTGGAGTGGGGTGCCATTGCCTTCTCCGCACAGGTTTCTAGGGAGTGTCTACTCAAAAGCTAGTTTGGTTTCACAGTTGCAAAAAAATTATGATATAATTTTGAACAAATTAAGCTCATTATAAAGGAAAGATACTGATACTTACTATAACCCTGTCCTTGAGAGGCTCTTGTAAAACACTAAATAAAGTAATAGAGTCATGCACACATACATGGATTTTCAGTGATATCTGTGCACACTTAAAAAGAACTCTACACAATATATTCTAAAAATCTTGATGCTGTGTGTCCCTAGTTCCCAGCTCTCTCATTAAAACTATCTAAATTAACAAGACCTTCTCTATTAGGATAGCTATCAGAGTATTCCAAATTCTACTTCTTGTAGTACCCTGTCCCAATCATTCATCTTCCTCTTTTCATTAGACCTCATCCAGAAGCCCTGGAGATTTGTTCATTAATTTATGTACATATTTAGTTATGTGGCCAATTTCTTAATCCCTTATCAAATTTCAGGCACCATTCTTCAGAATGTTTTATAGGTTGATGACACAGCAGTAATCAACACAGATGAATATACCCTCTCTTCAATTGAGGAGGCAGACAAAAATATACAAGCAAATATAAAAATATATCAATATGTAAATAAAAATTAAATAGATGCATAGAATAACTAGTATATCAGGTAAGTGCTAGAGAAAAAATGGAAAGCATGGTAGGGAGATGGAGATGGCTGATAGAAGGTACCTGCCACTTGAAATTAAGTAATAAATGAAGGCTTTATGGGGGAGATAAAATTTATCAAGGAATTTAAGGTGGTTGTGGAAGGGAGCAAGGTGCATATCTGGGGAATGAATATTACCAGCAGAGAGAACAGTCAGATGGAAAGAGAAGGAGGCAAGAATATGCCTAGAGTATTCAAGGAACAGAAAGGATGTCCGTTTGTGGGAAATAGAGTAAGCAAAGTAGAGAGGAGAAGGAACAAGTCAGGGAAGAAACAGAGGCCCAGATTTCTAGGCCTACCTATGGAGGCACTCTGAGGACTTTGCTTTCTGCTTGCAGTAAGCCACTGAAGAGATCTGAGCAATACAATCTGATTTATGTTTTAACAGGATCTCTCTGAATGCCCTGTTGATTAGAAGCAGCAAGAGAGTAAGGACAAGGTCCGGAAGACTAAGAGTTGACTCAAAGACATGATTTACTAAAAAAATGCACCTCTTACTCAGTGACAATGGAGAGCAGGGACTGGCAGATAATTGCTCACAAATCATTGTGAGCTCAGCCCGTCTTTTGATGACGGGTGAGCTAATACTGAGCCTTACATTTTGAAAGCCTGCTGAAGAAAGAGGAGGAGAAGAAGCTACAGAAACGGTATACGGCCCAACAAGTCTAAGATATATATTTAAAAATCCGGAAAATGTTTTCCAACACCTGATGTAAGGTATCTGGCTGGTAGTAGGTCCACAACAAAATAGGGAGGAGAAGTACATGAGTGAATGAGCTGCTGAAAATATCGTAAAGTGACAGGTATCAAGAAACCTTTACGGCTTCACCCTTAACCTTCAGAAATGATGTTATTTTCATTGAGCTGTTGAAATATATAATCTAACTTTCAAAACAACAAATCAGAAAGCATCGTCTCACACAAGCAAGGTCATAAATCACTGCCAAGGAAAACTGAAGTAGCAACAAATCAATTGCAAAATCATTTTTATGGACTTTTAAACCTTAGAGAGCATTTGTGTGTTCATTATCTAATGTAATCCTCAAATAAATTCCATGAAATAGTTATTATTTTCCCATTAGAAATTAGAAGAAGGCAATGGCAACCTGCTTCTGTACTCTTGTCTGGGAAATCCCATGGACAGAGAAGTTTGGTGGGCTACAGTCCATGGGGTCGCAAGGAGTCAGACACGACTGAGCGACTTCACTTTCACTTTTCACTTTCGTGCACTGAAGAAGGAAATGGCAACCCACTCCAGTATTCTTGCCTGGAGAATCCCAGGGATGGAGGAACCTGGTGGGCTGCTGGCTATGGGGTTGCACAGAGTTGGTACACAACTGACGCAACTCAGCAGCAGCAGCAGCATTAGAAATTACCACATACTAAGTCCTTAGTGATTACCCCAGAAAAGCTGAAATCTTGAGTTGTTACACCTATTAATGCCAAGGGCTTTTTTGGTTTTTTTTTTTCCTATGGGAAGGTTGGATGCTAAAACTGACCAGGATTTTCAGCTCAAGATGGCAGACTAGGAAACATATTTACTTTCTATTCCTTCTCAAACCATTTTTAAATAAAAGTGTAGAAATATCCAAGTTAATAAGCCAATAAAAGCCAAGATGTTGTGGAAGTCATCTACTACAGAAAGATTTCAACATATTTCTAGAAGGCAAAAAATGAAACAGAGTGATGAATAAAATAATTAAGGAAAGAGTGTCCTAAGAAGGGTCTGCACAAAGCCAGTCAGCTTTTGGTGAGTTCTGGTTTTAGTAAAGGGCAAGGAAAGATGAGGAGCTGAAAAACAAGGAAATTAGAGTTATTTTAGGGAAAAAAGTTACTTGAATGAGCTCCAGAGAACATTCAGCCTGATGCCATATTAATTCATGGATTACAATGGATTGTTGGTAAGCAAGACAAGAAAGCAAGGAAGAAACAAAAATCAAGAGATTGTTCCTTACTGAACTTCTCAAACGAGATCAAGGAATTATGGTTAAATGCCACGGCTGTAAATCATTTCTGCTCCTAGAGAGGTCAGGTAGAGCTTATGATATTTCTCGCTTTTTTCAGACATAATTTAGGTCTGAGAAAAAGCTTTTGTGTCCTCCAATCTCAAATCTTATTGGGGATGGAAGTCCAAATTTGCTCTGACATACTATAAAAAGAATCTGAAGAGCAGAGGGCAAAACTAATGTATAATATATGAATTATGTCCAGTGTTATTTTAAATAGATTTTAAACTAAAATATATAAATAAAGTTTCACTGATCAATACAATTCTGGGTTCTGAAACCTCTACATGTCACATGCCTGATGTGTAACACACAATGTCAGCCAAGGAGAAAGAAAACACTCCAATGAAGTAAGCCAAAGAAACAAGATTCAAACTCAATCAAGCCATGTTAGACTAGGGTTTTGAAGTTCTTTCCTATTATTTTGAAGCTTCTACCTTGTGAATAATAACATCTTTCCCTTGTCCTAGACACCCAAGAGTGTGTCTTCTCTCCTGGGCATAAGAATCTCTAGAATTATACACAGTAGTAAAGATTGGCCCAAGCTGACATGCTCACAGTGACCAAATTGTGCTGACTATTTTAAACTGACACAGGGCTCCACTATGAAGCTGCAATAAATGATGTATTTGCTTTCTAGACATGAATGAGTTGCCTTACTGAACATACTCCAGGAAGGCCATCCATAGAAACTGGCTCCTAATCCATACAGAATAATTCACTGGTAAATTTCTTTCAGGAAAGCCCACGATTTATCTAGACTACGATCTTTACATATCTGGATCCTTCAAACTAGACTAAAGGGAAAACTTCCGCTGGTGCTATGCTGACAACTGGTGGTCCCTAACCTGCATCTTCTGAGATCAGAACCCAGTGCAGTAGGCAATCAGTTCACGAACTGAGCAAAAGAAAACCTTCTACAGGGTAGGATATAGGCTCATTATAGGTATGACACTTAGGGCTAAGTGCCACAAGGAGTACAAAAAAAGAACAACAACACATGAAGCATGTATGACAAGGAGGCACCACAGCCCAGAGCAGGCTTGGTTCAAATCCTGGCTAAGCCATTACCATCTGCACACCCTGAAGAACAGTCGAAAGTTTAACTGCTGTACCAAATTTCTAAAAGAAGTGAAAAGAGCCTTACCTGCCAGGAAGGGTTCCCTGCCGGCTGGAGATGGTGGCAGAGCAGCAGCAGTGGAGAAGGTGCTCCTGGCTCCAGGCTTCACAGTGAAGCTGGGAAGGTCCCCATAGGTGCCAGAACGCCCTCCGACGGCGTTGGCGGCTCCTGCACTCAGCTTTGCACAGGCCTCTGAGACCCAGGCAGGGAAGGGCTGGCCGACACAAATGCAGGCACCAAGGTGGCTGCACGATGAGGTGCTAGACAGGATGACCTCTGGAGGAGAAGGCCGCCACAGTCCTGAGCAGTCTCTGAATGGTGGCCCATCTGGTGCCAAACACCTGCCACCCCCAGTGGGAAGTCTAGGCTGCTAGAGAGCTCAGGAGAGGTCATGAGCTGGGGCCCCGCCCTGTGCCCCGCCCTGTGCCCCGCCCTGTGCCCCGCCCTTTGCCACCTGCAGGCGCGCAGCACAGTTTCTCTGTGATGCCTATACCATGGACGCATCACAAGTGCCCGGCTGAGGAGTCCTCCCTCCAGTGCGTGTTTGACCACGAGAGGAGTCAGAAGCTAGGGAGACGCTCTCCCAGTTTCACACTCTATTCTCAGGGCGTTTGGCGCACAATCTGTCCTATATGGGCAATTTCCTGTGTAAAGTTGTTTCCAGGCTCTGCCGCCGGCACCCGCCGGGCCGTCGCTCGCTGGTTTTGCCCTCTCGGGATGCCATCACATCCGGCCGGGGCCACCCCGCTGCTCCAGCTTCTGCTTTCCACCCTGTTCACAGGCTGCACCAGCATCAACTGCCTTTATCATCCAGCTTTGACATCGCGCCAAGAAGGCGGTACCCCATCCAGCAGGCTGGGTACTCCCCTGTGGGCATCGTACCCCTGGTGAACTTGAGGAACTCACGGAAGAAGAAGCCCGTCTTGTCCACTCGTAATTCCATGATGTCCGGACCTTCGAGAACCATCAGAATTCCTCCACCTGGGCGCAAAATTACTCTCCTGCGTTCACTACCTGAGCTACCTGCCCAGGTAGTTGAGGTTGAGAAGCCGGTACCAACCAGTCACCTCCCACTTCCTTGCGCAAAGGAGAGTGAGGCGATGGTCCAAGAAGAGCCCAGGGAAGGCATGACAGAGGAGGAAGGTCACACAGAGGCTGAAGGAGAGGACAATGGGAAGATAAGTCCATACTGCAACAGGGATATGACAATGACGCCCAGGCCCCAGGAGACCAGCGGGGTCCTCACGTCCCTCCAGTGCAGTCCTGAGCCTGCAAACTGCCTTCCGGTGCACCCAGAAAGCAACTTCAATGAGGAAGCCCAGGTGCCTCGGATGAACTCTTCCTCCGAAAGCCCCGCCATCTGCTTAGACGGCACTGCTGGAGACCGCCAGCCTCCCTCGCAGCCTGGCCCCCTGGCCACGGTGCTCTCTGCCCCAAGTCCGTGCTGCAACCTGCTGCCCGACAGGCCAATAGAAGTGCGGGGTGAAGACCTCACCCCCAGCTCCCCAGAGTCGCTGATGGCTGGGAAGGCGCTGCGGCGTGAACAACCTTCAGACACCCCACGGAGCAGCTCTTCTCCCCTGGGATCTGCCCGCAGTAGGCACCCCCTCAAGCGGAAGACACCCATGCCGCAGTTTCTGCCCCTGCCGCCACTGCTGCCGCCACTGCCACCACCGCTGCCTCTGCCGTGGGGTCGCAGTGACCTTCCTCCGCCTCGGAAGCTTCCAGGCATGACTCTCGCCAAAGCCTCGGGCACCCTGAAACAAAACATGCAGCGTCAGCGGAACAAAATCCTGAAGGACGCAAGGAAGGCCATGCGACGCCGCAGTGCCCCTCCGCCTGCCCCAGGGACCACAGGCTCCCCGGTCAGTCACATTTTGCAGGTCCCTCCTACCACCACCCACTTGGCCGACCTGTCCTCCAGATTCCCCAATCCGGCTGGCCTTCCACCTCGCCCGACACCTTATATGGGTCAGGAGGCAAGAAACACAGCCCCCGTGATCTCTCATTCTGTTGCTGCAGGTTCTCTTCTTCCTCCAGTTTCCAATCTCACTGTGGGAATTACCCGTACGGAGGATAAAGGCATTCAGTGTTCACTCGAAGCAACACCACCTTCTATTTCTGACCTCTCCATACCTCTGAGCGCCCTAACCCTCTCCTCCCAGCCACCCTCCAACCAAAATTGATCCCCAACACCCATGTGTGTAGATTCTCCCCCTCCCACCACTCCCCATTCTAACTGAGCAGCCCCTCACTTCTGCTGCAGCCTCTCTTGCCACCCCAGTCATGCCATCTGCAAGTGTGCCCTCCTTCAGATTCGGGCATCACTGACACAGACACTACTCCCCCTTCCCCAGCCCCACTATCAAGGACTCCTGCCGGTGTCTTCCCCATCCCTCCATCTAGGGTTCTGGCTGCTTCTCCCCTGGGCCCCCATCTACGGCTTTGGGCCCTGTCTTCCCACCCCCCACCCCCCCGCCCAGGGCTTTGGCTGTTTCCCTCAATCCCCAAATCCTGCCTCAACCAGCCCCCCAACTATGGCTTCAGCTCCTGTTTCCCCCAACCTCTCATCTATGGCTTCAGCTCCTGTTTCCCCCAGCCCCCCACCTATGACTTCAGTTCCTGGTTTTCCCAGCCCCCCACCTATGGCTTCAGCAGTTATCTATGCTCCAGCAGATAGCATCTCTACAGATGTCAAACCAGTCTTTGACACTGATGCTATGCACACAACACTTCCTCCTCAGACTGTTATTGTTCAGTCTACCTCTGACTCCAAGAAGAACCATTACCCATATCACATGGCTGTTCTTGGTTCTGAGAACACAGCACCCAGTGGTGGCAATGCCTGGACCCAAGCCTCAACTTATTTACCTGTGAATCTGGTCAACAGAGGCACCCATGTTTCAAGTGAAGCCTGAAACCCAGAAGCTTGGACCCAGAACTCACCATTCAGCCCACATCTGGGGCCAACAGTAGGAAGAAGCCTACCAAGTCTATTCCACTGGGAAACCCATTAGCCCTAGAACAAGATAGAAAGCTAACTTCTTCAGCAGTCCAGACACCCAGAGGAAGCACAGTGGATTCAGGCTTGCCAGACCCCCTGTCTGCCACCAGCACCATCAGCATGCAGCCGGCCTTTGTCTACAACTCAGGTGTTTCCCCAGGGATGTATCTGCTACTGCTGGTTTTGGAGCGGATACCACAGTGCCTGGTCCTGGTGCCCAGTACTGGAGACAGTAGCTTGCTGTCTGGTAGTACCGTATCAGGCCCACTGTTGATGGGACCTGCAGCCTCTATGGGAGGCTTGTGGGAGTTTTGAGGCTGGTGTGAATGCCCTAGGCCTCAATTATTCAGAAGCATCTGGCCCACCTAACTTTTGGACAGAACTGTGTGGGGCACCCAGCACCACGTGTGTTCCTACTGTGGGCCAGGCCACCTGGGAGTCATCTCACTGCAGCACGGCTGCTGCAGTAGGAAGGGCAGGCCACCATCCCAGCATCCGGGCACATATCTGCTTTCAACTTGAAGCCAAATGCCTGGGTTCTACCTGAGCTGAATCCAGGTGGTAGAGTGATGGCAGGGGACACCACCATCCTTAGGGTTAGAGGTCGGGGTGTGACCACTTCCCATCGCTGCACCCAGGACCCACACGAGTGTAGAAAATCTACAGTTACAAATCCCATCACCATGGAGAAGAAATTTGTGTTAAGGGACAAGTCAATTTCCACTTTCCACCAGAGCAACAATGCATCCATTGGATTTGCAAGTGTGAGACCCACCCCTGGCTTGGAACCCACCTGTCCAAGATGCAAGTGGTGGTGGTATAGGAGGGAACAACATCATTCCCAGGACTGGAGGACCTGGTATCCACACTTCCCATCAGTACAACTGGGGCCCACCTGGCCAATACACCATGGGTGGAATACATGGGAGGCGCAACATTTCATCTAGGATGGGAGGCCCCAGTGTCAACACCTGCCATTGGACTTGGAACTCATATATGCAAAGCACAGAGGGGGTGTTGGGGGACAGCACCACACCTGCTATGACTGGGTACACTTCTGGTGTTCCACTCACACGAAGCACCCAGGCCTCCCCAGCCCAAACCCACACAGCACGACGGGGGATAGCACCATATATATTTAGAGAGGAACTTCTATGCTCAGAACACCTGGGACCCCAACTCAGGGCACCCCTCTGACTTTGGAGGAGCACAGTGTTGTGTTTAGTGGCTCCTGGTCAGGGAAGCTGCGTCTGTGCTCTGGGTCTGGTACTTTCATCACCTGCCTGGGATTTCACTGGAGCATTAGCGAACTTCTTTCTTCTCTGAAGTAACTCAACAAATAAAGAGCATATCTTGCTCTGCAGATCCTGTGCAATGATGAACGGGCTTTGCTGGAAAACGACTCTACCCACTTAAGTGAAACTGTTAACCTGTTTCCTTCCTACCACGAGCCAAAGGACCACACTCTCAGCGGTGTGCAGGAGTACGTGTGTGGTGTATGTGCATGGGTGAGGAATGTCGGTGTAAGTGTGCTGCAAGGTGAGAAACACATGAGCCCAGTGCAAAAGTACATACCAGACTTGAGAAGTTGCATTTGGAGGATGGAAAATAACCTGCATGTATCATCCACTGTGACATCCCTGGTTTGACTGTAAACTTGGCCAACCCAAACTTCTGGCTATTTTCCCTACACTTGGAACTGGCAGAGTGCCCACTGCTATCTTTAGCTGCTTCCTCTCCCCCTAGCCATTTGCCTCAATGGGCTCTCATCTTTCCCAGATTCATGTACAAATATGTATATATGTAATTTATATATATATATAAACTTATTCTTATTAATCTACTACAGTTTATGTGTCTTTACTCATTGATATATATGAGTCATGATGTGTTGAGGGAGACTTGAGGTTGCAAAATTTTCTGGGTCCCAGTGACTGGGTTGTGGAGTGAGGCACACATCATGACCATGTGTGCTGACTCCTGAAATCTGCTTTGAGTGTAAGGAGTGACAGTCCAGGAAGAACTAAGGTCCAGAGGAGGCAGAGACAGGGCAACTCATCCTTACTTCTCTCTACATCTCTCTCTCCCCAACCCCTACCACCCCACACTACTCGAACCACACTAAAGGCTAGATAATCCCTGATGTGTGAAGAGGAAACACACTTTATGGTTTTAGTTTTTGAAAATGTTTAAATGTCTCTTTTGTGCATCTTTTTTATCCAGCTGAGACTTAGGCCAGTCATCTTTGTGCATTCCCACTTCACCCGGAGAGGATGGATTTTGGATCCAGGTTCATGTGTCTGGCGAAACAAAGGAAGAATCCATGCCTGCTCTGTAATTGTGGAAAGTTTAAGTTTATTTCAAGTTTATCATACTGCTTAAAGTATCAGAAAAGATTCTCTTCAATAACTGGCTTGGCTCTGAGATAGGCTGCTAAAATACCAAACAGAAGAGTTACAACTGTGTCCAGTTCTTGCAGACCCTAGAGTTCTGCTGGGCCTCTATTAGGTTCAATGAAAGCAAAATTCCTGACTCTGTGTAGCCTATCTTTTAGTCAGAGGGGAGAACAGAAATCAATGTAAATTATCTGACAAGTTGTTGTTGTGGTTTAGGCACTAAGTTTTGTCAGATTCTTTGCAACCCCAGGGACTGTAGCCCACCTGTAGGCTCCTCTGTCCACAGGATTTCCCAGGCAAGAATACTGGAATGGGTTGCCATTTCCTTCTCCAGGGGCTCTTCCTGACCCAGATATCGGACTAGGTCTCCTGCATTACAGGTGGATTCTTTACTGACTGACTCACCAGGGAAGCCTAGTAACAAACGCAATAGAGATTAAGCAGTATATGGGAAATTGACCTTGTGGGCAGAGAAACAAGGTTTTCAAGTTAAACAGTAGACAGGAGAAGTCTTACTGGGAAGGCTCAATGTGAACAGTGTAGAGGGAGGCACCTGAATCAGATATACGAGGAAGAAGACTTCCAGATAATGGGAATAACCTCTCCAAGGCCCAGAAGGATACCAGTGTCCTCAGGGAAAAGCTAGTAAATAATGTGGCTGGAATAGAGTCAGAAAGTGAAGGGAGAAGGAAAGGAGGATGGAGAAGAAGTGGACTGAACTGTGGCATCATCATTTATTGATTGTGTGATCCCAAAGTTAATTCCACCTTCAAGTGTTTCAGTGAAATCAGTGATTTTCCTATGGCCAATTTACCTCACACGAGTTTGAGAAGGATAAAATAACACAGGGAAATGAATTATAAGCCACTATTATTATTCTACACAGAAAGACAGATAGAAACAGATATAGAGAGTTAAGACTGAATTCTTTTGTCCCCCTCCACAGATTCATATACTGAAGCTCTATCCCCTTATGTGTGATGCAATTAGGAAACGGAGTTTTTAGGAGGTAACTAGGTTTAGCAGAGGCCATGAAGGTAGAGCTGGGATTAGCTCTTATAAGAAACAGAAAAAAACACTAGAGCTTTCTCTCTCCACCATGTGAGGAGGACACAGCAGAAGATGGCCATCTACAAGCCAAAAATGAAGGACTCACCTGGAAGCAGATCTGCCTTGATCTTAGACTTCCCAGGAGTGTGAAACGTCTGTTGTTTAAGCCCCCTAGTCTATGCTATATTGTTATAGCAGCCTGAGCAGACTAATACAGGTAGGTGAGTAGGGAAAGGATGATTGACAGATACATAGATGGAGATAGAGCACGCATATGTATACTTAATGAATCACTTCAAAGGTCTTCACCAGGCAATTCAAATAGGAGATTCCCATTTTAAAGGAAGCAAAAAAGTGCTTGCGTTCATGAAGTATACAGATGGAAAAATATGGTAACTCCAGCCTAAAAATGCACAGCACTGAGCCTAATGCAATATTTCTGAGATTAGTCCCACAAAAACAAAGAACACCATCACAGAGAGCCCGACAGCCCCCTCCCGGCACCCTGCCGCCTGGTTCATTTACTCTAAGTAGTTTGTGACAACTCCAGAGGATCAAAGCTTCTGCTCCCTGACTTTAGAGACTCTCCTTCCCTTTGTTGTCAGGACGGCCTCCCAGAAGCAGGGCTGAAATCCAGTTTGCTTGTAATAGTTCCACACCTTCTCTCGGCCTTGCTGGCAATATTACCAGGAACAATTTTTAAATTTTAAAATTTATACTGCTTTTCATTAAAAAAAAAGAACCTTCAAAGCTGAAAAGAACAATTCTAATAAGCCAAGCACTTAACAAATGTATGAGATGTAAAGATGACTTTGAATTTCACGTTTTAATGCATTTACACCGTTGAAGCTATTTCTAAACAAATAGAAATATTTTTTATGAAAATAATATGTGGACATGATAGCATTTCAAATACAGAAATTCAACTTTTCTAACCCCAGTTCCCCTCTCCAGAGACAGTTTTTGGCCACATGAATGTTACCCCCATAATTCTAAACGTTGTGTTCATCTGCTGTATCCATTGTAGATCGATTTTAGCACCCTAACATGAGGCAGGAAGATAAACCCCTACCCTCACTACTTCTCATCCCTCTTCCTTTCAATACATCGTATTCATTTCATTATTTACGCCGCTTCTCTTCCGTAATGCCATGCCATTTTTGCTGGCTTTTACCGAAGGGAGAAGTGGTAGCACAGTGGCTAAAAGCCTTGGTTCTGGAGATGGACCACTTGGCTTGGAAGCTTTGTTCTTCAGGTTGTTAGCTCTGCAATCCTGAGCAATTTACTCAACCTTCCTGGGCCTCTGTTTCCTCACCTGTACAATGAGGAAATGGATGATCACCACCACTGCATGGAGTTGCCCGTGAGGATGCAAATAATAACACATTTGCAGCCTTCAATGTCCAACACACGGAAGCTCTCAGGAAATATTAGCTATAGTACATAGCTACAGGATTCCCTTTCACTCTAATCCCGTCCTTTTCTTTATGCCTGTGACTGCTTGTGCCCCCAGTTCTGTCTTTCCCCTTGTACAACTCACCTTTTGTCAATAGCATGTTTGCTTTTTGGACCTGTGATGATTAATATTTACAATTTGTTATGCAATCACAACACAGTGTCCTGTGTTTTATTTACAGGTGGATGCTATGGGTTGAAAACCAGTAAGTTAAATGAACCAAGTTCTGCTCAGTCCTGGGGACAACAGTATGGGAGAACTGTATTTTCCTCTCCGTAGGCATGATGCTCCTACTTCTGTCTCTAACATCAACTGTTTAAACTGATGCTGTATTTCAGTTTGCTTTTCCCTTCAACTGCTATTTGCTCACTAAATTTCATTACTTTTCCTAAAATTTGACCCACCTTCTTTTGTTCTCCTTGCACCATTTTCCCAGAATAAACTATTTTTTAAATGTTCAAACTGAACACTGTTTCCTTGCCTGGATCCCCTCCTTTTTCAGAACACTTGTCCCTCCTCCTCCTCAGTTTGGAAGCTGTAAGACCAAAGTAAGGATAAGATCCTGAAAGAAAAGAGACCAAATTGCTTTCAGGTTAGACTGGAAATAATGACTAGTTACTAATCATGAAAACTGCATAATTCTGGCCCCACCACTCTTAATTTCCTTGCTTTGTGGAAGAGTTAACAGTCTGGATTTCAACAGTACTTCAGGTAATTATGAGCCAGGTAGTCCTTATTCTATATCGTGCCCAATACTGGTCTAGGCCACAAGTGAGATCTCACCTAGGGCCTCTTCTGTTTCTTAAGATTAGACATTTTGTGTGGGACTTCAGGCTAAAACTCTAGTTATTACTAAGCAGGGCATTTTCCCTGCATATATCTCTTAAGAATTAGAAGGTGGCTTGTGGAAGATTTGAGAATTTCAGACTCAAGGATGCATGTCTTCCTTGCGCTAAATATTTTCTTCTTAGAGATCCAGAAACAGCCCTTGACTGTGAGGAGCCCACCCAGGCCCTCCCTGAACCAGTCACTGCCGTGTACCCAGGGTGATGGGATGCAATGGGCTGCCTGAGCAGCAGTTCATCCTTTGCCTGAGACAGAGCTAGGCGTGGTCCTCTCAGCAGTCCCAGGACAGGAGTGTTGCCCAGATGCCCGTTTCAGGCTCAGAGAATGGCACAGGTGCTAAGTGTTGAGCCATAATATGGATCTCCTGTATTTGTCCATGGTTGGAAGGCTGGGAGAGACAGGAAAACAAAACAAACTTGAAAAGCAAAGCCAGTCTTGAAAAGCTGTCTCTCTGATGTAAATGGTACCTTTGTCTTAAATTCACACTAAGCTGGAGATCATACACCTTTGTTTTTCAAATTGGCAGATAATTGTTTTACAATGTTGTGTTGGTTTATGCCATACAACAAAGCAAATCAGTCATAATTATATATATATATATATATATATATCTATATATATATATAAAATTGAGCCTACCTCGGCCCTCCCGTCACACCCCTCTAGGTCATCGGACAGCACCAGGTTGGGCTCTCCGTGTTATACAGCAGCTTCCCACTAGCTTGCTATTTTACACATGATAGTGTTTATATGTCAGTGCTACTTTGTAATGACATGGATGGACCCAGACACTTTCTTAGAAGTAGGTGTACAGAAGATGGAGGACAAATGGAAGTTTATGTCCAAAGAGATGGGGATTTGTGTGTGGGGGGGGCGGTGGGGGACAGTGAGGTAAAAGGTGCAGAACATAAGCTCTATTTCTAATTTGCTACTGGACTAGCCCCGGCTGTTGTACAGAAATTTGGAAACACTAAACGTGGTGAAATAGCCACATGGACAATTGTTCAAAAATATTTTTCTGTTCCCCTTGAAACAGAATGATTTTATTGATTTCATCAAATACATACCTCAAAGTTATGACAGAAAGTTGAGTAAGTTATGTGCTTGGAATTGCATTTATTATTATTACCAAGCACAATTACAGTGCTTACACTGTAACAAGTACTATTTTAAGTGCTTAGCAAATATTAAACTAATTTAATCCTCACAATTGCAATCTTGGGTACGTATTATTTATAATACTTTTTTTTTGTATTTTAGTATTATTATACTATTTTATTATTTTACTATCTTTAGTATTATTATAATATTATGTATTGTTTTGAAACTGAGGCTCAGAGAGGTTAAAGAGCCTGTCCAATGTCATATAGTAAGTAGATGGCAAAAAACCCAGGATTAAAACCAAACCATCTATACATTCATCACTTGGCCATGTCACCTGATTATGAGTTGTGTTTAAAGAAGGGACTAAAATGACAAGGCTCAACTAAAAGGAAAAGGTAGAAATGAGAAAAATGAGTGATCCCAGAAGCTAGGGGGGATTTAGGCTCAGGAATTTCTGGTGATGAGGTTCTGGAACTAAAAACAAGAACTTACTGGGAATATTAATTTGGGGTAGTATCTGAATCCATTGAGAAATGACTTTGTTTTCTTTAAAATTTATAAAGACCAGTTGGATGAAGAGTCATGAAGGAAAGGAAAAGAATAAGGTGACTTAAGTAACATCTTAAGTGACCTCTTCCCTCTAATTAGGGCTTCCTGGGTAGCTCAGTTGGTAAACAAACTGACTGCAATGCAGGAGACCCCAGTTCGATTCCTGGGTTAGAAAGATCCCCTGAAGAAAGGAGCCAGACTACCCACCCCAGTACTCATGGGCTTCCCTGGTGGCTTAGTTGGTAAATAATCCATCTGCAATGTAGGATACCTGGGTTCGATCCCTTGGTTGGGAAGATGCCCCTGGAGCAAGGCATGGCAACCCACTTCAGTATTCTTGCCTGGAGGATCCCCACGGACAGAGGTGCCTCGGGGGGTACAGTCCATGGGATCACAAAGAGTTGGACATGGCCGAGCAACTCTGACTTTCTTTCTAATTAATAGAGGTGAGAGGACCTGTGGAGAAGGACCCAGCTCTCTCTACTAGCTGTCTAGACATGTTACCAGGATGAACAAGGAGATAAATGGCAACCACACTACTGGATTTGATGATCCTGCAAATCCAAGGATTCAGGTTGTTAAGAATGGCTTATGATGGCATACCTGCTGCACGCACATATGCCACTAAGTGTGCCTCCAGTCACACATTTTAACTGGGGTAATAGTTCTTAAGAGGTACACATTTGTTTGCTACGGCTGCCGTAATATTACTACAAACTTGGTGGCTTAAAACAAAACACATTTTCTCATGGTTCTGGAAGACAGCAGTCCAAAACCAGTTTCACTGAACTGAAATCAGGAGTTGGTAGGATCATTCATGTCCCCTCCAGAGGCTCTAAGATAGAATCTGTTTCCTTGTCAGCATTCCTTGGTTTCGGGCTGCATCAATCCAAACCCAGCTTCATCATCACTTTCTCTTTGGAGTCAAATCTCCCTCTGCCTCTCTCTCATGAGAACACCAGTGATGACTTCGGGCCCATCCAGGTAGCCCAGGATAATCTTCCCGTCAATAACCTTCATTTAATTCCATTAGCAAAATCCCTTCTGTCATTTAATGTGACATTCACAGGTTCTGGGCATTAGAATGTGGACATTCAGGGACAAGGGTATTATTCAGTCTACAACAAGGTAGATACTGTGATTTTTCTCAGATGCAGGAAATGAAGTTTAGGGAAGCAATTTTTCCCAGGTTTTACAATTTCCAGAGTTAAGATTTAAATCCTGGCAGTCAGAGTTTAGGACACACTCTAAACAATTTCAATCTGTGTCCCTAACTACTGCATACTCCTTGGTTAAGAGTCACACATAGGTATCAAGACCCAATTGAATAAAACATGATGTACTGTCTCCTCTTTCACTTGTGTATTTCTGAATCTGGCCCAGAGCAGAAGAGTCCAGAAAATTGTTAAGCAGGTTTACTAAGAGAACGCATTTACTGTTTGATTTGCATTGAGTAATGAAAGGTTGCTTTTTTTTTTTTTAATAGAATATGCCACCAAGTAGTGTTATCACCAGTTTATATATTTAAACAACCAAACAACAACAAAAAGCTATAGATGCAAAGGTGTCAGGGACATGTCTAAAGGCATCCTGCTGGAAAAAGAGCTGGTACCAGATGCCGAGACCCAAATTCAGCCCATCTAGTCTTGATTAAGCACCTATTCCGAGAGATTGTGGCTCACCACCCAGCACCTGAGTCTTTATATCCCAGCTTCAAGATGGAAATTAGTTGAGGGATCACAGACACTTGTACTAATCACTAATTCATAATCTGCTAACCCCTTCCTTTGTGGAAGAGAACTTGGCATTTCTAAAATCCTTTTCTGCCTGAGAGCACGCAGAGCAGCCCTTGCTCCTTTGGCCATGACCTACTGTGCTTTGAAAAGGTGATTTGGCAAGTGCAGCTGCAAACGCATCTCCAATATCACACATCTATGGAAAATTCCAGTCAGGTTTTAGACCCAGTCACAGTACATTTTTCTGCGGATCAGTAAGGATTTGCTGAGGATCAGTAATGCTCTCCGTGCGCTAGCTGACAAGGGCATGATCTCTGTGCTTATTATATTCCATTTGTCAGCTCCTCTCTGACACAGTTGTCCGCAGGATTCCTTAGGAATATTTGAGTTATTTAGGCACTATTTCAGGAGTTGCTCCTGCCTGTATCCTCTCATTTCTTAATCAACATTTCCCAGTTGAGACCATAAGTAATTCAGCTGAGGTGGGTTCTGAGAGGCATTCTTCCCTACTCAACTTCACTGGAATCTACACCCTGTACATCTGAATCTCCACGCCCTGTAAGTTTCACACGTGTGACATCACATACTCCCCATCATCACTGTTTTCAGGACTCAGGACCACAACAGTGACTAGCAAGTTCATCAGCCTTTCCGTTTCTCTCCCTTTGGATTGTTTAAGAGTGATTTGCCAGAGACTGTGCGTTTCGATTGTTTGCAAAGCTCAGTGGTCCAGAGACAATACTAGAATTCTGCCCTGGAGAAACACACATTCTGCTAACTGTTCTCTCTCTCTTGTAGAACAGAAAAGAAACTCAGCCATCACAGTTATTCAAGGTTTACCTGTGTCCATTGCTAAGGATTTGGATAAGACTGGTAATACTCCTGGCGTGCTGCGATTCATGGGGTCGCAAAGAGGGGACACAACTGAGCGACTGAACTGAACTGGTAATACTCCATATTTCCTACTGGAAGATACTCTGCATTCCATAAAATTAAATCCACACCATATGAGAAATTTAGTCTAACCTCTCATCTATCGATTCATGAGGTTTGGCTCACTGAGATTTCCTCCCTCATTCTATTGTGAAGAAAAGGAATTGTTGGCCAAAGACATTGTCACATGTTTATGTGTCCAAGTTGGCCAGTTATCTCCAACTCTATTTGGGTTGCCTTTTGCTATGCAGAATTCTTTCATTTTTGTGAAGTCAAAGCAACTCTCTTTTTCTTTATATCTCAGTTTCACATTCCGCTTAGAGAAAGACTTCCACATAACAAGATATGAATTCTCATCCTATAGGCCTCTAGGTATTTATTTCTTACCATGGAACATTACTCAATGTATGCTATACAGGCAGTCCTCACTCTGAACAGTTTGCTCGTGCATGAATTTCAGTTACCATTATTTAATTAAATAATGCCTGTCCCCCCAACAGAACAAATTTCAGATACCAGCATGTATTAACAGTGAGGAAGTGCCAAACTTCACAGCTGTTATCAAGTTCACAAACCACCACAGTAATGATAGATGTATATCACAATTAGAGAACAATCAGGCCCCATCTTTCAAAGTCTCTGGGTGCTGGGTCATTGTGCATGTTCACATACAGAGGGCAAGACCCATGGAATGTTGATACCTGAACAGCTTCATTTCTAGGTATTTGGGAATTTTCCACCTCTCTTTTTACTATTGATTTCAAGTTACTTCTATCATGGTCTGAGAATGGAATAGACTTCATATGATTTCTGCTATTTTAATTTGTTAGAGCATGCTTTATGTCCCAGAATGTGGTCCCTCTTGGTGTATATGCCATGTGAGCTTGAGACAATGTGCATTCTGCTGTTGTTGGATGAAGCAGTCTGTAGACGTTTATGACATCCATTCTGTCAATGGTGTTGTTGAGTTCAGTTATGTCTGTGCTGATTTTCTGCCTGCTGGATCTCTCCATTTAGGATAGAGGGGTGTATAAATATCCAACTATGATGCTGGGCATCTTTCTTTCTCCTTGAAGTTCTGTTTTTGTCTCATTAATTTGATGCTTTCTTGTCAGGCACATACACATCAAGAATTGTTATGGCTTCTTGGAGAACTGACCCCTTTATCATTATGGAAAGCCTTCTTCGTGCCTGGTAACTTTCCGTGCCCTCAAATCTGCTTTGACTGAAACTCATACGGCTTCTCAAACTTCTGTGAATTAGTATGATATCCCTTTCCACAACCCTTTGCTTCTAAGTTATGTGTGTCTTTATATGAAGATTTAAAGTAGATTTCTTATAAATGGATCTTGTTTTTAGATGCTCTGTGACAATCTTTTAATTGGTATAATCATTGGTATTTAAAATGATTATTGATATCATTAGATTAATATCTATCATATCTGATCCTGTTTCACATTTATTGCCATTGTTCTTTGTTCCTATTTTTATATTCCACTCTTTTTCTGCCACTTGTGGTTTTAACCAAGCATTTCATATGATTCAGTTTTCTCCTTGAAACGCCAGACACAGTATACTGGTGGAATTAACTGCAGCAAACAGATCTTCAGTGATGTGGGGCTGCAGAAGCATCTATAGTCTTATGATTAGGTCTCAGTCTTATAATGAGCATGTGTTCCTCAGCACTGAATTTGGGAAGTGCCACTCAACATTTTCTCTCAATTTAAGTGGGTAGGGTAGGGTATTTCCCTTCCTTCAGGTCAGTCAGTCTCAAAACCCAACAAAACCCAATAGATTGGACCTCTGGTAAAACAGTCCCTCCTGAGGGCAGGACTTACTAAGTGATGGAAGTAAAGTCTGATGCTGTGAAGAGGAGTACTGCATAGGAACCTAGAATGTTAGGTCCACAAATCAAGGCAAACTGGAAGTGATCAAACAGGTGATGGCAAGAGGGAACATCGACATTCTAGGAATCAGCAAACTAAAATGGACTGGAGTGGGTGAATTTAACTCAGATGACCATTATATCTACTGCTGTGGTCAAAAATCCCTTAGAAGAAATGGAGGAGTCATCATAGTCATCAAAAAAGTCTGAAATGCAGTATTTAGATGCAATCTCAAAAATGAAAGAGTGATCTCTGTTGTTTCCAAGGCAAACTATTCAATATAAAAGTAATCCAAGTCTATGCCCTGACCAATAATGCTGAAGAAGCTGAGGTTGAATGGTTCTATGAAGACCTACAAGACCTTCTAGAACAACCAAAAGAGATGTCCTCTTCATTATCGGGGACTGGGATGCAAAAGTAGGAAGTCAAGAAATACCTGGAGTAACAGGCTAATTTGGCCTTGGAGTACAGAATGAAGCAGGCCAAAGGCTACAGAGTTTTGCCAAGAGAATGCACTGGTCAGAGCAAACACCGTCTTCCAACAACACAAGAGAAGACTCTACCCATGGACTTCACCAGATGGTTGATACCGAAATCAGACTGATTATATTCTTTGCAGCCAAAGATGGAGAAACTCTATATAGCCAGCATAAACAAGACCAGGAGCTGACTCTGGCACAGATCATGAACTCCTTATTGCCAAATACAGACTGAAATTGATAAAGTACGGAGATCATGGCATCTGGTCCCATTACTTCATGGGAATTAGATGGGGAAACAGTGGAAAGTGTCAGACTTTATTTTTGGGGGCTCCAAAATCACTGCAGATGGTGACTGCAGCCATGAAATTAAAAGATGCTGACTCCTTGGAAGAAAAGTTATGACCAACCTAGATACTATATTCAAAAGCAGAGACGTTACTTTGCCGACTAAGGCCCGTCTAGTCAAGGCTACGGTTTTTCCTGTGGTCATGTATGGATGTAAGAATTGAACTGTGAAGAAGGCTGAGTGCCGAAGAATTGATGCTTTTGAACTGTGGTGTTGGAGAAGACTCTTGAGAGTCCCTTGGACTGCAAGGAGATCCAACCAGTCCATTCTAAAGGAGATCAACCTTGGGATTTCCTTAGAAAGAATGATGCTAAAGCTGAAACTCCAGTACTTTGGCTACCTCATGCGAAGAGTTGACTCACCGGAAAAGACTCTGATGCTGGGAGGGATTGGGGGCAGGAGGAGAAGGGGACAACCGAGGATGAGATGGCTGGATGGCATCACGGACTCGATGGACGTGAGTCTGAGTGAACTCTGGGAGTTGGTGATGGACAGGGAGGCCTGGCGTGCTGTGATTCACGGGGTCGCAAAGAGTCGGACACGACTGGGTGACTGAACTGAACTGAATGGAAAAACCGCTAGACCATTCAGATGTGACCTGAATAAAATTCCTTACAATTATACAGTAGAAGTGACAGACAGATTCAAGGCATTAGACCTGATAGACAGTCCCTGAAGAACTATGGATGGAGGTCTGTGACATTGTACAAAAGGCAGTGATCAAGACCATCAACACGAAAAGAAATGCAAAAGGCAAAATGGTTGTCTATGAAGGCCTCACAGACAGCTATGAAAAGAAGTAAAAGGAAAAGGAGACAAGGAAAGATACACCCATCTGAATGCAGGCTTCCAAAGAATAGCAAGGAGAGATAAGAAAGCCTTCCTCAGCAATCAGTGCAAAGAAATAGAGGAAAACAACAGAATGGGAAAGACTAGAGATCTCTTCAAGAAAATTAGAGATGACAAGGGAACACATTTCATGCCAAGATGGGCACAATAAATGACAGAAATAGAAGATATTAACAGAAGCAGAAGATATTAAGAGGTGGCAAGAATACACAGAACTATACAAAAAAGATCTTCATGACCCAGATAATCAAGATGATGTGGTCATTCACCTAGAGCCAGACATCTTGAATGTGAAGTCAAGTGGGCCTTAAGAAGCATCACCCCAACAAAGTTAGTGGAAGTGATGGAATTCCAGTTGAGCTATTTTGAATCCTAAGAGATGATGTTGTGAAAGTGCTGCATTCAATATGCCAGCAAATCTGGAATACTCAGCAGTAGCCACAGGACAGGAAAAGGTCAGTTTTCATTCCAGTCCCTAAGAAAGGCATTGCCAAAGAATGCTCAAACTAAAGCACAATTGCACTCATCTCACATGCCAGCCAAGTAATATTCAAAATTCTTCAAGCCAGGCTTCAACAGTACATGAACTGTGAACTTCCAGAGGTTCAAGCTGGATATGGAAAAGGCAGAGGAACCAGAGATCAAATTGCCAATATCCTTTGGGTCATCAAAAAAGCAAGAGAGTTCCAGAAAAATGTCTATTTCTGTTTTGTTGACTATGCCAAAGCCTTTGACTTTGTAGATCACAACAAACTGGAAAATTCCTCAAGAGATGGGAATACCAGAACTTCTGACCTGCTTCCTGTGACATCTGTATGCAGGTCAAGAAGCAACAGTTAGAACTGGACATGGAACAACAGACTGGTTCCAAATTGGGAAAGGAGTACGTCAAGGCTGTATATTGTCACCCTGTTAATTTAACTTATATGCAGAGTACAACATGAGAAACACTGGACTGGATGCATCACAAGCTGGAATCAAGATTGCTGGAAGAAATACCAATAACCTCAGATATGCAGATGATAGCACCCGTATGCCAGAAAGTGAAGAAGAACTAAAGAGTCTCTTGATGAAAGTGAAAGAGCAGCGTGAAAGAGTTGGCTTAAAGTTCAACATTCATAAATCTAAGATCATGGCAAATAGATGGGGAAACAGTGGAAACAGTGACAGACTTTATTTTGGGGGGCTCCAAAATCACTGCAGATGGTGACTGCAGCCATGAAATTAAAAGACGCTTATTCCTTGGAATAAAAGTTATGACCAACCTAGGCAGCTTCTTAAAAAGCAGAGACACTACTTTGCCAACAAAGGTTCATCTCGTCCAAGCTATGGTTATTCCAGTAGTCACGTATGGATGTGAGAGTTGGATTATAAAGAAAGCTGAGCACTGAAGAATTGATGCTTTTAAACTGTGGCGTTGGAGAAGATTCTTGAGGGTCGCTTGAACTGCAGGGAGATCCAACCAGTCCATTCTAAAGAAAATTAGTCCTGAATATTCACTGGAAGGACTGATGCTGAAGCTGAAACTGTACTACTTTGGCCATCTGATAGGAAGAACTGACTCATTGGAAAAGATCCTGATGCTGGGAATGATTGAAGGTGGGAGGAGAAGGGGACAGCAGAGGATGAGATGGTTGGAGAGCTTCAGTGACTCAATGGACATGAGTTTGAGTAAACTCCAGGAGTTGGTGATGGACAGGGAGGCCTGGCATGCTATAGTCCATGGGGTCACAAAGAGTCGGACACGACTGAGTGAGTGAACTGAATTGACTGAGGGCAGGCCTTATTATGAATAGTAGAATTTTCTGGTGTATTTCAAAATTGTTTCTGTTTCCCTCCTCAGCCAGAAGAGGAATTTACTCTGACCTTCTTCACCCAGTAGTGACGCCTGGCAGAGCTCAAGAGACAAAATTCACCAAAGTATAGAGGCCTCCCTGGAATTTTTATCATATAGACATTTGCACACTGAGCCTTTGGCAAATACATCAAATACAGTTCAGTTTTTCCTACCTCAGTATTGGTTTTCACAGTGATTTCTGCTCTTGCATTTCTCTTCCAGTAAGCTATTATATTCTGTGTCTGCCTCTCCAGTTTTGGGCATGGTGATTTTTCCTGTGACCTTACTTCTCTAATGTATCTAAGAATTGTTGATTTTTCAGTTTGTTCAGATATTTACTTGTTAGTACAGAGTGGCAACTTCCAAGCTCCTTTCATGTTGGGCTCAAAACTAGAAGTCGTGTAAGTTTTTTTGACAATAGAATAAAACATGCTAATTCTCAGTATTTCTAATGTTTTAGGTTGCAGTCTCTTAACTAAGAATAAGGTTTACTATATTTTGAAAGCTTAAAAGAATGTATCTTTAAGTAAAATAAACATTGTAATATCTAAATATGTTAGCATTATTATATAATGACTTGCAATTGTCATCTAAAACAATTATATAAATCAAGCTCTACATTTAGGATTAAAAACATTTTTTAACTTGTTATTTTATATTGGAGTACAATTGATTAACAACATTGTGGTAGTTTCATGTGTACAGTAAAGTCACTCTTTTAAAGTCTATATATATATCTACAACCAACAAGTTTCTAGTGTTTTCTCAGCAAGTTTTAAGATCAAGGAACAATAATATTTTCCGCATTGGTCATTAAGATCAACTTTGCACAGTGTAATTTGTATGACCATTTTTGTAGTTCTACAATAAGGACAGTCTGTACTTTATTTACCTTGTATTGTATTTCTTATATATACATGGGTTCCTATACAAGTTTAACAATATATTGATGTACTATTATAGTTTAGTAGATTTTTTTTAAACCACTGAAACTTTGAAGTGTGCTTTGATATTGGATATGCACATTTCTCTCCTCATTCCAACTTTATCTTCCCTTAAAAAAGATCTGCTTTACGGTGATAAATGCCTCTTGATCATTATAACTTTTTAAAAAAATGTGGTGGTGGAATCTATCTGCTAATATTCATTACAACCTGATATCGTAAAAGAAATGTGCTTCTGGTTAATTTTAGGGTAAATTTCTAAATCTGATTTTTGTCTTGAGACTCTTAGCTTTGTTTAATAAAGTGGAAAACAACTGATATCTTTCTTAAGTGTACATCGTTGATTATATTTTTTAACCTCATAAAGCTACTTATATTTTCTACTCAAAATATGAGTCAATATTGGATGCATATAACTTATTCATTATCATCTAGTTTGTCCAGCTTTTCAAGTGTATTGGTATAAAGTTAGCATAGTATTCTTTTGTAATTAAAAAAATACTGCTGTACAGCTAGTCCCATCCCTATCGCATTTACAAAATATTGCTTATTTTACTAGTCTTTCTAAAGAACACGCTTTCAGTATTGTCAAGTTTACCAGTTTTCTTCTCTATTTTGTCTTTGCTCTTTATTAATTTTGTCCTTCCACTCTTTTGGATTCACCTTATTCTTTTTCTGTGTCTACTGTCCAACTCCTGTAGCTTCAAGAGCCATTTTCAGCAACTCAACCAGCTCTGCCAGCTGTGTCACGGCCACTTCATCATACGCCATTAAAACTTAATCTCATACACTGGGTGCAGACTCAGCAGTCTTATTTTGCTTTCAGAATTGTTCCTTGGCCTTGCTCCTTCTTCTCCTAAATTAGCCCCATAATCAGAGAAAATTCTAGTGGGCCTCATCCCCATGCTGCGTATAAGGCCTGCCTTTCCTCCAGTTTCATAGTAAAAGACAAAGTATTTCCATCCTTTTTATTTATTTATTTGATATTGATCAAAAATTTTGCAACACTTCTTTGCAGTGTATTCAAATTCAGAAAAAAAAAAGCAAGTCTTCATGCACACAGGCTCACTGGAATGTCATGATTTTAAACTATGTATGACCTTGAAATGACCTTTCCTCCAACATCTTTAACACATGGTCGATTTGTCATAAGCTCTTCCTCACTACCACTTCCAAAGGAAACACCATCATTATTTGAAGAGATGTCTACACTCCCATATTCATTGCAGCATTATTCACAAGAGTCAAGATATGGAAACAGCCTAGGTGTCCATCAGTACACTAATGAATAAAGAAAATATGATGCATATATAAAATGGAACATTACTCAATCTTAAAAAAGAAGAAAATCCAACTGTTTAAGACAACATGGATAAAACTGGAAGACACTATGCCAAGTGAAATAACACAAAGACAAATAATGCATGATGTCACTTACATATGGACTCTAAAATGTAACTTAAAAATCTCTACTGCCACAGCACATTTTCCTCAGCAGAATCTAGCAGCCCCTACTATGAGCTGCATCCTTTCTTATTGTCTGTACCAGATTCAAACCACAGGGAAATACGTATCTACTGATGTATCTAGATTATATTTTACCTTTTTTTTTTTTTTAAATCATTCCTTCCACTTCTGGCATCAGAATCTCATTTTTTTCCTTCAGAGAAGTCCTAGTGATTCAGGTAGATTGCGTCTTCTCTCTAGGTTGTGTGACCTGGGCCTGGCTAGACACAGTAGTTTATATATGTACTCCATATGTCTTTTGTACTCATTTTTCCTTTTTTTTTTAAGAAAATTTTATTGAAATAGTTTCTCAATTAACAATGGAACAAAGTAAATTTGACTCAAACCTGTCCAATCAGCCTCAACTACTAGTGAAACACCTCAAATATATAGGACAGGATAGGACCCTTAGGTCATATTTCTGCCATTATGAAAAAAAAAAAAAAGAGAGAGAGAGAGAAAGAGACAGATACAACCAGGCTGTCTCTTACCCTGAGAGCTGGGGTGGTAGCCCTGGCTTCTGCTATTTAAGGCATCTTGGAGGGCAGGGTCTCTAACATTTTGCATGGTGGGTAAAAGGCCCCTCTCCCAGCAGAGCAATGACCTGAAGGCAGGCCAGCCTGTTCCCTCTTTGTGCCAAGAGAGCCTGGTGGCATTTTTACTTTCATGCCATGGTCTTTCCTGCCCCCAGGGTTTTGGGATAGATTCTCTGTTTTCCATCATTTTCCCTCCAAATTTTAGTCTAGTTATTTTTTAATTGACATTAGTAATCCTTTATTTTGTTTGACTATGACACCGTCAAATCATTCTTCTGAGTGCTTAATTTCAGCTACTGCTTTTTAAATTCTAGACTTTCTTTTGATTGCATTTCACCATGTTTGCTTAAATTGTGTATGTTGCCATTTATTTTTAATAACTAATCAATATTTTAAATAATACTTTAATTGAGATATAATTCACTTTCCATATAATTTCAAATGTACAATTTGATGTGCTGTGCATTTACCACCACAATTTTAAATTTTTTGTCCACCTCTCTCCAAAAAAGAAAAAGAATCTATTATAAGTCACTTACTCCCCATTTTTCCAAACCCTAGGCAGCCACTAATATACTTTGTCTTTATGCTGCTGCTGCTGCTGCTGCTGCTGCTGCTGCTGCTGCTATAGATTTGCCTATTCTGGACATTTCATGCAAATTGAATTATACAATTACTTAGCATGGTTTGAAGGTCCATCTATGTTGTAGGTCCATTCAAGAAATCATGTATCAGTACATGATTTCTCTATATGGCTGAACCACATTTCATGGTATGGTTATTATTGTAACTTATTTATTCATTCATCAGTTAGTGGACATTTGGGTTATTTCCACTTTGGGATTACTTAAATAATACTGCTGTGGCTGGATTCATCTGCAAGTTTTGTATGCAGGTCTAGATTTGTTTTTAAATTAATAGATTATTTTTGAGCAATTTCTAATTTATATTACAATGAAGCAGAAAGTATAGAGTTCCAGTAGTCATGTATGGATGTGAGAATTGGCCCATAAAGAAGGCTGAGCACCAAAGAATTGATGTGTTTTGATTGTGGTACTAGAGAAGGCTCTTGAGAGTCCCTTGGACAGCAGTGAGATCAAACCAGTCGATTTTAAAGTATATCAACCTGAATATTCATTGGAAGGACTGTTGCTGAAGCTGAAGCTCCAACATGTGCCCACCTGATGCGAAGAGCCAACTCATGGGAAAAGACCCTGATGCTGGGAAAGAGTGAAGGCAAAAGAAGGGGGTGGCAGAGGATGAGATGGTTGGACAGCATCACTGACTCACTAGACATAAATTCAAGCAGAAGGCCATGGGGTCGCAAAGAATTGGACATGACTTAGCGACTGAACAACACATAGAGAGTTCTCATACCTCCTGCCCTCTTTACCCGCTTTCCCTTATTATTAACATCTTATGGTAGTATAACATATTTGATATAGTTACCAAACTAATATTGACACATTGTTACTAACTAAAGCCCATGGTTTACTTTGGACTTCACTCTTTGTTTGGTACATTATGTGATTTTTGACAATAGTGTATCCATCATCACAGAACCACACATGGAAGTTTCACTGCCTTTAAATTTCCATGGTTCACCTATCCTTTTCTCCCTCTCACAACTTCTAGTGACCACAGATCTTTTCATTGTGGCCACAGTTTTGCCTTTTTCTAAATTTCATACTGTTGGAATCATGCAGTATGTACATAGCCTTTGCAGACTGGCTCTTTTTCACTTAGCTATATGCATTTAAGATGCTTCCATGTCTGTTCATGGGTTCATAGACTTTCCTTATTGCTGAATGCTACTCCTTTGTATGTAGCCGAGGAGTTCAAAAGACTATAAGCAGAGAAGCCAACTGGTTCATCTATTGGAAAACATCTTGGTTGATTCCAAGTTTTGGCAATTAAGAAAGAAACTGTTATAAACACCCACATTCAGGTTTTTAATATAGATATAACTTTTCAGTTGCTATGGGCAGATACCAAGGAGCATGATGACAAGATTACTGTATGATAAAAGTATGTTTACTTTTATAAGAAGCTGTCAAATCTCACTAGCAACAAATGAGAATTCCTATTGTTCTATATCCTCACCAGCTTTGGTATTTCAATTGTTTTGGATTTCAGCCATTTGAATAGGTATGTATTGGTAGCTCATCATTTTAGTTTAAAATTCCCTAACGTTATATAACATGTAGCACCTTTTCATAAACTTATTTGCCATGTGTGTATTTTCTTTGTTAAATCATAGTTGTTTTAACTAATGACTGAAAACTCCAATATCTTGTCCTGCTGTGCTGACTTATATTGTCTTTTCCTTTTGGGGCTCTTGACCATTTAGTCTTTTTCCTGGTATGTCAAATTATGTTTTATATTGAAACTGGGCTGATTTTAATGGCAACCCACTCCAGTACTCTTGCCTGGAAACTCCCATGGACAGAGGAGCCTGGCAGGCTGCAATCCATGGGGTCGCTAAGAGTCGGACACAACTGAGCAACTTCACTTTCACTTTAGGAAACTGTAAAGATACCTCTACTCTGGATGTCGTTATCTTTCTTTTGAAAAGATCTCTTTTTGCTCATAGCAGACAGTTACGATGGGGACTGGTAACCTGAGTCCATTCTCAGTTTGAGCTCATTCAAAGGGGTTCTCAGTCTTTGTGAATGTTGGTCTGTTTCTGGCTTGTCCTTCCTCCATGGGTGCTGCCCTTTGAAATTACCATGTGAACATTCCCAAGTACTTGTACTGCTCAGGCTTTATATGCAATGGTTCCATCAGCCCTGTTGAGACTTAGCTTGTCAAAAAGTTGTTGCTTTGTGCTTGAGCTTTTGCCACTTGGCTTCTCTGCTTGTAGTCTTTTGAACTCCTTGGCTTCTCAGCCCCTAGGCTGTAAGATTTGAATCAGCAAATGTCCCAAGGAGAAAAGCTGGGCCAAATGTCAATCCTGTCTCTGTTTCCCTTCTCTCTAGAACTTGGCCCACACGTCTTTGTGTCTCTAACATTCTGATGCCTTCAAACAGATGTTTTTCCACTTTATCCAGGTTTTCTAACATTTCTTCAGACTTCATCTGATCTTATTTTATTACTGAACTATCATCACAATTATCCCTAGAAAGAAAATTTTATGTTTTAAGTTACTTTATTTTCTATATTTACTCCCTTTCTATAGATAGCTTTTACCGGATCCTTGACCTTGTTCCTGTATTACCAGTAAGATGGAGGCAAGGTGGAGGCTAAGAATGTTGGGAGGATATCACTGATGAATTATATGTCTTGTTCTTTTATTTCTCCTCTCCTTGTCTACTCTGGCAGCCTATATTGGCCTTTCTTGATTTGACCCAGTTGCCCAAATAAGGAACACACTCTGGCAAAGAAAGATCTGATTTCACTCTCAGAAATGTCTGCATGTTAGGATTAGCTAGATGATCAACACCATGCCAGATTTCTTTGGGTGAGACATTTGCAGAACTGTGCAAGCTCTTTAGTGTGGCTTCTGCCAACATTGCTCAGACTATTCAGATTTCCTAAGGTGCTAGAGGTCTAATCTTTCTACTTGCATATCAGAGGAGCCCTTCTCTCTTTCCTGAGCTTATTTGTAGGAGGTCAGCCTTTGGTTTTTTTCTTTGCCCATCCAGTCATATTTGTTCATGAATTTCAAAGAGTCTTCAAGATCTCTCTCTTCCCTCCCTTTCTCTCTTTTCTCTTCTTTTAACCAATACTGTTAAATATTAACTATATATTTGCATATCTCTTAATTACAAAGGAATATTAGAAGGCTAAATCATTAAATATGAACCCCACCAACCTATGACTTGCACAGCACTCTCCCCTGGGCCTAAGGTTGTGCTATCCATTGGCTCTCTTATAATATCTTATATGTTTCTAAATTTGTAATGATTTAGTTAATTCCTGAATCATGTGACAACAAAAAATCAATCAAATTAGCATTATACTACTGCAGCTTAGACCCAAGGACCAGAACCAAGGACTACAAAAAACCTGTAAACCAGCAAGTTCCACGTATCCTTTATGTTTAACAAGTGCTGAGGGTGAATGGGAAGTGGAGAGAAAGGATGTTAACTTCATATCACAGAGCCTTGTACGAAAATGAAAAAGAAAATGCCATAGCTCCTAGTTCAAATCATTAAAATCTTTTTTATGTAAAGAAGAATAACACATAAGAAAAACAACATACCCTACATGATGGGGTCAATGGATAATTAATTACCAGGTCAGGGAGGACAAATTAGACTTGCTATGGGATTTCATTTAAAGAAGGGTTTCAAAAAGCACTGCCCTTTTCTGTGAGGGCCTCTTAGATGAGGTACAATTGAGTTTTGAATCATTATAGAAGAAGGACAGCAAAGAGCCTTCAAGAAAGGGACAATATGCAACATGAGGAGTGAGCACAGAGGGCTTATGGAATAGGGAAAAAACCTGGCTGAACATATGAGTACCACATGTTGGGGGACCTGAGGGAAAGGCTGGATGAGGTTAGTTAAATGAAGTGGATTGAAGAGAAATAGAGGGAAAGACAGATGGAAGACTGTGAAAAGCTCCTGAAAATGTAGGTCCATCTAGTCAAAGCTATAGTTTTCTCAGTAGTCATGTATGCATGTGAGAGTTGGAACATAAAGAAAGCTAAGCACTGAAAAATTGATTCTTCTGAATTGTGGTGCTGGAGAAGACTCTTGATAGTCCTTTGGACAGCAAGGAGATCAAACCAATCAATCCAAAAAAAATCAGTCCTGATTATTCATTGGAAGGACTGATGCCTAGCTACAATACTGTGGCCACCTGATGCAAAGAAGCAACTTATTAGAAAAGGCCCTGATGCTGGAAACAATTGAGGGTAGGAGGAGAAGGGAGTGACAGAGGATGAGATGGTTGGATGGCATCATCAACTCAATGGACATGACTTTAAGCAAACTCCAGGAGACAGTGAAGGTCAGAGAAGCCTGGCATGCTGCAGCCCATGGGGTCACAAAGAGTCAGACACAAACTGAGCGACTAGACAATAAGAACAACAAAAGGAAAAAATAAAAACAAACAAAAAAAGAGGTTGATAATTCATTAAAAAGCAAGAAGAAAGAGAAGGAAAATAAAAATAAAGGAAAGCAGAGAGATACACTGAAATTTGGGCTTCTGATTCATGCTAGCTGGGAAGAAGTTAAATCAGAAGTGCAGGACTCCTAATCCATATTCTCTCTTACACATGGCAAACTCAAATGTGGAAAGGTTCTGAGGGACAAAGTTTCTTGGCACTTATCCCTGCTTCATTCTGAATCTCCTTCCTCTTATCCCCAAGCAAAATTATGGTTCAGTTCAGTCGTTCAGTCATGTCAGACTCTTTGTGACCCCATAGACTGCAGCACGCCAGGCTTCCCTGTCCATCCCAACTCCCAGAGCTTACTCAGACTCATGTCCATCGAGCTGGTGATGCCATCCAACCATCTCATCCTCTGTCGTCCTCTTGTTCTCCAGCCTTCAATCTTTCCCAGCATCAGGGTCTTTTCCAGTGAGTCAGTTCTTCGCATCAGGTGGCCAAAGTTTTGGAGTTTCAGCTTCAGCATCAGTCCTTCCAATGAATATTCAGAAATAAATATCCTATTCCTTTAGGATTGACTGGTTGGATCTCCTTGCAGCCAAGGGACTCTCAAGTCTTCCCTAACACCACCAAGATTTGACCAGCTGAGAACCGATCCTTTGTTATCTGAGACCTCACGATCTCATAGAGGTGTCTATTCAATTGTTGATACACTTGTAAGAATATATTTACTAAACAATAAAGGATGGAGGGGCTTCCCTATTAGCTCAAGGGTAAAGAATCCACCTGCAATGCAGGAGACCTGGGTCCAATACCTGGGTTGGGAAGACCTCCTGGAGGAGAGCATGGTATAACCCACTCCAGTATTCTTGCCTGGAGAATCCCCATGGATAGAGAGGCCTGGTGGGTTACAGTCCATAGGGTCACAAAGAGTGAGACATGACTGAGCGACTAACCGCAAAGGATGGAGATAAAGTCGTTTATAGTACTCAATGCTTATCATAGTCACTGCACACACAACACACCTCACCTATACATTGTATACTATTATGTACAAAATATTACATATGTTGGAGCTAACTTTATTGACAAGGAAGCTAAAGCTTAGAGACGTTTCACAATTAGCTCAAGATCACCCAAACGCTTTACCATCTGAGCTACCAGTGATAAATGAGAAAGTAGCTCTAATTACCCATAAACACAATGCGTCCACTTGTTCAATACTTCAGAGTTTCTGAGAGCTGAAGGTCCACCAATAAAATACATGAGTCACATTTTCAGAGAGTTGTAACTCCAAATTTAAATTACAATTATTTTGAAATTTTCCCTGTAAGAGAGGTTGATAGGGTCAAGGAGTTTTGGAATAAATGGAAACAATTGGAAAGTTTTGTAGGAGTTACATCTTGACCTCTGGTTTAGAGGAAAGACCAGCAAATGTTTTGCCAAATTAAGTAAGAAAAGTTATCTCAGACAACTGACAGAAAAACCATCAATCATTAAAGAGTCATCCTCACTACTCAGAAACTAAAGGTCTTCTTAGGGCAACCATCCATCCAAATTTCCAAGGTTCCTCTGAAACACATGCATCTGTGATTCAGAAATTAAAGTTTCAAATCATAACTGACAACTGCAGTGGCTATTACCCTTTGCCCTTAGAAACCACCACCCAAACTTCCAGGAGAATTGTCCTTACTGTTTACTCTGGAAAGTCTTAGACCCTGGGTTTCAGAGATTTCACTTTGTTTTTGTAAATTTCACTGAGGTGTAAAATATACACAGAAAAGTTCATGAATCCCGGTTGCTTTTGACATCCAGATCGCTCAAACTCAAGTCAGAGTACACTTCAAAGAGATAGAGAGTACTGTGATTTCTTTTTTTTTTTTTTTTTTTTTTTGCTAATCATTACATTCACAACTTGCCATTCTGCTATTACACACTATTTGTGTTTGCTGGTTTAATGTGAGTCCTCCTGTGGGAAAAGAAATTGTATTTAGAATTCTAAAAATTTCATGTTTCCAAACCTTAGAACTGTGGGAAATCCTCTGGGCTTTGGCAAATTCATCCAGGTGAAAGATTTCAGCTTCAGATGTGAAAAAACCTTACTCTGTCCAAATGTTCCTACCCAAATCATCTTGCTTGATTTATCTTGAACTTCAAAAGACCAAGTATTAATCACAACTAATATAGGACAACTCTGTAATAAACATATATTTCATATATATTAAATATATTACACATATAATTCATAGAAAAGTATAACTATTAGAGCTACATCTCTCTTGTATCTGAAAACTATCTTTTGAAAAATTTTGAGAGTGACGGGTGGTTGGCAGGGAAGGTCAAGAGAGAGGAGATACATGAATCAGTTCAGTTTAGTTCAGTCACTCAGTCGTGTCCGACTCTTTGTGACCCCATGAACCGCAGCACGCCAGGCCTCCCTGTCCATCACCAACTCCCGGAGTCTACCCAAACCCATGCCCACTGAGTCAGTGATGCTATCCAACCATCTCATCCTCTGTCGTCCCCTTCTGCCCCCAATCTTTCCCACGTATACCTACAGCTGATTCACTTTTGCTGTACAGAAATAACAGAATATTGTAAAGCAGTTGTACTCCAATAAAAATAATTTAAAATTAATACTGTAATTTTTTTTTTTAATTTGAGAACATAGAACAGGTATTATTCATGAAAATTTTCATTCACATAAACAGTCAGTATCTTTCTTATCCCACCTCCTTTATCCTCTGGTTCTTATAATATTCATTGATGGTAATTTTTACAGCTTTAACAAAAGAGAAGGTAGCTTCATTATGGAAACTAAAAAGATAACTCCATAATCTCTGTTTCTTTTTTTTTTTTTTTGTAGATTTTTTTCCCTCATTCACAGAAATCAGAGTTGATGAAATAGTAGTAATGAATTACATAAAGCAGAAATAAAAACAAAAAGCTGAGTAAATATGATATTTCTTAGATTGTAATGAGGGAGATAGTTTTTCAGAACCTTAAGATATTATACATCATAAGAGACACCTAAAGTGAGTTGAAGTCAAACCAGTCTTTCATCCATAGATAATTAAAATGACCCCATGTTTCAAGACATAAGTCAAGGATTTTCAGGAGTATAGTAATCTTTAATGGCTAACCTTCAGGAAATTTTCTTTGCAACCTGGGAAAGGTACTGAAAAGAAGCTTATGGACCAAGAAGAGAATTTAATGGGCTCTTAACCCCTTTCAATTGAGGTACAAGATGTGGGATTAGGAAACGGAGCAACTATTTAAGTCTCTTCATTCTATTTTTCACTCAGCTCGGAAAGAGTCCAGTTCGCAAAGCACAGTCACTTGAAATTGTATGCGCATCTTCATTCCTTTGAGTACTGAACTTTCACATTTATGAGATTCTCCTACAGATATCTCTAGAAACTAAAATGATTTCTTACCCGTAAATTACTGTATTATAGTGACATGAAAGAGAGAGATTTTTGATGTTCCAACAGTATCACAGAATATTACATTGAAATAAATGAACATTTCTGCTGGGCTGAGAGTACTATAAAATTAAAATGCCAACTGTAAATGGTAAAAGGGTTCATTTCTTGACCTTGGCTATATTTAATTGTTACTAATGGGTATTATATTAATTAAACATGCCTCCTCAATAATTATACGAAGAAGCTGCAAAGCTTTTAAGACTCCTGCTAATCCAGCACCCTCTGGTTACTTGTTTTCAAATTCGTTCATTTTAACTAATTATGCAAATTAGAGCAAATAAACATGTGAAAAATCTGAGACTCTGACCTCCAAATGTTTTGAATCAGATGAAACAATCCCTGTTCTAGCTCGATTATTCAATTTCTAGAGTAGATTAAAGGATTAAAAAGAATGATTTATTTACTTGTGAATAAGCAGATATATCTTGAGCTTTCATACTTTTCATGGTGACTTCTCAAGCACTAAGGATTGTCATCCTGATCAAGTCCAAAGAGGATTAAAATAAGATAAATGCATAATGAATGACTATACCAATTTTTACCAAAAGCTCCATATAGGATCATATTATGATAATGCCAGAGAAGAAAGAATAAGACAGTTTTGCATGTACTGTTTTTGGCAAACATTAATGACCTCATAAATATGATAGTACACACGAGAGGAACATCCTACATTTTATCTTTTTTAGAGTAATGAACTTAACATATAGGTCTTATATTTTTTGTGGTTTATGTTGTGTACTTCTGTTTAACCCTTTTTTCTTTCTGTTTAACCCTTTTTCAGGGCCATGTTTCCCACTAAGGATATGAGGGCAGATTTCTTTTAATGCTTCCATGGTAGAATATAGACAGAGTTACTGGACACCCACCCTCTCCAGGTCTCCTAGCAGATAATGATCATTATCCCAACTTAGATTTAATGGTGCATTATCCTGCCCAGTGTCCATAAACAAAAAGACTGGCATGTTTTTTTCTCCTGTGGAGTGATGCACAGTGGGAAAATGAAAGTGTCCCAGGTAGTAAAACTTCCCTTAGCCCAATAACTGAATCAATATTTGTGGGAAGCTGATCCAATGCTTTTTATTGTTTTGCTTTTTTTTCCCGTTCGATTATAAAAACATAGTATGCCCAGTGGCAAATCTGTAAATTTTAAAAAATAATAGTCACTCATAACTCCATCACTGAAAAGATCTACTATACATATTTTAATATAATTTCTGCTCCTTTTATTTTTTAATGTGTTTGAGATTATAATATATACAATTTGGTACCTAGTTACCTTGCTTCCATTAGTATTGCAAAGAGCATTTTCTGATGTAATGAATAGCACCTGAATAACATAATAACATTAATGATTTTAGGGCTATCCAACAGCCCACTATATTTAATGATGTATAAATCTCTGTTCGTTCCTCTAATGTCGTACCCTGAGATTGCTTTCGTTTTTTGTGGTTACATCTAACATTGCTGTACATATAAACTTAGCTAGGAAACAGTGTATTTTGATATTGTTGAATAGGAAATGTCTTTATATATTCAGTGCAGATCCTGGCCATATGATAATTTTCAGTATTTGGCCACCCTGGACAATTTGAGCAATTAAATATATATAGAAACAAATTATAACCATTGAATAAAATAGAAAGTCATGAATACATGCCCATATAAATAAACAGATGAATAAAATAATGTGGACTAGGATACTCTTATAGTTGCAAATTACCTCCTGATATAATACCTATTACAAAAATGGAAAAATAGTAAGTTTAGAATGGTCAGTAGCATTTTAGTCAACGTATTGAAGGTAAACACTACCAGTAATAGAACAAAGGAAAAACATGTGCATCTGATAGAATGGGCATATAATGAGAACACAACACTATTTCTGAAATACTTCAGCCAATGATGCATTAACTTGAAACTAACAGGAACACCCCACATTAACAGATGTTCCATGAAATAACTGATTTAGAGTTTCCTGTGACTGTCAAGGTATGAAATACAAAGAAAAAATGAGGAAGGAAAATGCAAAGACATAACAAATAAATGTTATATGTCAAACTCACTGGAATCCCTTTGCCAACTGAAGAAGCTTAAATGAGGTCAACTATCAGATCTATTAATTTCCAGACTTTGTTTTCAGGAAATATAATAATATAATCGGAAAATAATAATTTAATGTTTTCCTCTTTTCAAATCTTTAACGTCTTATGCACTAGTTGGAACTTTCATTTTTTTCCCTTAAATATTCATGAAAATAGAAGATATTCTTATACCATTTATGACTTTAAAAGACTATCTCTGACGTTTAACTGTGAGAAACATCAGAGTATGTATTCTGTTTGTGGCACACTGAGAATATATTTTACATTTCTAGATTAATATTTTTCTATCATAAAAAGAGACCAACTGTTTTTCTGTATCTATTAAGATTAATGTATGATTTCTCTGCTTTGGGCTATGTGATGTGATTAGGCATATTAGCATATTTACTTATAGTAAATAATTTATACACCCTGCCATAAATATTCACTTGGTTGCAGGTAATTAATAGTTAAACATACTGCTGAATTAGATTTAATAATATTTACTTCCAATACTTCACTTGCATATGAGAAACGTATCTGTATTTTTTTTCATTATGCTTTTCATCCAGTGTTTTAGTATGAGATGATGCTAACAAAACAGGATAACATTACATGGTTTTCTATGCATGTTACAACATGCTAAAACAACAGACATATCTCAGATTAATTTTCAAATCACTAGTTTATAATTTTATTTTTCATAATCCTTTTCTTTATATGCCCTAGATTAAGGTTACAGTAAAGGGCTCTATGACTTTGAGGCCTAATAGTCCCTGTCACAATGACTCAACACTACCCTTGTAGCACAAAAGCAGCCATTGAAAATTTAAAAGTCAAAGAGCATAGCTATGTTTCAATAAAATGTTATTCACCAAAACAGGTGGTGGGCTAAAAGTGACCTATGGACTAGAGTTTGCCAACCTGTGCTTTATTTTAGATATTCTTTTTTTAAATCAGTGAAATTTTAAATTTAAAAAAATTCCTTTTTTATTCTTTAGTATTTGAAGCATATAGAGACATTTATTTCCTTCTGAGCACATGAAAATCTCTCATAAATGTTGATATGTAATATTCTTACCACTGACCTTTTTATATATTATATAACTTACATTCAGATTCCCTTTTGGTCTAAGAATCAGTTAGGAAGATTATCAGTTTAATTTTTACCTGTCAAAAAGTGAAAAGGGCTTTGAAAATAGGGATATGTATAAGAATAAATAAAGGAATAAAATTAAGTGGCATTTTAGTACTGACAACGGCACACTGTATTCAATGCAAGGGTGAAAGGCTCAGATTTTAACCCATTGTCTTGTGTTACCAGACCTAGAGCTATCTGGAAAGAATTACAGTACATAGATTATTAACCACAAGAGAAAAGTGTTAAGTGATGTCACTGTGATGGCCATAGAATGTCTTTAGATTAACAAATTCTCTAAAAACAAAAACAAACAGACAAACAAAAAACTTCTACAGAAAGAAAGTCGTAACACAGTCCTGCGAAACTTGGGAGACGGTCAAGTTACTGAGTATTATTCATTTTGTTTATTTCCCTCTTGTATTATGGTCAGACAATATTTTCTCTTAAATGGCTGCATTTTGCAGTATATTGATACTTCCATTATGGCTCAAAATGCAACCAAATTTTTCTAGTGTTTTATAAGAGATGAGTGAAAGAATCCTACTCTGAAGGGTATTGGCTTACTTCCTAGTTTATTTGTAGATTACTGATATCCCCAAGCCTGTAAAAATACTCATCTATTAGACTAAAAGAGTTTTGCCAAGAAAATGCACTGGTCATAGCAAACACCTGCTTCCAACAACACAAGAGAAGACTCTGCATACACATGGACATCACCAGATGGTCAACACCGAAATCAGATTGATTATATTCTTTGCAGCCAAAGATGGAGAAGCTCTATACAGTCAACAAAAACAAGACCAGGAGCTGACTGTGGCTCAGATCATGAACTCCTTATTGCCAAATTCAGACTTAAATTGAAGAAAGTGGGGAAAATCATTAGACCATTCAGGTATGACCTAAATCAAATCCCTTATGATTATACAGTGGAAATGAGAAATAGATTTAAGGGACTAGATCTGATAGATAGAGTGCCTGATGAACTATAGACTGAAGTTCAGGACACTGTACAGGAGACAGGGATCAAGACCATCCCCATGGAAAAGAAATGCAAAAAAGCAAAATGGCTGTCTGAGGAGGCCTTAGAAATATCTGTGAAAAGAAGAGAAGCGAAAAGCAAAGGACGAAAGTAAAGATATAAGCATCTGAATGCAGAGTCCCAAAGAATAGCAAGAAGAGATAAGAAAGCCTTCTTCAGCGATCAATGCAAAGAAATAGAGGCAAACAACAGAATGGGAAAGACTAGAGATCTTTCAAGAAAATTAGAGATACCAAGGGAACATTTCATGCAAAGATGGGCTCGATAAAGGACAGAAATGGTATACAGAAGCAGGAGATATTAAGAAGAGGTGGCAAGAATACACAGAAGAACTATACAAAAAAGATCTTCACGACTAAGATAATCACACTGGTGTGATCACTCACCTAGAGCCAGACATCCTGGAATATGAAGTCAAGCGGGCCTTAGAAAGCATCACTACAAACAAAGCTAGTGGAGGTTATGGAATTCCAGTTGAGCTGTTTCAAATCCTGAAAGATGATGCTGTGGAAGTGCTGTACTCAATATGCCAGCAAATTTGGAAAACTCAGCAGTAGCCACAGGATGGGAAAAAGTCAGTTTTCATTCCAATCCCAAAGAAAGGCAATGCCAAAGAATGCTCAAACTATCGCACAATTGCACTCATCTCACATGCTAGTAAAGTAATGCTCAAAATTCTCCAAGCCAGGCGTCAGTAATATGTCAACCGTGAACTTCCAGATGTCCAAGCTGGTTTTACAAGAGGCAGAGGAACCAGAGATCAAATTGCCAACATCCACTGGATCATGGAAAAAGCAAGAGAGTTCCAGATTAACATCTATTTCTGCTTTATTGACTATGCTAAAGCCTTTGACTGTGTGGATCACAATACACTGTGGAAAATTCTGAGAGATGGGAATATCAGACCACCTGACCTGCCTCTTGAGAAATCTGTATGCAGGTCAGGAAGCAACAGTTAGAACTGGACATGGAACAACAGACTGGTTCCAAATTGGGAAAGGAGTACGTCAAGGCTGTATATTATCACCCTGCTTATTTAACTTCTATGCAGAGTACATTATGAGAAACGCTGGGCTGAAAGAAGCACAGGCTGGAATCAAGATTGCCGGGAGAAATATCAATAACCTCAGATATGCAGATGACACCACTCTTATGGCAGAAAGTGAAGAGGAGCTAAAAAGCCTCTTGATGAAAGTGAAAGTGGAGAGTGAAAAAGTTGGCTTAAAGCTAAACATTCAGAAAACGAAGATCATGGCATCTGGTCCCATCACTTCATGGGAAATCGATGGGGAAACAGTGGAAACAGTGTCAGACTTTATTTTTGGGGGGCTCCAAAATCACTGCAGATGGTGATTGCAGCCATGAAATTAAAAGAAGCTTGCTCCTTGAAAGAAACGTTATGGCCCACCTAGATAGCATATTGAAAAGGAGAGACATTACTTTGCCCACTAAGGTCCGTTTAGTCAAGGCTATGGTTTCTCCAGTGGTCATGTATGGATGTGAGAGTTGGACTGTGAAGAAGGCTGAGCGCCAAAGAATTGATGCTTTTGAACTGTGGTGTTTGAGAAGACTCTTGAGAGTCCCTTGGACTGCAAGGAGATCCAACCAGTCCATTCGGAAGGAGATCAGCCCTGGCATTTCTTTGGAAGGAACGATCCTAAAGCTGAAACTCCAGTACTTTGACCACCTCATGCGAAGAGTTGACTCATTGGAAAAGACTCTGATGCTGGGAGGGATTGAGGGCAAGAGGAGAAGGGGACAACAGAGGATGAGATGGCTGGATGGCATCACTGACTCGATGGATGTGAGTCTGAGCGAACTCCGGGAGCTGGTGATGGACAGGGAGACCTGGCATGCTGCGATTCATGGGGTCTCAAAGAGTCGAACAAGACTGAGCGACTGAACTGAACTGATTAGGACTGTGTTCTTTTCACTTTTCTTGTATGTGTGTGTATGTGTCCTTAGTCACTCAATAGTATCTGACTCTTTACAACCCCATGGACTATAGGCCACTGGGCTTCCCTGTCCATGGGATTCTCCAGGTAAGAATACTGGTATTGGTAGCCATTCCCTTCTCCATGGGGTCTTCGTGACCCACGGATTGAAACTGGGTCTTCTGCAGATAGATTCTTTACCATCTGAGCCACCAGGGAAGTTCTTTCAACATCTTTTAGATTTACACAGATTGTATATTTTGATTATTTTATGTATTTTTATGTTGGTTATTTTAATGCAAGGAATATTGGTATTTATAGTTTCTTGGAAGGCTGTGTCCTTCATCAATAATGCAGTAGTATTGGTTCATTTAATATGTTGGGCATTTATTTCTACCTGTTTGGCATTAATATTATGACTCCTTTATTTAAATGAGTTTGTATCTCTTTGTTCATTCTTTGCTTTCAACTTCTGTGAATACTTTTTTTGCAACAGTATATACTTTTTCTTCTTTTCTATGGTGTAGTCATATAATCTTTTCTGTTAGTAAGAAGCAGGCATGTGAGTTTTTCCCTATTATTAAATGTATTTGGATACTCTAATCAGGACCTGAGAGACAGACACTAGCATTCATATAACCATGTTACTTTGAAGTTAATTGATAATCTCTTTTATGCCATAAAAGCACACAGGTTTTAGGGACCTAATTTTTTAATGTCTGAATGGAATTTTTAGTCTAAATGGCTAATTTTCGAGTCAAATATTTATTTTGTGTTATTTTTAGCATCTTCTCTGGGTAGATAATCAGTAACAGGGCTGAGGGTGGCCTAAAAGCACTGGGTATTACTAAGCCCAAAAGCTTCAACGTTCTGGACTCCTGTAGACTCCATCAAATGTACATATGCTTCTACTATCAAGAGCATGCCAATGGCTGAGAGAGTTAATCAGATCTGGGACAGAAAGTGAATGCTTTTTTTGATGACATACTTGAAAAACACAAATTGTCAAGACCCCAGGAGACACTAGGATAAACAAACAAAAAATCCTTTTTTTCCCCTCATTCGAATAAAACTCAAAGGAAGCTCCAGGCTTCTTCTCATGATACATATTTTCACTTACTCAATTACTTTCCATAACAATGATCCAGACTCAGCCACTCTTTGGGGACTGTCCTTCTGACTGAAAATTCACAAAGCAGTCCTCAAGAAGGTTAGCTGTTACAAGTTTTATGGATAAGAACTGAGACAGTCTCTGGTTGTAAACTCTACGGCCGTATCATCAATTTAGTAGCTCTGTTCTCAGATTCTGTTGTAGCTGATTATGGGGACCGAAGTTGTTCTGCCTCTGTCAGACCATATACCTCTAACCTTTCTGAACATGAAGATGTCTAGCTCCCACATTACCATCTCGAGAGACTGTGCTTTTTTCCTAAGTGTGTACCTAATTTTTATAGGAGCTCAAAAGATAAGAAACATATATATGTGCTTCCCTTATGGCTCAGCTGGTACAGAATCCTCCTGCAATGCAGGAGACCTGGGTTTGATCTCTGGATTGGGAAGATCCCCTGGAGAAGGGAAAGGCTACCCACTCCAGTATTCTAGCCTGGAGAATTCCATGGACAGTCCATGGGGTTGCAAAGAGTCAGACAAAATATGAGCAGAAAGATAGTAATTCTTACTTACAGCCACAACTCAAAATAGAGAAAACTGGAAGGTTGTAGATTTACTATATTCTTTCATGACTTTCCACTATCAGGCTATTTCTATCAAAAACAAAAACAAAAACCCAAATGCATAAGCTGAATGTCACTAAGGCGCACTCTCACAAGGTACTGTAGCACTGAAGAGCTATGGAATTTTTGAAGAGAGAGGCTTTCAACAGAGGAATTCCATTGAGGGAGGCAACAAGCTATACAGTCCTGTTTTTCCTTTGCGAAAGGTCATTGCAGTGAACTCTTCCTCCTTCGTGTTAGGAAGAGGAAATCAAAAGGAAGATTCCTGGACACTAACACTACAATCCTACTGCCATCATTAGCTTTCCCAGTCAGTCTGGGGGTGTGGGTGGGGGGTAGGATCCACAAGTCCAAGAGATGTTATATCTAATAAACAGTAATGCAACAGCAGTCTCAAATCTTTCGTCAGGCAATTAAACTTTATGCCAAGCTAATTCAATTTTGTTGCTGTTTTATTAAGTCCTATGGAAAAAAATCTGTTTTCTCTGGTAAATCACAAGTTTCACAACACATTTCTTAATACAAGCTCCTTGTTCTGCTATTTTGATATATTAAATATCCACCAACAAATTTCTAGGGTCATAAATCTACAGTGATAAAATTAATCCTATTGCTGAAGACAAATAAATATTTTATTGCAGTTTTATGAGCTTTTGTTCCCTCTTCACTTGCAAGTAGATGCTGTTTAGTGGTATGAAGATATTTCGCTCCTGTGAAATGCATTGGAAATAATACAGTCGTAGTAGAATTCCAATCTATAAAACTGTTGTGAACCCTAAGACTGAGAACTCAAGCACATCTCAGCTCCTCAAATTATCAAGACAAATCTGTCAACAGAAAATACCCAATCACTATATTCAACTCAATTTCTATCCCAAGGTCTTCTGCATTTCCAGTTGTAGACACCAATTCTATTTGTGACACTGTGTATGTGTGTGAGCAAAAAATTTGAGTTGCAGGAGGGAAGAAAGAGCAACAAACCAAATTCTTAATGTAGTTCTTTGAATCCTCCACAAACCCTGGAGGTTACCAGGAATTGCAAAAGTTTGGACAGGGGAAAGAAAGCTCAGGTATAAAGAGGCTCTGTGAGGTATATAGAAAGTGTAATTTAGTCCACTTAAAACAGAAACCTGTCATAAAACATAGAAATTTAGTACGTAAAGATCAAGTAACAGGATGGATGTAAGTTTGAGCAAACTCCGGGAGATAGGGAAGGACAGGGAAGCCTGGCATGCTGTAGTCCATGGGGTCACAAAGATTCGGACACAATGCAAGTGGCTGGACAACAACAAAAAAGATCAAGTAGTATATTCCCTTCCCTACCATATGCAAGAAAAGGAAACTGAAGTTTAGAGATGGGAGATTACCTACCCTGAAACATTTTATGCTAGAAAATGAAGTCATTTTCTAAAACCAGACCTGAATTATCTCTCAGTCCCTGAAATTCAGTGTCATTCCTATCATGACACATTAACTGCTAAACATTATACATACACACACACACACACACACACACACACAAATTGCAAATTTGAATCAGGCTAAAGTTCACAGGAGTGTTATCGAATAAGTATTCCAACTTAATCTGTTCTTCATACACCCTGGCCTTCAGTCATTTCTACAAAGGTCTGTTCAGGGTGTTGCTTACTGCTTTCTGGGTCCACACCATTTCACTCCAAACACATTCTCTTCTTGAACTAATTCCCATCCCCCCAGACTCAAATTCTATGGGCAGGGAGGCCTAATTAGTAAGTAGAGACAGGACTACTCACAAACAGTTTTATCTCTGACAGGAAGTAAAGTGCATATGCTAACTTCACTTACACTTTGGCAAATTACAAAGAATACCAAAGTAATTTGCAAAGAACTCACCAAACAGATGAGAGCTATGAGTACAATAATAAATAGGAGGGAAAAGTGAATAGAGTAGGGAGCTTCCACTCACAGCCACTACAAAATAATAGGGACCCCGTTAACCCTTCCTACTTGAAACACACACAAAAGAAACAAAGGTTTTTAAGACACTGGGTATCAGGCAATGAAGGAAAAGTGATCCTTCATGATGGGAAACAAACAAAATGAAACCCATCATAGATCTAACTTATTGACTTGAGAAAAAGTCAAAGTTGTAATTTCAGGCAGGGAGAACCCGAGTGGAGCCCAGGATATTCTGAGTTGAGAAGAGGGAGTTAAGAGCCTAGCGAGAAGATTACTAGGGTTTCTGGGATAAAGTACTGGAGTCCCACAGGAAGAGCACTCCTGAATATAAGCCCTTAATAAGAAGCCTAATTTTAATCAACCAAACACATCGTTATCCCACTCAACACTGTGTTTTCTAGCCTATTTTTCAGTTGGTATGGCTATACAGGTGGCAAAGAATCTGTCTGCCAATGGAGGACCAAAGAGACTTGGGTTTGATCCCTGGGTCAGCAAGATACCCTGTAATAGGAAATGGCACCCACTCCAGCATTCTTACCTGGAAAACTCGATGGGCAGAGGAGCCTATTGGGCTACAGACCATGGGGTTGCAAAGAGTCAGAAACGACTGAGCAAATAAGCACACATGGCTATATAGCTATTTTGGGCAATGAGATGTAAGAAAATATTGTATGAGAAACTTGATAGAAAAGAAATACCTTTTACCTTCTAATAGAAATCAAGTGTGACAGCTCAAGTTTAAGCAGTCTTATTGGACAATAAAGAAAAGCTATAGGCATCTGGACCTTTGTATCTTTTGTCTACACAGCTAATCCCTAGTCCTGTTTGGGTCTCTGTCATTAGTCCACACAGATTACCAAGGTCATATAATTTAATTTCATATACATGGTTCATTCATGTCTGACAGCTCTCTTCTTTCAACACTGCCTTGATTTGAAGTCTTGGATATAGGGAGATTATTCTGTCACTTATACAACATAATGGTAGGTTATGGGAATTTTGAAGGAGAGGAAGAAGGCGGAGATAAAAACAGAGCTTCTTTATACTTGGAACTTGCTATCTGTTTAGGAGCAACCTGGGCATGGAGCAAAAATCTGGTTGGGATTTTCTGCCTCTCCATTCTACCTCTCCAGGAATCGGTCCATGAAGATAGTACAGGGATTCTCTCTATGGGATCCACCACTGTTGAATTACTCTCTATCTGTCCTTTTTCTTAAGGTGGGGAGCAGAAAAGTTTTGTTCTGACTATCATACTCTCTAAAATAATTTGTCTATGCTTCAAATCCTTCCTATCTCATTAAGGATCCAGATTTTTGAAAATCAAGTCAGGAAAAGGCAACCTCTCAATCAGTATCTATTGTTAAATCCATTCCTTGACTCACTGACCAGTGACAGGGCTGGATGACTAAATTAAAAGAAAAAAGTTGGACATTTCAGGAAAGACTAGCCAGTAAAAATATTATTCTAACATACCAGATTTAATGATCCTCAAAATTTTCTCCTGGCTTTTGACCTGATGGGTGTTCTGATCTTGGGAAAGAATGATTAACAATTTTGGTAGCTTTCTCATTTTATTACTTTTTACAAAATATTCCCATTTGTTTCCTAGTAAAAATTACTTATAACGAATTCTTTGCCTCTTTTAGAGGGAACATTTGCCCTTGTTGCTCCGGTGGTGTTGACTTTCAGACATATTTGAAAAAATGTGGCTGAAAAAATCAAGTAGAATTCACATAAAAAACAGAGAACGACAATGTTCAACTGAAGTCTATGTAAATAGGGCAAACCACAACATTCTATAAATGCAAAAAAGATGAACATGGCATGTCACAGACATTCAGGGCACTCTGGACTCTTCATACGGGAATGGAAACTCTGAAAAGAGCTAAGAGAAAACAGGTTTTAGGAATCATAATTTTAAAAGAAACCATAGGAAAGTAAGTAACTCACTTCTTTATTCTTCTTTCTTTTCTAAATTATATTTGGTTTGTACAGAAGAAAGGAACCAACCAAGCTTTTACTAGCAGCCACACTTACCATTCCACAGTCCCCCTCCTCCAAATAAAAACACCATGTGATTTGCCAAGAAATTCTAAAGCAATAGCAGGATAATATTGTGAAATGTTCATTGACATTTTGGGTCCAAGTTTCCTTGTGTTCACTGCTCTCTCTACTCCTAACAGTTGGACAGAGGTGATAGCTTTCCATTTCCCTTGCCCTTAAGGGTAGGCAGGAATAAACAGCAACATTCTCTGTCTTGGTTATTGAAGACTTCTTGAAAAGACAATTTATTGAAAGTAAAAACACTTGTGATTTATAACAGTTGTGACTTTTGAAAGAGAAAGGCATTGTAAAATGATTTAAAATGTAAGATCCAGAGCTTGTAGATTTAAACATAGCTTTTTTTTAATATAAGTTTATTTTAATTGGAGGTTAATTACTTTACAATATTGTATTGGTTTTGCCATACATCAACATGAATCCGCCACAGGTGTACATGTGTTCCCCATCCTGAACCCCCTTCCCTCCTCCCTCCCCGTACCATCCCTCTGGGTTGTCCCAGTGCAGCAGCCCCAAGCATCCAGTATTATGCATCAAACCTGGACTGGTGATTCATATCATATATGATATTATACACGTTTCAATGCCATTCTCCCAAATCATCCACCCTCTCCCTCTCCCACAGAGTCCAAAAGACTGTTTAAAACAAAACAAACATAGTGTGGAGGATACAGGCAGATGACATAAGAGCTGACTTCCTATCAAAGAGCCAAAAGACATATAGAAGCATTTCCAATACTCAAGCAATGAGCTAGGAAAGGACTGGAAAATAGGACTAGAAATAAACTCTCTATTGTCTTCCTATGCCCACAGTTACTCCTTGACAATATAGTGGCTGAAACCTCAATTAAGGATGGAAATAAGGAAGCAGAAAAGGCTTTCCTGTCTCAGTTTCCAATTAGAACTCCCAACATGAAGTGACCATAATAGATTATAAAGGATGATGTATGTTCTGTCACAATACAATTTTTTGAGAAGTTATCAGAGATGGGAAAAGTATTTAGATATACAGATGTTATAAACAGTGAAACATCCCAGAAAAGTCAAGTCAGAAGCACTTCTAGAATAATGATGTGAGGAACTCTGTGGATCCTCTTCCCAATAAAAAACAAATGATCAAAGAATAGAAAACAAGTTAAATATCTCTGGAAGTCATCCTAAGGTCGTATAACAAATGGAGAAACACTCATTCAAGAAAATCGACTAACTTTTGGAAGAACAGAGTCAGTGCCATTTGAACTATGACTTGCCCCCTTCCCTTCCCAGGTAAAGTGACAGGAGGTCTACTCTAGGCATGTGAAGTGAAGAAGATGGAGTAAGTCTTTCACGACAGTCCAAGCCTAGGGTTACAGTATCTACGCAAGAGGAGCCGACCACCTATTTCCCATCTTTTCCTCTCCCAGCTTCATGTGGAAAAAGCTCTATTTCAGGCAAAAATGACAGAGAGGAAGGTAGAGGCCCTCTTCCTCTACCTGGGCCTTGTCATAGGACAAAACTTCTATTTCAGGCATGACAGGCTGAGAATACTGGACCTTTAGCATCCTTGTCTTAGTTCACAAGTGTAGCTAAGGTTCCTTGTTAGGAGAAGAAACCCAAGACGACCATAGAGTATCTTTGCCTAGAACTCTGCTCGTAGAACATGGGTGTCTCTGCAAGAGAAATAGGGTGCTGTCCTCACCTTAAACTCTGAAGCAGTAGCAATTACATTCTGCCCAAGAAGAAGAGGAAGGCTGAAAGAACAAAGCACTCCATACTTCTCCCTAAGAGGACTCATCTTATATGGAACAGAGTGTGGAGAAGTTCAAGCCTAAGAACACGGGAAACAACAGTGGTGATTTTCGTGATAAGTAAATTAGTTGGGGGCTTATAGCTCTGTCACAGTAATAAGAGAAAAGGCAGAACATCTAGAAGGTTAGTAGAAATAACTGAGGAAAGAAGCAGCAAAGAAGAACCCTCCTGGGGGTGAAAGCGAAAGTGAAGTCGCTCAGTCATGTCCGACTCTTTGCGACCCCATGGACTGTAGCTTACCAGGCTCCTCTGTCCACAGGATTTTCCAGGCAATAGTACTGGAGTGGATTGCCATTTCCTTCTCCAGGGGATCTTCCCAACCCAGGGATCAAACCCGGGTCTCCTGCATTGTAGACAGATGCTTTACCATCTGAGCGCCCAGGAAAGTCCTGGGGGTGGAGGAAGCCTTAACATGTGGCCTCAAAGACAACTTCGACAAACTGGAATCAGATTGTTTCTGTTCAAGCAGAATCAGATCAGACTTCAGAGTAATTTATTTACCAGGGTGCTATCAAAATAATAGAGCAATCAGCTAGAAATTAGCATAGGCTAACTGTGGCATCCAATAGCAATGCAGATGCTATTTCATCTGCAACTAAAGCAGTAGCATAAAAGGGAGTTCACAGAAAGAGATAGTCAAAGAGGACGGAGATACAACCATTTAAACCTCGTGGGGTAGGAGGAGTCATACTCAAGCCTGCACTCTTTGAGCACAACATTAAGGGTTGCACATTTGGGAAAAACTAATTTCACTCAACCAAAGCAGCAACTAACTAGAAAATAAATGCAAACAAACAAGTAGACTAGTAAACAATGATAGTCCTAGAAATAGGGTGTTAGTATCAGAACTGCTACAATATATTATCAAATATCCAGTGTGGAACCAAACAAATACCAACTATGAGAAAGGCAAATAAACAAAAAAGCATATTTTCAGGATTTAAAAGAACAGGCAGAAGAAACTGCATTTTAGAGAGTCCAAATGTTGTACTATGAGGACAGAAACTTTAAACTAGCTATTACAAATACGTTCAAAGAACTAAAGAAAGTCATACTTACAGAATTAAAGGAAGATGTGATGATAATGTCTCACCTATTATAAAAGATCAATTAAAAATAGGAATTATAAATTGAACCAAAAGGGAATTCTGGAGTTCAAAAAGTCCAATAATCAAACAAAAATTTTGCTTCAGGGGTCAACAGGAAATGGGAGTTGGTAGAAGATTAAACCAGTAAACATGAAGACAGATTGATAGAGATCATAGAATCTGAGAGCAGAAAAATATAAGAATGAGAAACAATGAAAAGAGCCTTGGAGAAACGTAGGACACTATTGATCATACTAACGTACAGTTGCTTCTCATTATTCAGGGATTCTGCATCTGTAAATTTGACTACTTGCAAAATGTGTTTGTAACCCCCCAAATGGATACTCAGGGCAAGTTCACAGTCATTTACAAACTTATAAAAAGTAATGAATCATCTGAGTCACCCAACACATGTTCTATCTGAGGTCAAATCAGGCAACACATTGCCCTGTCCTGTCAGCTCTCACATATAACAAGTTTCTTTTCTAAAGCACATTTAGTGTCAAGTTTTTCATGTTTTTGTGCTTTCTGTTGGTGATTTTGCTCTATTTTAAATGGCCTCAGTATAGTGAAGTGCTGTCTACAAGCACAAGAAGGCTGTGATGTGCTTTTTAGGAAAAAATGTGTGTCATTCAAGCATGACTTGCAGTGCTGCTCACCATGAGTCCAATGTTAACAAATCAACAATACTTTACATTCAGGAAAAAAAAGAAGGAATTTGTTTTGCATGTGACACTGCTCCATAAAGTGCTAAGGTAATATCCATAGTACACGATAAAGCTACAGAAAGGTAGAGTTTTATGGAAAAACTTTTCAGATACGCTTTCAAATTTGTGAGTTGATGAACAATTTTTTAAAAATGTAGTGTACAGATTGCTTTGTGGCTGAATTCCAAAGAATTTTATGATCAAACAGTTAATGAAAACATGACCAATTCCTTACAAAGTCTTTTTTATTTTTATTTTTATTTTTACTTTATTTTACTTTACAATACTGTATTGGTTTTGCCATACATTGACATGAATCAGCCATGGGAGTCCATGAGTTCCCAATCCTGAACCCCCCTCCCACCTCCCACCCCATATCATCCCTCTGGATCATCCTCGTGCACCAGCCCCAAGCATCCTGTATCCTGTATCGAACACAGACTGGCGATTCGTTTCTTACCTGATAGTATACATGTTTCAATGCCATTCTCCCATATCATCCCACCCTCTCCCTCTTCCACAGAGTCTAAAAGTCCGTTCTAAACATCTGTGTCTCTTTTGCTGTCTTGCATACAGGGTCATCATTACCATCTTTCTAAATTCCATATATATGTGTTAGTACACTGTATTGGTGTTTTTCTTTCTGGCTTACTTCACTCTGTATAATCGGCTCCAGTTTCATCCACCTCATTAGAACTGATTCAAATGTATTCTTTTTAATGGCTGAGTAATACTCCATTGTGTATATGTACCACTGCTTTCTTATCCATTCATCTGTTGATGGACATCTAGGTTGTTTCCATGTCCTGGCTATTATAAACAGTGCTGTGATGAACACTGGCGTACACGTGTCTCTTTCAATTCTGGTTTCCTCGGTGTGTATGCCCAGCAGTGGGATTGCTGGGTCATAAGGCAGTTCTATTTGCAATTTTTAAAGGAATCTCCACACTGTTCTCCATAGTGACTGTACTAGTTTGTATTCCCACCATCAGTGTAAGAGGGTTCCCTTTTCTCCATACCCTCTCCAGCATTTATTGCTTGTAGACTTTTGGATCGCTGCCATTTTTAAAAAATAGAAGAGGACAGAATACTTCTCAACTCATTCTATTATTTCAGTTTACCCTGATGCCAAAACTGGACAAATACAAGAAATACCCATATATAATTTGAGATAATGTGGGTGTGGGATTTGATCTATTCTTAAGAATGAGGACTATTTCTGGCTTAGAAGTGAACCATAGTTCTGATGATAATAATTCATATGTGTCTGTGTTGTAGCACTCAATTGCATAATCTTCAGTTAAATGTTTCATGGCTGCAATTCCATTAAACAACATTTATATAATAAATTATCTTCCCCCATATAGAAGAAAATCTTAAACAGTTGCAGTGATTATTATCAGAAACTTTATATGCAACCACAACATCAAACAGTGTTGCTGTGCTCAGTCGCTAAATCATGTCCGACTCTTTGGGACCTGAAGGACCGCAGTATAGTATGCCAGGCTTCCCTGTTCTTCACTGTCTCCCAGAGTTTGCTCAGACTTATGTCCATTGAATTGGTAATGCCATTCAACTGTCTCATCCTCTGTGGCCTCCTACTTCTCCTGTACTCAGATCTTTCCCAGCATCAGGGTCTTTTCCAATGAGTTGGCTAGCTCAATCAGTGATACATATGTAAATTTATCATGTGATCAGATGATAATAGTCTTCTTCAGCCAAAGCTGATACATCACAAAAACGAAGGACTGAAACCTGATACCAAAATAATTTTCTCTTCCTGTGTTAAACAATACAGAGGCTGAGCATACTTCCTCTGACTATGTTAAACAATACAGAGAATAAGCAAAGTAAAATTAGGTTTTTGCTCCAGGGAATACTTGCTCCTGGAAGATAAGACTGAGCAAATAAGAGCAGCTTACTTATGGAGACTAAGCTTACTTGTCATACCTTACTTCAAAACCCTCACAGGCCAATCCAAAGCAGTTATGTCATAAACTCTGCCTGGTCCCAGCTAGTTCCCCTTCTTGCAAGATTCACCTGAAAATTACTCTTTAAAATTCTAAAATTATGCAAATATTTCCCACCTCCCCAGTTTTCCCCTTCAGAGATGTTACCAAGAGTATGACAGTTATAGTGTATTTTCCCTTACTGCAATATGTCACATAAATTTAGCTTTACTGAATTCAGGATTTTCTGTTGTGCTTTTGGGGCAGTAGTCACACCTCTTAAGATTTTTATATCCTATTGGACAGTGAATTTTTCAAGACAGACTCTTATACGCTACTCTCCATGTATGTCAGAAAGTACCCCCCAAAATAATGACTGCATTCACCAGGCAGTTAGAGAAACCTATGAAACTGAAACACTGCCTTTTATTTTACCAATAGCTGTAGGGGAAGAACAAATGCATTATAGTCTCATGCTTTAGAAACTAAAAATATTTTGTTTCATTGCTTTCTAATTGATGTGGAAAGTATCTAAAATGGAAAAAATGAAACTCAGAGAATTATATCAGCCTAGAAAAGCAGCAAAATTTGCCATGTTTTATAAAGACCACATTTTAAAGAGAAACACAGAGGAACACGTAGAAGGGCTTTGAACTAAATCATTCATAATATGATAAGTAATCTATTCCTAAGAGAGGTTTAAAGGTATTTGACAGTATGGGAATGTACTTATTTATTCAATAAATATGTTTTTATAAGCACTATAGGCTGAGTCAAGTTTTTGGAATTGGTGCATCATGGTTAATAAAGCAAATGTTCTCTAAATACATGGGACTTGTATTCTAGTTGTAAGGTGGCAAATCTTTCAGAAGTTAATACATACATAAATATAGAATTACCATTTGTGGTAAGTACTATGAAGTGTGGTGAAAGTGACTAAAAACAGACTCGGTGGGTACAAGGAGATTAAGTAGATGTCACAGAAGACCAGAGAATGTACTGATATTTTTCTCTACCTTGACCTCAAGGATTAGGCTAAAGCTCCCAGCAGGTTAGAAATGTACAATTTTCCCAAGATAGAGGAGGAAAAACAAAAGTGAAATTTCAATTATCTTACATAATGGAAATAATAGACGACAGGAATGAGACATGTTTCATCAGTCTTAAATAAAACAACACACTAGATTTGAGGAAGAAGGATTGAGACCATGTATAACTCAGCATTCCATGGTTCTGCAAAGAGTTGGACAAAACTTAGCACATGACACACAGGAGATACAACTCAGCACTAGAAAATTTCTATTTCCACACTGCATTTCCAAAAGCTTTAGACAAAGCTATTCTGAAAGAAGTTGCAATTGGGACTTGTTATGAAATCCTAAAATAAACCAAAGTTACTGATAGGATACAGCATTCTAACTTACTGAGTGAACTATGCATTTTCAGTAAATACACATCACATTGCTTACCTAGAATGTACAGGACATAACCTGCTCTGTATTAATGCATTTAGGTATCTAAACTCCAAAAGAACATACAAATAGGATAAAAATCACTTAACCATGAAACATACACATTTACCTAATCATAATTTAGTACTAAATAAAGAGTTTAAATCATTTCTAAATTGTCTTATATGCATACTAAATGGCAGGTACTGCATAAGATTTTCAGTAAATTTCACAATTCAGTAATTTTATTTATGGAAGAGAAAACTAAAGCTCAGAGAAACGAAATAAATTACCAAAGGTCCATCACAAAGTAATTGTGTAAATGGGTTTTTAAAACAGGTTTCCACACTTTCTTTTCTTGTCCACTTGTTCTCCCAAAGTGACCCTAAACTTATTATTTGTCAAGAATTTTTAGGGATGTTCCAATAAACAGTTAGAAGTAGGAGAAACTAAGATCCAACCTATTATACCTTTAGGCAGATATAAAGCCTACGAAAAAACATATGAGTTTTCACTATCACATCAGTGAAAATAAAAAAGTTTATGAACACATTGTTTTGATTTGTAAATCTAGGGCAAAGAGGTTATTTTATACATTGTGGATAGATGTGTGAATACATGAAATATCTAAGGAGGTAAAACTGGAAGAATCTATCAAAATTACAAATACACAAACACTTCATTCCAATAATTTAAATTTATTATTATTAATTTTTTTTTTTTTTTTGGCTGTGCCACTTAGTATGTAGGATCTTAACTCCCTGACCAGGGATCAAACTTGTACCCCCTGCATTGGAAGCATGGAGTCTTAACCACTGAACTGCCAGGGTATTCCTCCAATAATTCTAAATTTGAATTTGACATGTCTGTCCAATATATAATACCTTTTAAAATTAACTGTATTACACCCCATTGTGCATAGCACTAAGCCACCAAGCACAAGGAAAGGGAATTTTTGAAATACTTACCAGAAACGGTCATTGGCTAGCAACTTCAACATATTCTACCTGATTCAATCTTCATTGCAGACCTGTAGTGTAGATATTGTTTTCTTCATGTTCTATTGAGTAAACCAAGACCTAGTGAAAGTACCTTTCTTAAGGCCATGTATTTAAGGTTGAGCTGTGATTATAGCCAGCTCTCTTGACTTTCTATCTAGTACCATTTTTAATTAAACTGCATGGCCTTTAAACCACCTCCCTTTTAATCAGAAAGGGATATTCAGAGGTATTTCCATTTCAGCAGCTTCAATGAATATAGAAGAATTAATGTTTTATTTTTCCATATGGCAAATTTTTTTTTATTTCTCAGGTACTGTATAAGTTCATTGTCAAATGGCTTTAACATCCTGTAAATATTCCTTCATATTTTGTTACACTGGCCCTTTTTGTTTGTTTTTGTTATCTACCATATACAATCTAGATCAAAGTCATAACATGATACTTTCTTAATTTATGGAAACATAGATTATTTTTTCTTGTAAATCAGTTATATGCTATGTCTTTTCTAGGTGTGAAACATACACAATCTCTATTTTGGCAGCACATGAGACGCTTACTCCTTGGAAGGAAAGTTATGACCAACCTTGGCTCTAATTATAAATGTGGTATGTACTATATAAAGTTATGTTCAAAATAATAACTTTGGTATTTATCCAAAAAAATAAAAATAAAAAGCAGACACATTACTTTGTCAACAAAAGTCCATCTAGTCAAGGCTATGGTTTTTCCAGTGGTCATGTATGGATGTGAGAGTTGGACTATAAGGAAAGCTGAGCACAGAAGAATTGATGCTTTTGAACTGTGGTGTTGGAGAAAACTCATGAGAGTCCCTTGGACTGCAAGGAGATCCAACCAGTCCATCCTAAAGGAAATCAGTCCTGGGTGTTCATTGGAAGGACTGATGTTGAAACTGAAACTCTAATACTTTGGCCACCTGATGCGAAGAGATGACTCATTTGAAAGGACCCTGATGCTGGGAAAGATTGAGGGCAGGAGAAGAGGATGACAGAAGATGAGATGGCTGGATGGCATCACCGACTCAATGGACATGGGTTTGGGTAGACTCCAGGAGTTGGAGATGGACAGGGAGGCCTGGAATGCTGTAGTTCATGGGGTCTCAAAGAGTCGGACACGACTGAGCGACTGGACTGAACTGAACTAAACTGGCTCTTAATTCCAATTGGGATGGACTACTTCATCAAGTATATGTACCTGGTTTGAAGCACTTTAAAATGCCCCATTTCTGCTTTAAATTTTCTCATTAGTGCAATAGTTAGCTTTCAAATCCTCAACAGAATTCATGAAGTTTCTTCCTTTGTTTATTTTATCCTTCAGTCTTTCATTCAACAAAAATGCCTTAATACCTACAATGTAGCAGGGACTAGCAGTCATCTGGTTATAACGTTGAACAAAAGAGGCACAGTTCCTGACATGAGAGTAAAGATCACTTGGGAGAAAATTCAAAAACATGAAAGAGTTTAAGCAATGGCCCTAAGGTAGGGAAAAAAATGGATATTTTTATGAACAAAATGATCAGTAATGAAACTGGACTACAGTAAAATTAGGCAGGTTGCTCAGGGTGAGTGTTTAATGGTCTGCTTGAACTTCACAGAGAATTTGATTTTATACTAACTATTGTGGGAGTGACAGAGTGATTAATTTTATAAGAATATAACTCTCATTACTAAATGGAGAATAGTTTGAGAGTCATAGGGTGGATAGCAAGAGATTCAGTTGGGAGATAAGCAGAGTTAGGCAGAAGACAATGACAGCCTAGTCTAAGTAGAAGACAGATTAAAGATGTAACTTGAAAAATAAGATTAGCATACATTGAGGAGGACATGAAATGGAAATTGAGGACAACAGAGATTCAAGGTAGATTCAGATATAATGACCACAGCAGTATCAGATAGGATAAAGTCAGGTGACATTAATAAATAACCTCTGAAACCACATGGCCAGAGCTTCGATATTTATTTTCTGCTCATGCTACATGTCTATGCAGGGGTTGGTGGGGGTACTCTGCTCATTGTAGTCACTCAGAGATTTGAGCTGATGGAACAGCCAACCTCCATGACCTGAACACTGCAGGTCATGGTGCTAAAGGAAAAAGAGCTCTTCACTTTCGCACACACATCAGCTACTATATATCCTAGCCCATAAGTGATCTATATCATACTCAAAGAGTTCCATACACAACTATTTGGCCAAAACTAATCACACGTTTCCACCCAAACACAAGAGTGCTCGGGAATACAATCCTACACATGCTTGGAAGGCAGAATGCTGGAAAATAGTTGATGAAAATATTAATGATTAATATCATGTTCCCTCTTTGTAAGATCCTGTTTACATTTTTGAGAAAAACTTGGGGAATTTGTTGAAAATTGTAGTCACACTGTTCAGGTGGTATGAACACCTTGGACACTGAATTCCTAGGCTGCAAATAACTGCATGTCCAGAAGGGCACTTCTCTTGTGATGATGTCTCCCAGGCACGCTCGAGTCCTACTTTAGACATCACTTACATTCAGATTGTCATCTGTGCTATTATCTGTGATATTACAGATACAGTAAAGTACATGGCTAGGTCTTGGCATTCTGGGCAAATGATCTTTTGTAAAAGAAGTATAAAAGTTGACTTGTCCAATGTACATTTGTAAGAGTCAATTTACATTACATTTCAAATCCTTTCATGACTACTCAATATATTGATGTAACAGATACAAAGGTATATTTTCTGTAGCATAATAGACTGCAACCTGGTCAAGACATTCTGTTCACCACTGCATTCACTTAGATATAGAACAGTGCCTGGCACATTGCTGGATGACTAGCAGTGAGTATTTAAATACATATATGACATATAATAAATTCACATGTAGAACATGATGCTCAAATTCCATAACATAAAATATATTTATGTTTCCTGTAAAATAAAATGGTATGTAATATATATAAAATGCATATTATTAATATTTGTCTTATACAAATAATATTGAGTATGTATTATATGCCAGGAACAGTGTTGGTGATTTGGCTTCATTTTATTAATTCTTTGTGACAACAAGTTGGTTTTAGTATTTTTATTCCCATTTTAGATGTGAAACTACTAAAGTTTAACCTATGCCTTGCATTTTTAGAGGATCTATGTTTTAGAGAATTTCCTGGACTTTACTCCAAAATTGTACTTTCTATACTGTATAAAGAGTGATAGGATATGCTATGAGAAGTCAGAGGATGAATGCCCCAACAATAATTGGATCACCAATTTTACTTCAAGAATGTTTATAAAAAATAAAAAAAAATATGGCATTTTATATAATAAAATATTTTATATTATAAAATATAAATTTTATCTTTAATGTCTCTCCTAGTGACAGCACTAGGAGTCTGACTCCTTCCATCACTGAGCTCAAACATCCCATTGTATATTGTAAACTTATAGTCACATGATAGTTCTTATTCTGCATCATCATTGAATCTGTATTCAAAAAATAAAGGAGACTGGAAGTCAAAAAGCTAAGGGACATACCAGCCAAGTCTGTCTCATTTTAGGGGATTTCTTAGAAGCACTAACAGAAACTTTCAAATTCATTGGTCAGAACTGTTTCACACAGGAAACTTCAGCTGCAAAAAACATTAGAAAAAGATTTTTGGCTGGGCAACTAATACACCCAATAAAATTGGTATTGTGATAGTAAGGGAGTAACTAAGAACTAGATATTGGGCGGGGAGCAGTTAGCCACCCAAACAATCTGAATGTAAGTGATGGCCAGAGTGGGGCTCCATCATGTCTTAGTAACATGTCCACTGGTCATCAGAGGGGCCACCCTAAGAACTGGGCCTCTTGGAAATGAAATGAGTTTTAGTTTAAAAGTTTAATAAGTACTGATTTACAATATATGCTATCTGTATGGCCCTTCCCTTGCAGAATCTACTGACAGTTGCTTGACCTTGCAAGCAGCTCACTGATTTAACCCTCCATAATGAGTTGAGGCTACATATGTCTGAAAATCACTATAGATATCCAAGTTCAAGAGTTCTCCATTATTCTGCTGACCCTATGAGTGTACTGCCTTTTGTTGGAGCATTTACAGTGAAAGTTGTTTCCTTAGTTTCTGAGAATTTGGACTAAAGAATTTAACCGTTGAGTGAATTTACCTGGGCCATGAAAACATCTACTGCCGTTTAGTTAAAAGAACTCTACTGTTGACCAATGGCTCAGAAGAAGTCCAAACTGGCTCGCTTATAGTGCTCTGAGGTAAAAGCAGCACTGCCTTGGGGATGACTATAGTATTTATTCCCCTCAGAAGATTAAAATCTCTGAACCAAGATTGATAGGACTGTTATGTCTTCAGGTGCTTTTTTATACTCTTATGATTTAATCATGCTATGGTGATAACCAGGCCCTACTGATGACAAGGAAAAGAGCATTCATTTTCAGAAATCTTTCAGGCTGAGTTCAAAAACCAAGGAATGCTTCTCAGTATACAAAGCCTAAGATTTGGATGCTCAGCAAAAAACTCAGGGATGTGCTCAGGCCTGGCTAGTTTAGGGGAAACAAAACTCACTTTTCCTAGTGGAGGCTGGATTCAGATCAACACCCCACTATAACCTAGGGTTTCCAGTTCAACGAAATCCCACCAGAAAACAGAATTTGAAGGGTACAGGGAAAGTCGATAAAAACTCTGTAATTAACAATAGAATACTTCAGCTTTCACAGAAACAGGGAACTAAAATGGACAAACCACAAACAACTCAAAGGGACAAGACAAAAACGGCTCTGCAGTGCCCCCTAGCAAACACTGCAAAATTCCTCTCACTAACATGGCTTCCTTGTTACGGCAAACCTCGCGCAAGCTATTTTGAAGCCACAACCCAGACAATTCTTGTTCCTCATCACAAATGAAACAATCTTCCAAACTATTGAAAAATATGCTGATATCCATTTAATATTAGGCAAGCAAATCAGAACAATATTCTTTGATTGCGATCTGTAACCATACACTCATCCTACTTCCATCTTCTTCCGTTTTTAAAACATTGCACTGAGCTTGTGATCTTGAACCTAAAGCACACTAAAAGTAAAACAAAGCTGCTAAGATTTCAAAGCTGTTTTTTTCTCTTCTGGAAATTCACACATGTTAATTTAGCTTATCATTCAATCCTCCTAAGCCGACTTTTTTATATAGGACTAGCTGCATTTTACAGTCAATTTCTCTTATACCTTTTAATTCAATGGCCTCTACCTGGTTTCTAGTCCCTGTTCCATTGTTTTATGGAATGGATCTGTTTACATTTTCCTTCTCATTAAGAATAAGATGCGGCTACAGGGAGTGAAGTGGAAATATGTGAAAAATCACAAGGCACAGCAATTTCATTTTTCAATCTGGATGGGTCCTGGGCTTTTCATTAAGGTCAGCTGAACTTCTAAATACTGTGAGTGATTACTAATCCCACTTGGTTTTCCCAGTGAAGCTAAAGATGATGAAGGAGGGAGACATTTGGGGGATAATTAAAAGATGGATAGAAACATCAAACAATAGTGTTCTATTTCAAGAAAGTCAACAGAAATGTTAAAAAATAGCTAATTCTTCTGGGTGTCATGGAAAATTGTAGAGTGGAAATAACAGGTAGATGACATTTGATTAAATATTTAATTAAGCTAAATACACACAAGCCTCTTAATTCTGAATCTGTTCTGTGCGATGGTATTCCACCAAAGTGAAGTAGGGGAACATTTTTAAACAATTCTTTCTTCTGATTACATTTAACTCTTGACTTGGTCAGCCAAGCATGTCATCCAACATTACTCTCAAACAAAGTCATACTTCATCGCGTTCCTCCACCTATTAGACCCAGTTTTACCAGTGGGATGATGCTCAGGAATCAAATTTCCCCTGCTTATTTACAGTACTGACTTATTAACATTTTGCCTTCTCAATTAATTTAAATGACTTTGGAAAGGTTTACCCTTTGACACTCAGGGATCAATGTAATCGCATGATAGGCAACTCTTACCACTGCTGATATTCAACATGAAAACAAAAAAATTATGATGTTTATCTGGATAATGTTGAACAGGTGATCAGTAAGAACCAGGGAAGTATCCTGGATTAGATACTGAAATCCGTGCTTTTTGGATAAAGGAAGCTCCGAAGTGGAGACCTAGCATCTGGTCCCATCAAATTCTACTCCAGAAAATATATTCACACAAATGAATTAATATTCTCATTTCCCTTTCCTATTCCCATTCCATATAAGATTAAAAAAAGAATCCAAAATCACTAGAAAATGGTGAAAATAGATGCATGAGTACAAGGAATTTTTAAATGTTTTAATGCAAAATTTTAAACTTTTACATATATACTCTCATGTACATTATCCTCAGGTACAAAAATTTGATCCTGTGATCAGTTCAGTTCAGTTGCTCAGTAGTGTCTGACTCTGCAGACTGGGCTTCTCTGTCCATCATCAGCTGCTGGAGCCTACTCAAACTAATGTCGATCACATCGCTGACGACATCCAACCGTCTCATCCTCTGTCGTCCCGTTCTCCTCCCACCCTCAATCATTTGCAGCATCAAAGTCTTTTCCGATGAGTCGGTTCTTCGCATCAGGTGGCCAAATGATTGGAGTTTTAACTTCAGCATCAGTCCCTCCAATGAATATTATGGACTGATTATCTTTAGGATGGACTGGTTGGATCTCCTTGAGTGAAGGGGACTCTCAAATGTCTTCTCCAACACCACAGTTCAAAAGCATCAATTCTTCAGTGCTCAGCTTTCTTTCAAGTCCAACTCTCACATCCATGCATGACTACTGGAAAAACCATAGTTTGAATTGGATGGACCTTTGTTGGTAATGTCTCTGCTTTTTAATATGCTGTCTAGGTGGATCAAGGAACAACAGACTGCTTCCAAATACAGAAAGGAGTACGGCAAGGCTGTATATTGTCACCCCGATTATTTAACTTATATGCAGAGTACATCGTGAGAAACGCTGGGCCAGAAATGAAGAAATGAAGCACAAGCTGGAATCAAGACTGCCAGGAGAAATATTAATAAGCTCAGATATGCAGACGACACAACACTTATTGCAGAAAACTAAAGAGCCTCTTGATGAAAGTGAAAGAGGAGAGTGAAAATGCTGGCTTAAAACTCAACATTCAGAAAACTAAAATCATGACATCTGGTCCCATCACGTCATGGCAAATAGATGGAGAAACAATGGAAACAGTGACAAACTTTATTTTGTTGGGCTCCAAAATCACTGCAGATGGTGACTGTAGCCATGAAATTAAAAGATGCTTGCCCCTTGGAAGAAAAGCTATGACCATCCGAGACAGCATATTAAAAAGCAGAGACATTACTTTGTCAACAAAGGTCCATCTGGTTGAAGCTATGGTTTTTCTGGTAGCCATGTATGGATGTGAGAGTTGGACTTGAAAGAAAGCTGAGCACAGAAGAATTGATGCTTTTGAACTGTGGTGTTGTACAAGACACTTGAGAGTCCTGTCGACAGCAAGGAGATCCAACCAGTCCATCCTAAAGATAATCAGTCCTGAATATTCATTGGAAGGATTGTTGCTGAAGCTGAAACTCCAATACTTTGGCCAAATGATGTGAAGAACTGACTCACTGGAAAAGACCCTGATGCTATGAAAGATTGAAGGTTGGAGGAGAAGGGGACAACAGAGGATGGGATGGTTGGAGGGCATCAGCAACTCAATGGACATGAGTCTGAGTAAATTCCGGGAGTTGGTGATGAACAGGGAGGACTAGCGAGCTGCAGTCCATGGGGACGCAATGAGTCGGACATGATTGAGTGACTGAACTGAACTGATGTTGGTCATAGCTTTTCTTTCAAGGAGCAAGTGTCTTTAAATTCCATGGCTGCAGTCACAATCTGCAGTGATTTTGGAGCCCCCCAAAATAAAGTCTTTCATTGTTTTCACTGTTTCCCCACCTATTTGCCATGACGTGATGGGACCAGATGGCATGATCTTCGTTTTCTGAATGTTGAGCATTAAGCCAACTTTTTCACTCTCCTCTTTCACTTTCATCAAGAGGCTCTTCAGTTCTTCTTCGCTTTCTGCCATAAGGGTGGTGTCACCTGAGTATCTGAGGTTTTTGGTATTTCTCCCCTAATTCTTGATTCCAGCTTGTGCTTCATCCAGCCCAGCATTTAGTATGATGTCCTCTGCATTTAAATTAAATAAGTAGGGTGACAATATACACTTTTGATGTACTCCTTTCCCAATTTGGAACCAGTCTGTTGTTCCATGGCTACTTCTAACCGTTGCTTCTTCACCTGCATACTGATTTCTCAGGAGGCAGGTCAGGTGGTCTGGTATTCCCATCTCTTTCAGAATTTTCCACAGTTATGGTGTGATCCACACAGTCAAAGGCTTTGGCATAGTCAATAAAGCAAAAGTAGATGCTTTTCTGGAACTCTCTTGCATTTTCCATGATCCAGTGGATGTTGGGAATTTGATCTCTGGTTCTTCTGCCTTTTCTAAATCTAGCTTGAACATCTGGAAGTTTACGATTCATATACTGCTGAAGCCTGGCTTGGAGAATCTTGAGCATTACTTTGCTAGCATGTGAAATGAGTGCAATTGTGCAGTAGTTTGACCATTTTTGCCTTTCTTTGGGATTGGAATGAAAACTGACATTTTTCAGTCCTGTAGCCTCTGCTGAGATTTCCAGATGTGCTGGCATATTGAGTGCAGCACTTTCACAGCATCATCTGTCAGGATTTGAAACAGCTCATCTGGAATTCCACCAACCACTAGCTTTGTTCAGAATGATGCTTCCTAAGGCCCACTTGACTTCACATTCCAGGATGTCTGGCTCTAGATGAGTGAGCACACCATCGTGATTATCTGGGTCATGAAGATCTTTTTTTGTATTTTTCTTCTGTGTATTCTTGCCACCTCCTCTGAATATCTTCTGCTCCTGTTAGGTCCATACCATTTCTGTCCTTTATTGTTCCCATCTTTGCATGAAATGTTCTCTTGATATCTCTAGTTTTCTTAAAAATATCTCTAGTCTTTCCCATTCTATTTTTTCCCTCTATTTCTTTGCATTGATCTCTGAGGAAGGCTTTATTATCTTTCCTTGCTATTCTTTGGAATTCTGCATTCAAATGGGTCTATCTTTTCTTTTCTCCTTTGCCTGTTGCTTCTCTTCTTTTCGCAGATATTTGTAAGGTCTCCTCAGACAACCATTTTGCCTTTTTGCATTTCTTTTTCTTGGGATGGTCTTGATCACTGCCTCTTGTACAATGTCATGAACCTCCATCCATAGTTCTTCAGGCACTGTCTATCAGATCTAATCCCTTGAATCTATTTGTAACTTCCACAGTATAATCGTAAGGGATTTGAATTAGGTCATACCTGAATGGTGTAGTGGTTTTCCCTACTTTTTTCAATTTAAGTCTGCTTTTGGCAATAACGAGTTCAAGATCTGAGCCACAGTCAGCTCCCAATCTTATTTTTGGTGACTGTATAGAGTTTCTCCATTTTTGGCTGCAAAGAATATAGTCAAAATAATTTCAGGATTAACCATCTGGTGATGTCCTTGTGTAGAGTCGTCTCCTGTGTTGCTAGAAGAGTTTTCTATGATCAGGGCTTTCTCGTCACACAACTCTGTTAGTTCGAGAAAGTCTTGTAGGTCTTCATAGAACTGTTCTACTTTAACTTGTTCAGCATTACTGATTGGGGCATAGTCTTGGATTACTGTGATATTGAATGGTTTGCCTTGGAAATGAACAGAGATCATTCTGTCATTTTTGAGACTGCATCCAAGTACTGCATTCAGGACTCTTTTGGTTGACTATGAAGGTACTCCATTTCTTCTAAGGGATTCTTGCCCACAGTAGTAGATATAACGGTCATCTGAGTTAAATTCCCTCATTCCAGTCAATTTTAGTTCATTGATTCCTAAAATGTCAGTGTTCACTCTTGCCATCTCCTGTTTGATCACCTCCAATTTGCCTTGATTCATGGATCTAACATTCTAGGTTCCTATGCAATATTGCTCTTTATAGCATCAGACTTTACTTCCATCACTTGTCACATCCACAACTGGGTCTTATTTTTGCTTTGGCTCCATCTCTTCATTCTTTCTAGAGTTATTTCTCCACTGAACTCCAGAAGCATATTGGGCACCTACCGACCTAGGGAATTCATCTTTCAGTGTCCTACCTTTTTAATTGTTCATACTGTTCATGGGGTTCTCACGGCAAAAATACTTAAGTGGTTTGCCATTCCCTTCTCCAGTGGACCACCAATTGTCAGAACTCTCCACCATGACCCATCCATCTTGGGTGGCCCTACATGGCATGGCTCATAGTTTCATACAGCTAGACAAGGCTGTGGTCCATGTGATCAGTTTGGTTAGCTTTCTGTGATTGTGGTTTTCTGTGATTCTCTTGGCCCTATGATGGGTAGGGATAAGAGGCTTATGGAAGCTTCCTGATGGGAGAGACTGACTGAGGGTCAAACAGGGACTTGTGTTGATGGGAGGTCCATCTTCAGTAAATCTTTAATTACATTTTCTGTTGACGGGTAGGGCTGTGTTCCCTCCCTGTTGCTTGACCTGGGGCCAAACTCGCATGGAGGTAATGAAGATAATGATAACCTAGTGTAAGTAGAAGACAGGTCAAAATGTCCCATGCACACACTGCTAGACTCAGTGCCTCCAGCCCGGAAGCAGGCCACTGCCAACCGTCACCTCTGCCAGAGACTCCTGGACACTCATGGGCATGTCTGCCCCTGTGACAGTCACAGTGTTTTCTTTCCCATATCAGTCATGACTGATATGCTTAATTAGTTATATGTTTATTCCTACTAGACTATGAGTTCTTCAGGACAGGATCTGAGTTGTAGTCAAATTGTATGGCAAGTTGTGCATACTGCACAATGTCATTGGGACATGGCTATTGATTGAATTAGATTAAACTGAATTAAGTTAATACTGGTAAGTGTCACAGCAAGGAGATCCAACCAGTACACCCTACAGGAAATCAGTCCTGAATATTCACTGGAAGGACTGATGCTGAAGCTGAACCTCCAATACTTTGGCCACCTGATGCCAAAAACTGACTCATTTGAAAAGCCCCGGATGCTGGGAAAGACTGAAGGTGGGAGGAGAAGGGGACAGAGCATGAGATGGTTGGAGGGCATCACTGACTCAATGGACATGAGTTTGAGTGAACTCCAGGAATTGCTGATGGACAGGGAGACCTGGCGTGCTGCAGTCCATGGGGTCACAAAGAGTCAGACACAACTAGCAACTGAACCGAACTGAACCAGTCAGCAAGGACTGGAGGCTTGTATAAGGCAAAACATACTGGCTGGTCCTATGTCTAGATATTCTGTTAAAAAAAAAAAAAGAGAGAGAAGAAGAAAAAGGTAGGTTATGTAGTTTTGATTTCAAACTGATACTAGATTTTTCTAAGCTTATTAATGAACAGTTAATTGATTCCACAATTCCCTTCAACCTCAGAGGGAACTGGCTATCTATCATGTAGTCATCTTCAACATTCCAGTAGTCTTTCCTACAGCATAAAATATCCTAGCCCTAGAGAGACCATTTATGAATGTACTTTATGGGAAAAGCACATCTATCTTGCAAATCAATGTTACAGGTGCTGTAGTTAGAGAGTCATTGACCTCCAAAGTATCCCCAGAGTGCTTGACTCTTGGCAACCCTTTTCTTAGTGTCACAGACTGTGGTGCACTAAAAGAAAATAAAAATCACAATTGCAAGGCTAAGGCACCATCAGACAAACAAGAATGCTTTGCTAGTAATCAACATAACTAAATAAAGACTCTTAACAGAAGAATTAAGAAGAAATCTTGTGAGGCACATGAAGTGGTCTGTGTCACGATTAAGAGGTGTTCAACGCTGGATCCCTGTATCAGGAAAGAGGGTTTAAATTAGGCTTTTTGTGTACTGATGTTGGGGGCCTCATCCCTGTGGTTGGTGCTGTGAGTAATGTGCTAGAAATAGTCTGGAGGGACCTGAGCACACCAGGTGCAATGTAGGTGAGAATAAAGATAAAGAAACTAGAAATGATGCAGAAATGCTGTCAATGTAATGGCTAAAACCTCAAAAGACAGGAGCCACTAGACCTATCTAAAGACACAAAGAGAGACTTTCCTCTGGCATGCATTGCCCCAAAGAAAATAATGCTATGGAGTAGACACAATTCATCCATAATCCCTAGGGATCAGAAGCATCAGTATACTAATCCTTAGGTCATAGGAAAGTTATGCAATTCTTGTCACTCTGCTTTTCCTTATTCCTCCAACACACACACACACAGACACACAGAGTTTGTCTCAGGGTTAGTTTCATGTTACAAGTTAAGATACATCCATATTTGAATTGTAATCCCCTTGGTTAAGATTATTCACCAATTCAACTAATATCTACAGCAAATTCTTAAAAATCTGAACAATCTACCATCCACTGAGTAGATGTCATACATTCAGATCTTGTAAATTCTTTACCCAATTTCTTAGGATAGAACAAAGTTCTTCCTTTTGTAAACAAGTCATTTACAAGAAATAAAGGTATGACTCAGGATCATTTTCTTAAGCACATATAGCGCAGTTTGTCTCAAAATCATGGTAGTATTGACAGCATCAAATGATCTACATTTCTATCAGTAAATGAAAACATTATACCTGGGAGTGGCTATGTTTCTTTCTTTTCAGAATCATGTTTAAATTTTTAGATTCTAATAATGAATGCACCTAATTTTAAATCACCTATTTCCTAAAAGTTCATTACACATATAGTTGCCCCCTTCACTTTTTCTGTACTCAACTTCTTCTCCATAAGGTCTAAATCCTTTGGGCTGTTTCTTACATTTATCACAATAGTATAAAATAATTGATTGGCATTACTACTTTTTGGTTATCAATTTCAGATATCATCAGTTTAATTTTGTTACAGGAGTTAAGCTCACCCTGTCCCCAGTCAAATATACATATTAGCATGTAGATATATAGACAGACACAGTTACACACACACCTTCTCAGACTCCCAATGTCATTTAATATTTTTCATGGCAAATCAGGGTTGCATTATTTAATATGCCTTTGTAGTATATATTATGATCGAATTTTTTCTCCTACATTTTGCCATGGAGTTAATAATTGCCTCTTTCTTCCTATTTTCTCAGCTTCATTTAGAGTCATTATTACATTTTGTAAATATTTCAACTGACCTTTCAAATGCCTATTGGTAAATTTTTAGGTTAACTAAACCAGATTTTTGTTTTTAATTGAGCATGATTGTTTTTTAAGAAGACCTCGTCTCTGCAGCAATCCAGCCCACTGCTCCAGTCCGCACCGGCTGCTGACCGGTGCTCCTGCATAACAGTCAGAGTCAAACTCCATAGCACTATTGCTATGGATACACCCTTTGTCAGATTTCAAGTCCTTCCTGTATTTTGTTTACTTCCTTGTTTTGCAGAAACATATCCTATAGTAGCTTCCTAGGGGGAGAATCAAGAATAATTAATTTTAAGAACCTGTATACTTTAACAAGAATTTATTTTCACGTCACAGTCTATGGATAGTTTGCCTGAGTATGAATCCTGGATTGAAAATACTTTCCCTCAGAATTTAAAGACATCATTTCTTTATTTTATAACAGCCAACATTGCCATTAAGAAATCTACAGCTGCTGAATTCTATTTTATTTCATTATTTTTTGATAATTATTGTTTCCTCCCATCAGAAGCTTCTAGTATTCTTTTTCTCTGTCCTTAGATTTTCTGATAGATGTAAGTATTTTTCAAACACCTGATGCATTTGTCTGGCAAATGTATTTCTAACACAAATGTTTCCAATATGAAGATGTATGCTCTTAAGCTCTGGAAATACTATTTCTTTGATAAATTTTTTCCCTTTTGTATTTTCTGTAGACCTTTTTCTATCTCCTTGAGGTATAACTCCTGGAATAATCTTTTATTTTCTCATGTATATTATTCTTTTTATCTTTTTATTTAATTTTCAAGGTTTTGGGGTTTATCTTTTAATCCTTCTATTGAAAATTTTACTTATTTTAAAAATTCCCCAATCTCTTCCTGTTTTCTGAATATTCTTTCATTGTAGTTTGGTCTTGTATTATAGCTGTAGCTTGTCTCATGTTTTGGAAGAAACTAAATATACATGTTTTAGAAATTTAGTTCTATTGCCTGCATTGTGTCTGCTTATCATAGGTTTTAAAAATTCAGTTTGTTTCTTTTCTCCTTGATATTGCCTTTCCTCTTAGAGGACCTGTACCACAGATCTCTCTTAGATATAAATTTAGTACTTTTCTCACTTTCATGTTTGAATGATATAAATGTCTTAGCTGATGGAAGGAAGGAAAAAATACAGAGCATTAGGAAGGAGCAATTTAGAGAAAAGTTTGTGTTGTTGACTTGTGTGTTTGCAAGAGTTTTTAAACTTTCCTCTTTTATTTAGCTATTATTTCTTCACATTCATAAACATGAAATTCACTTATGGTTTAAAAGGCAAATATATATTGTTATCGAAATTCAGTTGAAATGAGAAAAAATTTAAAAATCTAAAACTAATTTTAAGACTCAGTTCAGTTCAGTTCCTCAGTCGTGTCCGACTCTTTGCGACCCCATGAATCGCAGCACGCCAGGCCTCCCTGTCCATCACCATCTCCCGGAGTCCACTCAGACTCATGTCCATCGAGTCAGTGATGCCATCCAGCCATCTCATCCTCTGTCGTCCCCTTCTCCTCCTGCCCCCAATCCCTCCCAGCATCAGTCTTTTCCAATGAGTCAACTCTTTGCATGAGGTGGCCAAAATACTGGAGTTTCAGCTTTAGCATCATTCCCTCCAAAGAAATCCCAGGGCTGATCGCCTTCAGAATGGACTGGTTGGATCTCCTGGCAGTCCAAGGGACTCTCAAGAGTCTTCTCCAACACCACAGTTCAAAAGCATCAATTCTTCGGCGCTCAGCTTTCTTCAGAGTCCATAGACTAACCAATGCTAAAACAAATCAAAACAAAAAGAAATTCACAATAGCTGTGTGATCTTCCACTTCCTTTGGGGGGATTTTAATTTAAAACATTTTATACCCCTGCCATTTTAGTTCAATTCCAAGTCAATATATTTTTCAGTCAAAACACATAATTAGAATGAGAATGAGAAGGTATAACAAAGGAACATCATCAACCTTAAAATGAGAATTGAATTGATGGAGTGTGGTCGTATCTTTCCACATGTGTTGGGCTCAAGGTTAATAGGAAAAAGGCTGCCCAGCGTGCTGACTCCACCTCATATTTGAGAAGCCACCTAGCAATAAATGGGAGGATTCCATCGTACCACAATTTTATTTACTTCAAACTCACGCCCTTGTAGCAAATTCTGTTTTCAAAAGAGACGTTGCCATGACACCAGGCAGTGTAGAGCTGAGAACTCTACCATTTCTGACAGCCTGCCACAGTGATCCTACTCAGAGTAGGGCCTCAGCAATGCTCTTGGTAAAGAGCAGTTAAAGAACTGTGCCCAGTAATTACTTTTCAAAACATAGAGATAGCAATTTAAACTGCTCTAAAGTGCATAAACACACTGAAATGAAGGTGAGGACAGAAAAAAGTCCATTCCTCTAGTAATTCCTCTGTCTCTCATTTTCACTTGTACTCAATCTCTTTCTTCTCTTCTTCTGTTATTTTATACCTCCATCTCTTCTTCCTCTTTTCTGCCTTTTTGTTTAGTGTTTCTTCTTGTTTTCTGTTTATATATCTCCTGTCATCTTTTTCCTTTTTATCTTAATTGATCTCCCTTTCACTTTTACTCTGTAACTGCCGTAACATGAGTACATTGAGTGAAATGTATTTGTGGGTTGCATCTTTGCAAGCATTATACTCATTGAATACAGGCTAATACTTTACTAAAAATTTTGTAATTTAAACTTCTTCCCTCATCTCTTTAAAATAAAGTCTTAACTCATTTAATTATTGATACTTTAAAACATCCACACAATACTTAGTTGATTTAATTTAATATATTAGCAGTTAAACAGAATAACTACTTTTCACTTCTTATTTATAGTAATAAAGAACGTTAAGAAATAGAGAGTTCCCAAGATGGCAGAGTAGGAAGACTCTGAGCTCACCTCCTTTTATGGGCATGCCAAAATTAAAACTATTTACAGAAGATTATTTATGAAAAAGACCAGGACCTACCAGAACAGATCTTTACAACTAAAAGTATAAAGGAGGAGCCACAATGAGGTAGGCAGGAAGAGAGGAGCAGTGGTATGGTCAAGACCAAACCCCCAGGTGGGTGACCCATAAACAGATCACAGTTGCAGAGCTTCTCCCCACAAGGAGCCAGTTGTCTTGAGGCCCTCAGTGCCGAACAAATTCTTAGAAATGTACATACTCCCAAGTCTGAGTCAGGAAGAAATACAAAATATGAACAGGCTAATTGCCAGTAATGAAACTGAATAGATAATTGTAAAACTCCCCCCAAAACAAAACTCCCAAACAGAGAAAAGTTGCCATCTATCCTTTTCAAGTAGACTCAAATACTGTTAGCCCACAGGCCATACTTTGAGCAACAAGTGTGTAGGAACTATAGCAATAGGTATGTATAAGCCAGGGTCGGTTCCCAAGGAATTTAGATAGCAATCAGCAGGAAATTATCGCGTAGGTCTACAAATCATTTTGGATTTTTCCTACAGAGGTCTTGATCTTCATCTGGAAAATGTAGATACCCAGAGTCTCTGTCCTGATTTAAGTACGATGAACCAGAGAAAACAGGCTTTATGTAGTATATCCTCAACCACCATAAATGTTGTTGATAAGATCAGCAAGAGTCAGAATTGGTTTTTTTGTTTGTTTTCTTTTTATTCATCTATATATGCACAGTCTCTGAAACAGAACCTTCCTTTCATAAGAGTTCAATAAGTGTTTGTTGAATTAGGTTGAAAGTAAATGAAATCTTTCTGGTCTTATTTTCTAGTTCACCTTAAATTATTAAGAATTCTAGTGACATATGGTCTGATTCTCAAAGAGTGTATTTGCTGGAATCATGCTTTCAGATTCTTGCTGTTCATACAGATAAGAAATGTCTCAATATTTTTACTAACTTGAATTCAGCAGCTTATTCTTACTGGTTTTCTGACTTCAGAAATGCCTAACTTTACTACTTTTCAAAATCATAACATGGATAAATCTAAAGAGCTTTTCTATTTAGTATCTCTTGATCATAAAATTCTTGTTGGAAAGATTATTTATTAACAATCCAACAGCAGTCGGTAAACACATTAAAACTTAATAAAAGGTATAATTAAACAATATTTTACTGATGCTAGTATCTCCTTAGAATTTTTAATATGATAGAAAACTCAGTGCCCTGAGTTTATCATGGAAGCCTAGATAAAAGCCTGTCTCATTCTTCAGCAGTGTAGACCCTCTGTAAAATAAGAAACAAATATTATATATATATATGTATATATATTGGTCAGGCCCCCAGTGCCTGACACAGAACTCTTGAACTTGGAGATAGAGACACAAAGCTCTTGAGACTTTTGTTAATTTACTGAGTGATGGGACCATCTGACACAGAGCTCTTAAGTTCTTTGTGATTTCCTAGGTGATAGGAATATCTTTCTGTTCTAATGAGATTGCTCTTGGGTGGAGGATGGTCACCAGAAAGATCAAGCTGTGAGCAGAAGCCTGGGACTTGTGGTCCCATCTCCTATTCTCCAGGAGGGGGAAAAGGTTGAAAGTGCAGTTTGTGATCATGCTAACATGATGAAGCCTCCAGAAAAACCCTATAAGTACTGGGTTCAGAGTATTTCCCCATTAGTAAACACATCTACGTGCCTGGAGGAGAGTGCATTTTAATTATAAAAGGTAGACTCTTACACTCAAGATCTTTCCAGACCTCATCCTATGTATCTCTTCATCCAGCTTTTCATTTGTATCCTTTATAAAATATAAAAGAAGTGAACTGTTTTCCTGAGCTCTATGAGCTGCTCTATCAAATTACTGAAACCAGGGATGGTACTGTGGGAACCTCCAATTTGCAGCCAAGTCGGTGAGAAATTTTAGGTAACCTGAAGACCTACTACTAGTGATTAGTATCTGAAGTTAGGGGTTGAGGGAGGGGCAGTCTTATAGGACTGAACCCTTAACCAGTAGGCTCTATGCTACCTCTGGTTAGTGTCAGAATTGAATAAAGGATATCAAGTTGGGAGAATCAGCGTGGGAAAAATCCCAGACATCTGGTGTCAGAAATGTTATGAACGGTAATTAAGAAAAAACACAGCAAGTTGGCCTCTGTTGCTGTTGATGCTATTTAGTCCCTAAGTCATACTGAATTGTTTCGTGACCCCACCAGGTTCCTCTGTCCATGGGATATTTCCGGCAAGAATTCTGGATTGGGTTGTCATTTGCTTCTCCAGGAGACCTTCCCAACCCAGGGACTGAACCCTCAGCTCCTGCCATGTCTCCTGCATTACAGATGGATTCTTCACCACTGAGCCACCAAGGAAGCATTCAGTTCAGTTCAGCCGCTCAGTCGTGTCCTACTCTTTGTGACCCCATGAATCCCAGCATGCCAGGCCTCCCTGTCCATCACCATCTCCCGGAGTTCACTCAGACTCACGTCCATCGAGTCAGTGATGCCATCCAGCCATCTCATCCTCTGTCGTCCCCTTCTCCTCCTGCCCTCAATCCCTCCCAGCATCAGAGTCTTTTCCAATGAGTCAACTCTTCGCATGAGGTGACCAAAGTATTGGACTTTCAGCTTTAGCATCATTCCCTCCAAAGAACACCCAGGGCTGATCTCCCTCAGAATGGACTGGTTGGATCTCCTTGCAGCCCAAGGGACTTTCAAGCAAGCACTAAACACCCACATATCAAGTGGAGATTACAACTCACTTGAGACTTGAGCTGAAATCACAAAAGTCATTCTAAAAGTCAACAGATTCATAAATGTAAAGAGTATACCAAACTCAGGGGTTGGCACAAGAGTCAGAGATTTTATTTTAAGCTTGAAAAGCACTTTAACATTGGTTATCCTGTTTGAATTACCCCGTGCATTGGAGAAGGAAATGGCAACCCACTCAAGTGTTCTTGCCTAGAGAATCCCAGGGACGGGGGAACCTGGTGGGCTGCCGTCTATGCGGTCGCACAGAGGTGGACACGACTGAAGTGACTTAGCAGCGGCAGCAAGAGCATTTTCTAGTGGCAGTGTAAGGGAAGGAACAATATGAACAACGCTCTTTATTTGTGAATATACACATACAAGCATACCTCATTTGATTGTGCTTAGTTTATCAAGCTTCACATACATTGTGGTTTTTACATATTGAAGGTTTGTGGCAACCCTGCGTTGTCAAATGATGGTTAGCATTTTTTAGCAATAAAGTATTTTCTATTGAGGTAGGTACTTTTTTAGACATAATCCTATTGCACACTAGACTACAGTATAGTGTAAGCATAACTTTTCTGTGCATTCAAGACACCAAAAGAATTCATGTGACTCACTTTATCATATTCGCTTTACTGCAATGGTCTAAAACTGAACCTCCAGAATCTCTGAGGTGTGCCTACATATAAATACAATGAAGCCCTAAGAGCCTAAGTCTAAGGGCAGGGGACTTCTCTTGGAGAATTATGTTATTTTAGTGTTTTTGAAACATGTGAGCAATGTCTTGGAATTATTTTTCCCACCATCATTATTTTATTTTTTAATAGTTTTAATGTGTGCCCAGATTTCTAAAGTCACTAAACAAACAATACATTCTAAAAAGAAATGGCCCTGAGACAAAAATTGCTGGCCAGTTTCTTTCCTATCATTGATATCTATTGACACTTAACATAATATGCCAATGGTTGTGCTATCAATGTCACTTCAAATTTGTATCCTTACATTCTCAAACACAGACATGAGTAGACATTTTATTCATACAAACGGAATCTTTTTTAACTACTTTTAAACTTGAAATCATAGTACTTATCATAGTGAGAAATCTACAACTTAATTAATTACAACACAATTTGTCAAAAACCTTTTTTGAGAAAACTCAAGTTTTGAAATGTTAGTGTGAGAATCATATAAATCAAGCTCCCCTCTCCTGTAGAATTTTGGCCTGGAGTTTTTAATAATTATTTCAGGAACTATGTTAAGTGAAAAATTATAAACACATTTCACAGAACTTCTTATATATATGGCATTATAGTATATCCAACCAAGAAAACAATTCTGCAACAATAAGCAATAGTCTTATGACTTGAGATATGCTTACTGATCATTTCTGATCAAGTATGTAATATTTAGTATTTTGATAACAAGAATGGTATGAGACCATCTCTATTTCTTACAATGGAAAATAAAACAAGTTATTATGCATGCCTCCTTCTTATTTCTGTATAATGCTTCCCCTGCATGCATTGTGGAGCCAAAACCTGACATGAAAGTTTATGACAGAGTGACATTGTAAAAATGTATTTTTTATTTGAGACAATTTTGCAATAAAAGCACATTTCAGTCCCTTAAAATAACAGTCAACAAGATTTACTGTATCAAATGTAAGTTTCACACCTCAGTCAGTGGTTAAGATTTCAAACAAACCCCAGCCGCTAAGCTGAAATTGGGTTTTAAAATCTTTAAGTTAGTTTGTTCCCAGATGAACATTTTTTTTAACATGAAAAATCACACTTATCATGCAGCTTGCAAATTCTCTGGTTTCCATTTATCCATTTTATTATCTTTTTATTATTGACAGAGACAGGAGCCAAGTCAGAGCTACATTAATCCAGAAACCAAAAGTAAGTAGACAATATTGTGAATATTAATGCAAGGTGGCAGCTCTTATTTTTCACCATCTCATCCTATTTTTCCTTGGAACCAATTTGTACAAAACGTATTTAAAAATCAGAAAGTTAAAGACAACCAGTTTCCAACTCATTGACCTACAAATTTGTCTTTGATTGCAGTGCACTTCTGTTGTAGCAGGGAGATTAGGAGTGGGTGCAGATCCCTTGGGGAGGGTACAATCACATGCTGACAATGCACCTGAGCTGCTTAATGTCCAGGGTAGGAACTGGAGGACATCTAGCCAGTTTATGAGTCCCCAGAGAGGGGGCAATGGATATCCATAACCGTAACACCTCACTCTGTGGGGAGCCTGTCTAGTTCTTGGCAAGAATTTTAAGCTTAATTTTTCCTGGATAGCTTTCCCCTCTCTCTTTTTCCTTCACTCTCTTGTTGTCTAAGTAAATAAAAGTAGACCTAAAAGTACATTCACACACAGAGAGAGAGAGAGAGAAAAGAAAATTAAATGAAGAAAATCTCAACAGATTCGACCCTAGATTTGTTTTAGCTATTATGAACACTCAGACTTAGCACCCACTTGCTTTGCAAGTTTATCCCTAATAATGACCAATATTTGTGTACTGCCCTTAGGGTTACCAAAGTGAAAGTGAAGTCGCTCAGTCGTGTCTGACTGTAGCCTATCAGGCTCCTCCATCCATGGGATTTTCCAGGCAAGAGTGCTGGAGTGGATTGCCATTTCCTTCTCCAAGGGATCTTCCCGACCCAGGAATCGAACCCGGGTCTCCCGCATTGCAGGCAGACGCTTTACGCTTTACCGTCTGAGCCTTCGCAAATGTAACATCTACACAATAAAAAGTTTTTGCAGCAGGAATATAACTCCATCATACATATTGCAAATTTTAGTCTTGAAGATGGTTTTTTGAAATAAAGTCCCTGAGATAGAAATTAAATCTACTTTTCCAGAATTCAAAGTCCAATGATCTTTTCTCTATACTAAGTTGATATTTTCAACTTTGAAATGTTTATTAATTTGTGTGTAATTTATATAAAAAATAAATTAACATTAGACTTCCTACATTTAGCATATTTAAAAAGGTAGACCTATACAGTATCCAAGTAATAAAAATACTAAAACACACAGTGTAATCCAGATAGAAGATGGATGCCAAGTGTCCTCTACTTGTTTCCTTTCCTTTAAGAATAAGTCCAGTGAAATGTGAAGGACTGCAAAATAGGGGAAGACGGCAAGCATGAAACACTGTGCCCTTTGGTTTTGTCATTTGTGTGCTCTTTTGGGAAAATGTGGGACTCACTGAGTATGATTATTTCTAATAAGCCCAAAATGAAAACTACCCAGGAGTAGTAGAATGGATTAATAGATTGTGATTTACACACACAAGAAAATAACACACAGCAATGAAAAAGAATCATCTTCACTTCACCCAACAGTGAGACTTTCTTAAATACACTAAGTAGCAAAAAAAAAAAAAAAAAGAACCAGCCACAAAAGAATACATACTATATTATCAAATTTATATAAGATGCAATGCAGTCAAGCCAGTCTATAGGTTAAAAGAGGCTAGGAACAGTCCACTGTTGAAAGGAATTAGTATAGGGAGTACGGAGGACTCTGTCTTTATCTGCATGATGGGCACATGGTTGCGGTTTATTTGTCACCATCTTTAAAGTGAAACATTTATGATATTTGTACTTTCCTCTACACAGAATATACTTCAATAAAACTTGCAAAGGAAGAACATGGCTGGACCTTAAGACTGCATCTGTACCACCATGGATATCTTGGTGTAACTAACTGTAGGCTTTTTCAGGCAGAAGAACATTGGGAAAGTGTGGGCTTTGGATCCATTTGCCTGAGTTACAAATCTCCACTGCACTGTGACACTCAGCTAGCAATGTGTTCTAAGGGAAGTTTCCTAAACCTTGGTTTCTCCAGTAACTTTTTTATGGATTTGTGCCCCTCAACTACTCAGTAGGGACAAATAGCATAAACAGGAAAAAAACATAAATGCAAACCATATAAACTGAGAGACTGCAAACAAATTGATGGTATCATTTTTCCTTAGCCCTTAAATATCTTTGAGTTAGTGCTATCATTTGCAAAAAAAAAAAAAAAAAATCAAATTCTGTATTAGGAAAGTTTGGTAATAATTCAATATGGCCAGCAACTCTCCATAGTTTAGTGGCTTCACACAACAGATATTATTTCTGACACTTGAATGTCCAGTTGGGGTTTTCTCATTTAATGGCCTTCAGGAATCCTGTCCCTGGCTCAGTCTTTGGGATCCACTCTCTTTTTATTTGAATAAAAGACACCTTAGGAAAGGTACATCTATTCTTAACTGCTTTGTCCCTGAAGATGTATGTGTTTTTCTCATTTACATTCATTTTGGAGGGAAGTAGCCACACGGCCCCATCTCTCTGCACACACTCTCAGGAAAGTATGACTTATCATTAGTCCATTAGCCACATCCGCCACATTGTCCTTATATTCTCCTACACAAAGTACAGATAATTTCTGAGGCTCTATCAGCTAGGCATTTCACAACAAAGTCATAGAAACGCCAGGATCATTTGATCTACAAACGCATGTGACTTCCTGAAATATATATTCCAACTTGTTGACTTTAAACTCAAGCTAAATACCAACGGATCTACTCGCACTTCTGAGACACAGCTTACATTCATTCACAAATGTTAGTGAGCCTAAGTCTCAACACCAAGGTGTCAGGTCATACCAATCTGAATTGAACACACTTTACTTTTTTGATTTTTAAGGTGAGCGATATCTTGGTGTTGTAGAAAGTACCCAGCACTGGTAACTGGGGTCATGATCCACCTTCTAAATTTATAATCAAATGTCAATATAATCAAAACTAGAGGGAATTCTTATATAGGACTTTTAAAAAATCTTCATAAACTTAAACCCACTGTTAAATATTGTTCTCTAAAACTTTGGAAATGAAAGTTTTACTTTTACAACAGAAGGCTTATATAAGATACAGGACTTATTCCAAATCACAAACTTGGGACCAGAACTTGAGGCTCTATATTACCAGTCTAATATATACTTTACTTCTTAGCAAAGCAGGAAAATGTCAAAAGTAAAAAGGTAACAATGTTTTCATGTAGGATACGCTAATGATCAAGTTTAAGAAAAAATTTGATAAATCTGAAAAGACAGTTTTACTGCTGAAATTCTCCCTGCTCCTTAATAGTTGACCCAAGTAGTACCAGGAACTGCAGTTATATCAATAATACTCATAAATTGTATCTATTTCTCATTCTTCAATTTTTTTTTTGTACTTGCAGGCTTAGGATTGCAAAACATAAGGCAAAAGGTATCACTTTGAAGAGTTTTCATCATTAGAAACTTTTGGTCCCAGGAAGTGGTTATTTCATTTTAATAGTCCTGTTTCTATACATATATAGGTGCCTCATGCCTGAAATGAATTTTCAAGACTGTCTTTATGCTAAGTATCTGGCAATCCAAAAACTATTGCTTCTGAAAATATGTATAGACCAGGAATGAAGGGTTCCATTTTTACAATGAGATGCAGATTTCCCATTAAAAAGTAAAGCTTTCATTTCCAGTGTTATAAAGGACAGTATTTGAGCTTTGGTGAATTAATTTAGGAGGCTATAGAAGTCCTATAAAAGAACTTTTTCTAGTCTGTGTATTTACTGTTGATTATAAATTTGAACATTACTATTAGTGTCCAGCTTGTGACTGAATATTTGGGTCAAATAAATATTGCTAACTGGTACTTAATCATTTTCAGTAACACTATTTTCAATTAAACTCAATCTCACAAGTTTATATAATTTTACAACTTAATTATATAATTACCTCATACTATTTGTACAATTTCAGGGATCAATTATCAAAATGTGTTGATACTATTTTTTCACTTGTCTCTGTCTCAATAATAGTTTACTGGTTTCAGTGACCTTTCTTCCATAAAGCAAAAAAGGAGAAAAAAAATAAAAAAAAAAACAGGAAAGACACACGAGAAAGTGTGGAGGTTATTTCAGGGCTGACGTAAGATATGAAGAATTGTTCTAATCTTTCCTCCAGCTTTTAACAGTGTTTCAAACTCTATCAAGTAAGAATAGAAGACTGTTATGCAATGAAGGGCATTGTGGGCCTGGGGTCTTTAATATTTCTCTAAGTTTGTAGATTTCATGATTACAAGTAAGTACAAGTAGTTAATAAGCTCTATGCACCATCTTCACTAACCCTACATACCTATGAACCAGCAAAATGTCTAGTACATAACACTTGATTAAAAATTAATGAAGTATGGTTAGCAGCAGTTTCTCTGCCTCTTGGCCAATCCTGACTTGTACATTCTTCTCTCAATATTATAGGTAAGCGAAATAGACAATCACCGTGAAACTTATTCAAATGGCTAAGAAAACGCCTATGTCCCAAACTATACTGTCATCTGAAATTCCACTTTTGAGTTTCATTCATTTAGCTCAAAATGTTGGTCTTGTTAAAATGCAAAACAAATGTAGCAACAGAGAGTCAATAACACTTGAATCCCTTTTAAATTATTTAAACTTATGACAAATGAGTATCAGATTTATTTTTCCCTAGTGCAGTCTGGCCAGAGGAGGGAGTCATTCTGTGGTCATAGAAGTAGGATGAGAAAAACCCAAGTCAGTAAGATGAGTTTAGATGAGTCAGAACAAAGAAACTTATCTTACACTGTTGCCTATAGATGAAATAATACTAAAAGCATAGATATTATCTGGTTAATACCAGTACTTGAACATAATGAAAGTGAGATCCACTGATGTGAACTAGTTAAACAGCTAATCATTGTCAGAGTCAAGGTTAGTTTTTAAGAGACTTGACTTTTAGTTTGGTGCTCCTTCTTTCAACTTTGATTACTTATTTATAAATGCTAATCCTACTTCAAAGTAACCTAAACCTTATAAAATATTTTGGAAATTCCAAAGAACCGTAAAAGGAGTATCAACAAATTTCTGCCTCTGTAATTTTGTATAGTATACATAAATAACTACTTAGGCTCCTTAAGAGTGATTTAATTTTCCAAACATGTAAACTATGATTAATTAAGTGTAAAGGTTTATGATTATGTAGTTGGAATATGGTTCCATCATTTTCATCAATACTAAATCAGCTAATTGAAAGAATCATTGGGATCTACATCTATTAAAAAAAGGAAATTTTGTATTGCTACAAATATAAAGAAAATATCTTTCTTTCTAATTAAAAAATATATTCAATAAGGAAATGACTGTTAAATAAAAAATTATTATACCATGTTCCATAGTCGAGTGCTGAGGTCAAGAGTCAAAATTAAGAATATCAGGCAATGTATTACAGTTCTCAAGAGAAATGGGACCAATAAGGCATAAACAAATATGTATATATGTGTTTATAACAATATATGTATACGTTTATATACAAACACATTCATTACAGTGAATTAGCTCCCATGATTATACAGATGCAGAAGTCTCAATATTTACAAGGTGGTAAGCAAGCTGAAGACTCAAGTCTAAGTCCACAATCCTGGGAATCAGGAAAGCCAATGATGTTGTTCCATTCTAAAAACTAGCAGGCTTCGAAGGTGGGATGATTTGGGAGAATGGCATTGAAACATGTATATTATCATATGTGAAACGAATTGCCAGTCCAGGTTTGATGCATGATACAGGGTGCTTGGGGCTGGTGCAGTGGGGTAACCCAGAGGGATGGGATGGGGAGGGAGGTGGGAAAAGGGTTCAGGATGGGGAACACGTGTACACTCATGGCGGATTCAAATCAATGTATGGCAAAATCAATACAATATTGTAAAGTAAAATAAACAATTAAAAAATAAATTAAATAAAAATTAAAAAAAAAAAAAACTAGCAAGCTTGAGATCAGGAAGAGCTAATGTTTTAGTTTGAGTCTAAAGGTAGGAGCAAAGTCAGCGTCCCAGTTTAAAGGACACAAGTTGGCAGAATTCCCTCTTCACAGGGGAAGGTCAGCTTTTCTGTTTTATTTAGGCATTCAAATGATTAGATGAGGCCCACCCACACTATGGGTGGGCAATCTGACTCAATATGCAGATTTATATTTTAATCTCATCCAAAAACACTCGAGGAAATATTTAGTGTCTTAATCCACTTGGGCTGCTATAACAAAATCCTATAAATTGGACAACTTATAAATAACATAACTTTCTCACAGTTCTGAAAATTGTACATCAAAAGATCAGAGTGATAACATGGTTGGCTGCTGACTTTTTCTGGATTATAGACTTCTTACTGTATCCTCACATAGCAGGAAACATAAGGGATCTCTGTGGGGCCTCTTTTATAAGAAAACTCATTCATAACAATTCATTTCATGACTCTTAAGTCACCTCCTTAGACCCCTAACTCTTAATACTATCATTCTTGGAGCATTAGAATTTCCACATATGAATTTTGGGGAGACAGACATTCAGAATACAGAACCAAGAATAATGTTTAACCAAATACCTGGGCACTCCATGGCCCAGTCAAGTTGACACATAAGATTAAGCATCACAGGAAGGTCACACTTCCAAGTATCTTTCTGCATCACATTTTAAAATAGAAATACAAGAATTTCTTGGGAAAAAGGTTGAAACAGTTCTACAGTTAGGATTAAGACATACATAGGCATATATGGCAACTGAATATTCTGGGATAGATGATAGAACCAGACTTTCAAGATGTTACATAGAGCTGCTAAGAAAGACATGTCCTAAAGGAAGACTAAGTCAAGCAACATCATTATCATCAGAGAGAAGTGGCTTACCGGTACAGATGAGTGACTATTTTACAAAATGGTCTGGATTCAGCCACCCTAGGATCTAGTCTCACAAAACAGAAGGACTAAATGTGAAACCAAAGCAGCTGTCCCGTGAAATCTGCTATTCCAGAGCTAGGCAACTTGGCTCTAGACATCTTTCACCAAGCACAACAGAAAGAAAAGAAGTAACTCTGAAGATGATCTCCAAGCCCGTAGAACTGAAAAGGTACTAGGTAACAGCAGAATTGGTGGGTACTAGAGAATGTGCGAGCCAAGACTGCTCTGTCATGAAAAGGGCAGCTGGTAGCTGCATGCATGCTAAGTCGTTTCAGTCATGTATGACTCTTTGCAGCCCCAAGGACAGTAACCTGTCAGGCTCCTCTGTCCATGGAATTCTCTAGGCAAAAATACTGGAGTGGGTTGCCATTTCCTCCTAAGGGGATCTTCCCAACCCAGGGATCAAACCTGTGCCTCTTATGTCTCCTGCTTTGGCAGGCAGGTCCTTTACCACTAGTGCCACCTGGGGAGCCCCCTGTGGCACCTGGTGTCTACATTCATCAGGGAGCACTGTAAGTGAGCCCTCTGTGATATCCTAAAACAGTGGGGGCAGCAGGAACATTTCTCAGAGTAGGGTGATTGATTCAAAATTTTATGTAGCCAAATAGTCTACTGATAAATCAGTGCTCCTGTTGTGTTTTACTGCTCCATACTCCGGAGGAGGCAATGGCACCCTGCTCCAATACTCTTGCCTAGAAAATCCCATGGATGGGGGAGCCTGGGAGGCTGCAGTCCATGGGGTCACGAACAGTCGGACACGACTGAGCGACTTCACTTTCACTTTTCACTTTCGTGCACTGGAGAAGGAAATGGCAACCCACTCCAGTGTTCTTGCCCGGAGAATCCCAGGGACTGGGGAGTCTGGTGGGCTGCCATCTCTGGGGCCGCACAGAGTCGGACACGACTGAAGTGACTTAGCAGCAGCAGCTCTATACTCACAAAAACAAAAATGAGCTTCCCTACAATACTCCAACCCTAATTCCCTTCTCTCCAGAGGCACAGTCAGCCCCACAGTTCTAGGTCTCAATCCTCCATATAACAAGGTGAATAGTAAATAGGATTCTCTTCACACTTCTTTCAAAGCAGACATACCCAGGACCACGGACCATGATGCTGACAGTTCTTACAATGGCCCTTTGTGTCTGGAGATTGAGGACACCCAAAGGCTTCCCTGGTAGCTCAGAGGGTAAAGAATCTGCCTGCAATGCAAGAGACCGGGTTCAATCCCGGCGTTCAGAAGATCCCCTGGAGAAGGGAATGGCTACCCACTCCAGTATTACTGCCTGAAGAATTCCCCTCTGAGAATCTGAGAAAGACAAATGATAGTGTACTATAGATAGCTCATATTCTCTTGCCAGAACCACTTATCTTTTTCAGGAATTTTGTGTTGTTAAATACAATCATCATTAAAATTTATTTTTTTTTTTAATTTTAATTTTTTATTTTTTTAATTTCAAAATCTTTAATTCTTACATGTGTTCCCAAACATGAAACCCCCTCCCACCTCCCTCCCCATAACATCTCTGTGGGTCACTTACTGTGAAATTAATTTTATTAAAAACAATACTAATGGATATTCAAAACTCATCACCTCCTAATTACTATACTGCATTTTATTATAATCTATGCTCTTTCTTGAGGTTATTTATGTGTCTTAAATTTGTATGGTGGAAATAATTAAAAAAATCTGTGCCTAACTCTGCCTTCACTGACATCATGTTGGTAATGTGAAACTGACCGCAGTGGGAGCAGTCACAGTACGGAAATTGGCAAACACTACAACTGGGGCCTCAGTTTTACAGAGAGTCAGTTATGAAACTGGCATATCAGTGGGTTGACAAAGTGAGTGTCAAGGTCTAACAAGGATGATCTGATCCTAAGTTACTGTGAGGTAAGTGAGGATGAAGAAGAGGAAAGTGGTTAGAAATTGACCATGGCACCCATGTATGACAGGATTTCTAAATGTGCTGTGTCTGTGGAGTGGATTTTAAATCATGATATTCTGAAATCCCCTCGACCTTCAAAGGGATCATTCCTGGTCTGATCAAAAAGTATTGGCAGGCATGACCTTTGCAAATGAGGACCAAGTCTCTCTTCACTTGTTCTGGTATAGAAGAAGCCTCCGATCTCTTCTACAAAATAATGGAAGGGTTTCCCACTATTAGATGATACTGTACATTTGCCCAACTTGGTGGTTTGTGTCTGGATCCAAAATAAATGTTATTTATATGAAAAAATCTGATATTACTTGTACTCCTAGTATTGTGTAATGATTCATATTTGTTATTGCATGGGGAAGGTGCCTTGTTAGTAAAAATTAAATGTGGTAGTAGGCATTTCTCATAGGGACGTTGATCATAAATTGCATTTATTACTAGGTTTCATATAGGCCAAATATTTGAAATATTTATATTGTCATAGAAAAAACAGGTGTGATTGATGTTTGAAATGTTTGCATCTGATTCCAGAAATTATGCTGCATAGTTATAATTCCCCCTCTATCTCTCAGAGTTTGTGAGACTAAGAAATCATTATACATGTGACACTGGGAGGAGAATTTATGAAGTTGGTATAAAGGTCCTACAACCTTTCTCAAGACCCCCCAAGTCATGCTACCTTAAAGATACTCTATGGATGGCGCAGATATTCCAGTTAGTCAAATGCAGCTAATGAGTTAGTAAAATTAGGCCTTAATGTTACTGGGAATTTGTTGATCCTCACTGATTAGTGAGTTAGTCATGAGAAAAACTGCCCTATCATTGTATCCCAGGGTCTAACCAAGGAAAGAGAACCATTTTACAAGCAAGAATAAAGGGAATTAAGTACAGAGAATTGGTTATACCAGTCATGGAAGAGCTGTGAGACCAAACAAGGGATGTGTGACAATCCAGAGATTATTACCAGCAGAAGACTGCTATTTTCTTAGGCTGGAGGTCAAAGGAAGAAGGTGATATCACCAAGAGTCAAGACAGCATCTATGGTCAGCTGGCTGACAGGCTTTTTAGGACCAGGGGTCACAGAGCTGAAGACATTCCTGCCAGAGATACCAGCAAGATCAAGATAGAGACAGAAAAAGACTTTGGTTTCTCCCTTCGTCCTGTTCCTCAACTACATATCAAGGATTCTCATTAAATCTAAACATGTTAACAGTGGGTCCTTGTATATGTAACTTCTAGGGGTCAGAAGAGCAAGAAAGGGAGAAGGAACAGATTTGAGGGGAAACACGTACGGGAAGAATATATCTAGCAAATCCAAAATATGTATCTATATCTAGATGGATAGATAGATAAACACAGATTCCCCCTAACATCCATTAATGCTCTGACAAGGCAAATAAAAATAATTTTTTTCCTTACCTAGGTGTATTATCTAAGCGAGCACTGAATTAGTTACTGAATTAGAAGTTGGCACATTCAATTGCTATTTAGCTTCCTAAACGAGCACAAGATTGACCAATGATCACGAGAGTCTATTACTGATCCAAGAGACTCTTTTTTCCCATTATTCTAAAGCTCTCTATCTGTTCTCAAACTGTGAGAGGTACTATAAAATAGAAAATCAGATTGATTTGACAGTTAACCCACTCTTTTTCACCTTGCCTTCTTTCAAATATGCTGAGAAAAGTAAAATGGCCTAAAGGAAAGAAGAAGAGAAGCATAAGTATCCTCTACAAACTCGGTGATGGATGATTGAGAGCTGACTCTTTCTCAAGTGCTTTTATTGGCCCACGTGTTAGCCCTGCATCCCATGAAACAGCCTGATGTAACATGCCAATATTAGTGTCACTTCTTTGCCATATCCTCTTTTCACCACCACAAAAATAAGAGTCCATCAGAAAATACATACTATGTTTCCTAGAGTTACTTCTGTTTTATGCAGATCCTCTTTATAAAGCTATTCTTAGAGTCCTCTTCAGTATCATAAGCTTAAACTAAGAAAACTACCTTTCCTTCCTTTCTGAACATTACGTCATGAGGAATGAGTCCTGTTACTTACAAAGATAGGCAGAATTCTCTCAAAGCAGAAAAACCATCGATTTTGCTTGCTTTCCACATGCTATCTATGTACCACAGTTAAGAACTTCAAGCACACAAATTTGTTCTAGAGAACTGGCAACTCAAAAATACAAATAATCTTTATAGTATCAAGTAACCCTTAAACTCTTTGAAAAACAACCTTGCTTTAAAAGTTAGAGTGCAAAAATATTCAAAACAATTGGCACACCCCTCCGAAAGATTCTCTAACGTTCAGCAGAACTGAATTCACACTGAATCTAGTTTATGAGTAAAAGACAAGTCAACTTTAAAGCCAATCATAGATGACAATGTTTCTTTTCAATGTGCCTGCCTTGGAGCCATAATTCTGCTGCTGCTGCTGCTACTGCTAAGTTGCTTCAGTCATGTCCGACTCTGTGCGACCCCATAGATGGTCTCCTACCAGGCTCCTCTGTCCCTGGGATTCTCTAGGCAAGAACACTGGAGTAGGTTGCCATTTCCTTCTCCGGTGCATGGAAGTGGAAAGTGAAGTCGCTCAGTTGTGTCCAACTCTTAGCGACCTCATGGACTACAGCCTACAGGCTCCTCCGTCCATGGGATTTTTCCAGGCAAGAGTACTAGAGTGGGGTGCCATTGCCTTCTCCACATAATTCTGCTAAACACTCAAAAATTTCCTCTTGAGTATTTTGTGATATATTAGAACCAGAAATAAGGGATGTTAGTGCTAGAAGGCCAGTCAACGGTCTTTAATTTAATTTAGATATTCTTTCTGCACCAGACTCTTTAAGATCATTGAGTTAGCTTAAGAATTTTGAAGCTGTGGAATTCAGGGCAGGACATCACAGTATGCCAATATTACTATTCTCCTGCTCTGACATTCTCCACTGATTGACAGATGAAGGAGAAGGAAGGGCAGTCACCATTAACTGAGAATAAATGAAAATGGAATATTAAAATTCAGGATTATCTGAGTTGACTGAATTGGCTGGCAGAGTGTTCTCCAGTTAAGAGTGGGGAAAGATTAATTCTGCACATGATGCCACTACTGCATTTATATACAAGTTTACTGGGACAATTGTTTGCCTTGAATTGTTTTCTTCATTTATTTCAGTCAGACAGTTGTGTTGACTGATTTTTCTTTTTGATGTATGAAATGACTCTTTGACTGAATTTACCATTTAATTTCCACTAATGCACTGTAAAAACAATAGTCAAATTAGACTGGCAGGTATGAAAAAGTCTACCACAGAACTAGACAGAAATATTGCATTCTATAGGTACGTATGTCATATGCCCTGGGTTTTGAAAAATTTTTCCAATTTCAACTATTTTGCCACATGTTTCAGAAGTGTGGGGCCACTGATTTAATAGTAAAAATAACATTTGTGAAGTTCATATAAAAATAATTTTCTGTGAACCTGAGAATCACATAATGGGATCAGAGAAGAACTATTATGAACAATTTTACTGTTTCTTACTTATCAAGAGGTATTTCTATGTGAAACTTTTGAACCTTCTTCTGGAAGATGGTTAGGAACAAAAGGTTTGAATATATTCATAGCAAATCCTTATTTATAATTTCATTTTCCCAATAATTATAGTTACTAAGATAGGCCATTTTCCATGTCCTATCTCATGATTTTAAGCTCCTATTGAACATCTGGAAATTGGTGACATGAGTAAGAAAGTGAAGCAATTTTTAAATTGTTATTGAGTAATGCTGATTTTATAATGAGAGCTTCCTTACATAGTTGACTAATTTATCGTGGTGCAGATGGCTGGTTACTACTCTTAGAAACGAAAAAGGTCTTAAAAATTTTTCCATATTCCATTCACCAACCTGTGTTCTCCTTCAAAGCAAAATTAATTCCTTGAAAATTAACATATTAGCTTAATTATAATTTTTAATTTTAAAATTAACTGGGGGAATGGGAATTTGGGGTAGGAAAAAGGGATGGAAGATGCGACAAAGTAAAATAAATCAAAGAATTCATAGAAAAATAAAACAGAAGTTTCCAATAGTAGGTAAGGACTTCTGCTTCCAACTATATCAGTTTACCTGAGGAACACATACTAGGAAGGTCAGATAAATCATATGCAACATTTGACTGTGAGCATTATAAAGCCAGGATTCCCTGATGGCTCGAGGAGCCTGGCGGGTCGCAAAGAGTTGGACACGACTGAGACTTCACATTCACGTTATAAAGCTAATGAGGCAGCCATGCCATAGAAAAGTACTCAAGTGAGAATAGCATTCTGCACATGCTTTTCTAGCCCAGTCATGTAGAAACTATTGATGAAAATCAGAAGTCTGACAAACCAAATGTGGCTCCTAAGAGGCAGAAAAGCCAGTAGATCTTAGGACAATGTCATAGGACTGAGGAGAGAGCACAGTGAGAATTTAGAAATAACAAGGCAGCTAGAATTTTAAGGGTCAAAATCCCAGAGACAGGAAAGATTCAGAGACTCGAGCTCAATTCAGCAACAGTGGTCCCTTGACGTATCACATTTTCCATGTAGGGAGACAAGGCAAGATGCTAAGAAGTCAAACAAAAGCTAACTGAAGTCAAAGCAAAGACTCAGAAGTCTTATTATAATGCTGAGGAGATAAAACTGAGGTTCAGAACCCACCAAAGAATAGTGGCCCAGTGGAAAGCTAATGACATGAATTAGGACACTGGAAGATTCTATATGTATGTGTATGTGTCTCTGTGTCCATATGAACGTGTGTTAGGAAGCTTGATGAAACAGCTACATTAAAGGAAACATCTATAAAGAAGGAAGATGAGTATGATGTTGGTGCAAGGACTGAAGATCAATGAGGTGATCTTTCCTTCTGCTCCTTACTTGGGAGTAGGAAATTCTCTCTTGAAAAAGGTACAGTTGACCATTGAACAAGGCAGGAGTTAGAGACACTGACTCCCTATGCAGTCAAAAATTCACACATCACTTTATAGGCAGCCCTTCCCATCTATGGTTCTGCATCTGAGGTTCAACCAACCAGAGATGATGTAGTGCTGCAGTTATTGGGAAAAAATCCATATAGAAGTGGATCTGTGCAATCTAAATCCAGGTTGTTCAAAGCTCAACTGTAATGTCATTCAGATTCTCTACAACTTGTCATATCCCAAGTCTGGTATTCATTGAAGAACCACCAAGACTACCAAGAAAAGGAGAATTAGAATGAAAAACAGAACCAGAATCATGGATGACCTAAATATTAAAGTTCAAATATATTTGGATAAATATTACCAAGTTCAGAAAAATAGATGACAAGGTAGAAAATTTAACTAGACAACTAGAAACGGATTGAAGCGGAATTGATAGAATTCAAAATTATACTAAAATTAAAACTCAGTAGTGGACGTAACATAGGTGAAGAAAGATAAATGAACTGGAAGACAGAGTAACAGTAAAAAAATTAAGGCTAAACATGGAAAACAAAAAGGATTAAAAAGTATAGAAAAGAGCATTTGAAACATATGGGCCACAGTAAACATTTTTATCATATGTTTAAATTGGAGTCCAAAGGGAAAAGAAGAGAGAGACTGGGGTGAAAGCAATATTTAGAAATAATAGTTGAGAGTTCTCAAAACTAAAAAGAATATACCAAGCCATAAATTCAACAAGCACTAAACAATGCAACAAGAGTAAATATAAAGAAACCATATCTAACACCACCACAGTACAACTCACAAATGGCAAAGAAAAACAGAGCATCTTAGAAGGAACCAGAGGAAAGACAACAGCAGCTGACCTTTGAACAATGCAGGAGATTACGATTACAGCTCACTTCTCAACAAAAAAGATTAATACTAGAAAATAATGGAAAGTGCTAAAGAAAATAACTGCCCACTGAGAATTCTAGAGGCAGAGAAAATGTGTTTGGAAGAGGAAATAGGGAAATCTTCAAACAAACAAAATTTAGAGAATATGTTCTCATCGGAACCAACTGAATTAAATGATGAAGAGAGACCTGCAGGCAGAAGGAAAATTATCATAGATGAAAATAAGGACTTTACAAAGGAATTAAATAGAACAGAAAGGATAAATAAGTGAATAAATCTAAATAAAATCTAACTGCACATAAGAGTAATAATGAAATATATAAAAAATTAGAATGCATTAAAAACAAAAGGAGGAGGAAAAAGTAATAAAATAAATTTAAGGTCTCAGCATTGCTTGAGAAGCAGTAAAACAGCTAATAAGTCATGGTGCATGTGTAATTGCTACTTATATAAACATTGTGAGCTAATAAAGGGAAAATGGAGTTTGATGAATTTAAAAGGAAGAGCCAAAGGAACATAAAAACGTAGGACAAGTAGAAAACAAGGAGTAAATGGTCTATAATAAGATATATTAACTGTAAATATTCAAATTAAAGGGCAAAGATTTTTTGAAACAAAAATCTTAATTCCATGCCCCTTACAAGAGACCATAGTCTGACTGCAAGTTAAATGATGCAAAAATTATGTCATAAAAACAATCAGCAAAATTGGAAAAAAAAATAATGTGAGATTTGAAAGCAAAAAGTATCACTGGAGATAAGGCAGGATAATAAAACCAACCATTACTTTACAAGGAACATGTCATAAAACTAAACTTCAATGCAATATATGAAGGGAAATTCTAAAAACTAACTAGAAATAAAATCTAAATTACCTAGATCAGTAATTCAGAGCAACAACAAATCAGTAAACTACAGAAGATCTGAATACCATCGGTAAACTCTTTGGCCTATACACCCTGAGGAACCCAGAATTTAAAGAAACATATGTACCCCAACGATCACTGCAGCACTATTTACAAAGCTACATATGGAAGCAACCTAGATGCCCATCAGTCGATGAATGGATACAGAAGTTGTGTATTAAATTACTCAGCTATAAAAGGAATGCATCTGAGTCAGCTCTAACTCAGTGGATGAACTGCATATTTTATACAGATTCAGCACCGTGTAAATTAAGACTGTAAGGGGAACATAGAACTTCTGGTAATCTGTATGAGCTAAGCAGTTCAGGTTGCTCATTCTGACCAAAATTATTGGTACTGAAGCTGGGGAAATGTTGTCGCTTATTAATCCACTAACATTCATTCAACAAACATTTGAACTCTGTTTTTTGCAAAAGCACATTAAGTACACATAAAAATGAACACTAGCCCTGCCCTCAGAGACCTAGTAATCTGATTTCCTTTCAAGTGTTATGGCTAAAACAATTTTAAAATTGTTTGACAGAGACACATGTTGATTTTAGCTGTTTCTTCCTCATTTCCTTATCACATATTGCACTGAACATGGAATTATTGCTAATTTAGAAGAAGTGCTCTTTTCCTGAGTTATCTATATCTTCTTAATGTGTGAAATCATTCTCTAGGTGCATGAGGTGGGTGGTAACGCTTGTGGTAAAAATAGTTTTCTGCTCAGTCACTTCTTTAATTTATCATTCTTTATCTCTAGTGCAAATGTTTCCTGAAGCTTCTTATCTAAAATTTTATTACAAGTAAAAATGTAACAGTCATGTGGAAGAGAACAAATATTTACAAGCAAGTATGACATGAATGAGCATACCCCAAAAAAATGACATTTATAGAGGTGATATACAAATGTGAAAATGAATTTGACCTTTAAACAGACCTTTACAGTGCAGTACTAGTCATCACCATAAAAATGATAGTCAAGAATAGATAATAAAGCAGGGAAGAGTCCAGCCTCAAAGTACTGAAAAGCACAGTACAAGGACGAGCAAGGGGTCCAATGAAGCCAATTGGATCAATAAGATGAGCCAACAGAGTCAAGGAAGAGGTTATGAGAACTTTTATTTATCTTCATTTTACGTGGGTTTTTTAGAGTTTTCTTTTTGGGTAAGTTGTATAATATATATACAACACTACTGCACTAGTATACACTTATTATGTAAATGTGCATGTGTGAGAGTTGCTTCAGTCGTGTCTGACTTTGTGACCCCATGGACTATAGCCCGCCAGGCTCCTCTGTCCATGGGATTCTCCAAGCAAGAATACTGGAGTGGATTGCCATGCCTTCCTCCAGGTGGTCTTCCTGATCCAGAATGAACCCAAACCTCCTGCATTGCAGGTGGATTCTTTACAGTTGAGCCACCAGCTCTATTATATAAATAAACATATATCAAGGAATATATTAATTCTTAAACTTATGGGTGTGTGACAAAAAATATTTGGAAACTCAGGTCTAGACAAGTTATGTTTAAATAGTATTAGAAACCTTACCCTTTTTTGCATACAAATGCATATTTAAACCCCCCAAATAAAAAGGTAAGGATAATATAAATATTTTTAAACATATTAAAATAAAAACTGTTTATTTTCCAACTTAAAAATTCTAACATTTGATTTTTACAAAATCAATAAAGAAACTGATGGAGCTATTTGATTTGAAGTGAAGGATTATGGATAGTTGTAGCATTTTATCAGTCTCAGCTTCTGGATTTATTTCTATGGATTTTGCAGTACTCGTAGACAAGTAGCTATGAATAATCACAGACTAACAGCTTATCTCATCCAGCACAGGTCTTTGGTAGGTCCTCAATACTACTGGCACTGCTAAGTGGGTGGATGAACAATGAATGAATGAATGTCGGGATGTCTTTAATTCAACAGAGTTAGCAGGAGAAACCTTAACATCTACACAAAAAGGAGCCCAGCAGGCCGCACATGTTAATGCGATTGTGGGCTGCAAACTGTCAAAATTTAGCATATGTACTGGCTTTAAAAACAGTTTAAAATTTATTTTAAAAGCTTAAAGTATATGAAAAAAGCAAAAATGAAAGATTTGTTGACCCTCTGCCCTAGTTTTCCAAGGAAAGCAATAAAAAGCCCACTAGTCTGAAGATTCCTTCCTTTCTTTTTCTTTCTTTCTTTTCCTTCCTCCCTTTCTTCCTTCCCTCCTCCCTTTCTTCCCTCGTTTCATCTTTCTTTGTTATAAAGAACATCACAGACCTATTTAGCAATGAATAAGATGATATATTAGGTAATAGTATTAACATTATTTTCCCTGCTTTTAATAATTATTCTATGATTAAGAAAGATAACGTTCTTATTATTGGAGACCATATACTGAACTATTTAGGGTTCAAGAGCTCAACATGACTACAATATATTCTAAAATGGTTCCAAAAAGTTTAATATATTTTAAAGTTGATATCTACAACTTAAACTAGCATGAATTGTTTGCTCAAAGAAATAACCATCAGGCATCATTCTTCTATTATTTTGGTACACAGTGATGCTTGCTAGACTGAGGAAAGACTGAGGGGGGATTTCAAAGGAAATGCCAGTTCAAATGCCAGATTGATTTAAGGGAGGCCAGGCTGTCCATAGAGTGCCATATTCTCTAATAAAGGAGATGGATTCAGAGGATATATTTGAATCACACACGTATCCCCGTTTATCTACCTAGGAAGAGAAAGGAGAGGGTAAGGGAGAGAGAGAGGGAGGAAAGAGAAGGGAGAGAGAGCATGATAAAGTCAATGAACATGTTAACAACGGGGGAAACTAAGCGAAGGGTATACGAGAGCACTGTTCTCCTACTTTTCGAGAAGTCTGAAATGATTCGTAAATGAATAGTTACGGAAGACTGAAACTGATCATCTAGGAGGGACTGATACATAATGGGGTTGCTATGATTTAAGATTTTGAAGTTTCTCTACTTAAATCTTACAGTGATTGGAGTTATAGTTGCTTCATAGCCCTCATGCTACCCTAAGGCCTGTTTCATCTTGCCTTTGGAACACTTTACCAAGAATCTGTGCCGTCACCCCAAAAGTGTGGGTGTGCTAAGTTGCTTTAGCCGTGTTCGACCCTTTGCAACCCTATGGGTTGTAGCTCACTAGGCTCCTCTGTCCATGGGATTCTCCAGGCAAGAATACTGGAGTGGGTTGCCATGCCCTCCTCCAGGGGATCTTCCTGACCCAGAGATCGAATCTGAGTCTCTTTTGTTTTCTGCATTGGCAGGCAGGTTCTCTACCACTGTTGCCACTTGGGAAGCCCCACCCCAAAAGTAACATATTAAATGAATTTAATATATGTGTATTAAAGACATTTTCATAAAATAAAATAATAATAATATATACCTCATTGATCTGATTGGTAAAACAAAGACCAAGTTTAGATTAGTTGCCTATTCTCCATTTTTGAACATGAGATGTGATAGGGCTTTATCCAAGCTTGTAACTTGATTTAATTGTACAAACATATATTGAACAAGATCTCCTTTATGTAGTGAATCCACAAATGAAGAGGCATGAACCCTGACTTCAAGGAGAGCACAGTCTTCCACAGAAAAGGAAGAATGAAATAGGATAAAGAATAAGCAGGAAAAAAATTTGGCATTGGCCAATACTTTTTGAAAAGTGTTTTCAGTAATTTTTGCTAAGTATTTATGGTCAAGGTCACAAGCAGTGTCAGCATCCAAGCAGATACACCAGTGAGCTGTGACAAGAGGGGTTCCTGGAAAACTTCAATTGTTCCAAAATGTCACTTCAATTTATTTCACATTGCTCGAGGTTTCTACTACATAATGCCAGCGTTTTATAGGATGTAGACCTTTAAGTCATCATTCCCTGGTAAGAACACTCAAATCTTTTCCTCTTTATGATCTTAGAAGAGAATTTTAAGGCCAGGGCAGTTTGATAGGGGAAGCGCAGGTCACTTAAGGCAATAGGATGGAAGAAGTGGGTGGAGTCCTGGAGTAAACGGAGCTCAGAGACCCAGAGAGGAAAGGATGGTTGAGAGTACATGTGGCCTCTTCATAGTCTGCTTTCTGTCAGATTGTACAGTGGCATTAGAATTAAACAGTCCAAGAACATAAATGTGTACACTTTCTGCATCATAGCTCCTCTGGAGGCCTCATCCGTGGGCCCTGTCTGTAGCCTGCCACCTCCAGTTTTACCAAGAATCCTGTTGTGTCGGTTTAGAGAGAATTCCCACCCTTGATATGTCATCACTGTCAGTATCTGATCCATTTTTTCACCCCCACAACGTCTCCAGCAAGAATCCTGCTAAATAGGTTTAGCAAGAGTCCCTCTATCTTCAATGTCCCCCAGTAGTAAGATTCTATCCACTGACTCCTCACTGTGCTCGGTGGCCATAAATCCTCAGTCATCTTGGTTGTCTGTGGAGTTGAGCCTGGTTGGCAATAGTCTTGCCATGTATCAGTAGTCCCAGATAAAGTCTTCCTTAACTGCTCTAACAAGTGTCAGAAGAATTTTTTCTCTAACAGTCCAAAAAAAAAATGTCAGTTCATAAAGATTAAGCAAGATACCAGGCATTATCCATACTAGACTATTTCCCTCGAAGAAGGAGATTTGTATCTTTCAAGAGACATTTCAATATTTGTCCACATTGCTCATATACATGAAAAATATGTTGAAAGAGATCACTGCTTCTTTCAATGCCTTAATCCTGACTCAAGAATAAATTTGGTATACTTAAGAATGATCATGAAGACTAGTGAGGCTGGAGCTTACTTGATGAGGGGAGAATAGTAAGAGAAAATCTGTAAAATATTGAGTAAAATGTTTATTGACATAGCTGATTTCTGTGGTTAATGTATCAGAAATTAATAGAAAAATCAATATTTACATTCCAGGAAGCTCTCACTTATTTAATAAGCATTCATTGAGCATCACTGTATACAAGGCATGGTGCTGAGCACTGCAGGAAATACAAAGGTAAGGCTGCTTTTGACAAGGTGACAATTTAACCCTGGAGCCCAGGAAGTGGCATAAAACTTGAACAGACTTGAATTATCCATTGGTATCCATACAAGTGAGCGGTAAAGACAGCAAATGTTTCCCTAGAAAATGCATGGAGTTGGCAAAACAAACAAACAAGAGTTATGCTTTTCTACATCACAGAAACAAACAATTCATGCTGCCAGGAGAAAGACAAGTGGGGATTAGTGCCAGAACCTAGGTTTAATTTTCTCTCAGTTGAAAAAAAATGAATTTTAATGCTCATGAAAAACATGTGTCATGCACTGTAAAGGCTGAGCCAATTCATAATTTCATGTCTCTGGTATCAGACACATGGTGGGGATGTCACTGAGGATGAAGCAAGAGATGCCAGGATTCTGCATGCAACTAGAAGCCAAGTGTGGTGCCTCTTTTCTTCCAGTTCACATTTATATAAATAGCTCCTCCCTCCTTTCAGAACCCATCTGAAGGAACACAGAGGAAGGAAATTTAATGACTTCCTCCATCAATACTGAGGCAGGACTGTCAATAAATAGTCTCTGAAAAAAAAAGCATTTAAAAAATGCTCTTTTGGCCTTTAGAAAACCGCCACCAAGAAAAAGGCACTGACTTCATGTGACTGTAATTGACTGAAATGTCCTTTCATCTCTTAATTCATTGGCTGATTAGAGCATAATGCCAATAAAATTAAGGTCATGGGGCTTGATCCCTCTTTAGACCAATTTTGTGGGTGTGTGTGTGTGTTTTAATCCTTGGGTTTAAAGGATTTCCCCTAAAGCCCAATTCAAAAAAATAATAAAGCAAAAACATTTTGAGCCCACTTCCTTTTTACCCTAATTTTCCCTCCGTTTGCCTATACCCTTTGTTTGTTGACAAAACAACACACACACACACACACACACACAGAGTTGGTGTTGTTTTGTTTTTGAAATAACATGGCTGATGCTATAGAATTACCCAGCATTTAAAATGATTTGTTTAGCTAGAAAAAGAATGGAACAGCAGAGGTGATGCTGTGATTGCATATGACACTTCTGCACCTTTAACAGTGAAAGAAAAGGATGGTGAGGCACTGAAACACATTCTAAAACTGACCCACAGACAGGGCAGATCAGGGATGCAAACCACTCTCTGGAAACCTGGACCTTGCTGTCACTTGTCACTCAAGTTAGAGCCTGCAGCCTCATAAGACCACAAGTTTCCCAGGTGGCGCTGCTGCTGCTAAGTCGCCTCAGTCGTGTCCAACTCTGTGCGGCCCTATGGACAGCAGACCACCAGGCTCCTCTGTTCACAGGATTCTCTAAGCAAGAATACTGGAGTGGGCAGGTGGCACTAGTGGTAAAGAATCTGCCTTAGGTGCAGTAGATGCAGGAGATGAGGGTTCGATCCGGGTCAGGAAGATCCCCTGGAGGAGGAAGTGGCAGCTCAATTCAGTATTCTTCTCTGGATAATTCCAAGGACAGAGGAGCCTGTCGGGCTCAAAGAGGTCTTTGGGGGTTGCAGAAAGTTGGGACATGGCTTAGCAACTGAGCATAGCACAGCTCACGGACCACAGTATCTTAAAGAAAATAGAAAAAGGGATTTGCAGGAAAACTGCCCTGACCTAGTTCTGACCCAGTGGCAGAGTAATCAGCTCCTCCCCTCCCACAGCATCCCATATTTATTTTACGTTAGTAGTATTTTTTTTTTTTTTTTTTTACCACTTACACTTACCATACTTCCCTCCTAGCTCTGTTTGGCTTGAAGCTTCATCTCCCTCCCTCTGGTTCCCACTGGCAACGGTGAAGGCCAGGATCTCCAGGAGAGGACCAGAGAGGCCTGACCCCACCTAAAGGAGGTGGCGGCTGCCTGTCCAGGGTCAGGGCCTTGCCCAGCACAGAAAACACCACTCAGAGGCCTCAGAGGCCAGCAGCCCCTGAGAGAGGGCTAGTGAGGGCACGGCTAGCCAGAAAGGGGCTGCCCCTGCTGTCCTGTCGGCAGCTGGATGTAGTATTCAGCCTGTGGGCCCCAGTTCCACTGTCTAGGCGGCCATGCGGATGTGGAGCAGGGCTCTGTGGAGAGACAAGCAGTGGGGGCAACACAGCAGTGCAGGCAACTCCTCTACCGGCGAGAAGCTAACGCCACCTCCGTCCACAAGTGTCCTCCGTAACCCTTAGCATCCCTGGAGCTTCCAGTACCAGACAGCACTGCCCTTGGCAAGCAGCTCCTCAGTTCCATGTCCTTCCCCTGCATCCTCATAGCGTCCCTGCTGGTGGTTTAGTTACCAAGTCGTGTCTGACTCTTATGATCCCATGGACAGTAGCCTGCCAGGCTCCTCTGTCCATGGGATTCTCGAGGCAAGAATACTGGAGTTTCCATTTCCTTCTCCAGGGGATCTTCTCAACCCAGAAATCAAACCTGGGTCTCCTGCATTGCAGGCAGATTCTTTACCAACTGAGCTACAATATATTTTCCAGCTTAGTCCTTACTCACTACTCAGCGTTCTCTGCTATACTGTCTGATGATGAGTCTCTTGAGCCAGGGGCTGTATTTTATTTTCTCTGGTGCCCCAAGGTCTCACCTGTGCCTGGCATATAGTAGTCACTCAGCAAAGATATTTTTCATTTGAAGGAATACATACCTTTGAGTAATTTAAATCTTTAAAAAAAGGTAAGGGATGATCATATAATAAACTTTAATGCTTCCACTGGGAAACTTTCATGGCTAAAAGCAACCATGAAGGGTATTAAGTAAAACTGAGTTTGATTATCTCAAAAAATAATCCCTGGGTCAGGAAGATCCCCTAGAGAAGGGAATGGCTATCCACACCAGTATTCGTGCCTGGAAAATTTCATGGATAGAGGGGCCTGGTGGGCTATGGTCCATGCGGTCGCAGAGTCAGACATGACTGAGCTACTAACACTTTCACTTTCTTTCATCTCAAAAACTGATCATACTGTTTTAAGTACTCTCTCATGTATATGATTGAGCCTGATTTCCACACAATGCTTGGTTCCTAAATGGATTGCTCTCCCCTGGGGTAGGTAGGCCTGATCTCAGCGGTGGCCTGGCCACGGGCGGCAGTGTGGCTGGTGATGTCAGCTGCTGAGTCTTACTGTTTTCATGTCCTCCTAGAACTGGAGAGAGGAACTGGCCACAAATATTTGGCTCTGTCTCCACGAGGGGGCGTCTGTGCACAAGTAAAGATGAAAAAGCACCACTCCCTCAGGACCAAAGATGGCTCTCACTCAAAGCCCTAACAGTAGGCCACTAGAACTAACACTCACTAGCATCATTCAGTGTTTATTCAGTTTTCTTCAACTATTCTAAGTGCATTATATCCATTTAGTTCTCATATATACAAGATCCATCAAGGACTAATGGTGTATCAAATATTGCAATAAGTCCTTTCATGGAATTTATATGAACAATGGGCTTCCCAGGTGGTACTGATGGTAAAAAACCCGCCTGCCAATGCAGGAGACATAAGAGATGCAGGTTCGATTCCTGGGTCGGGAAGATCCCCTGGAGGAGGGCATGGCAGCCCACTCCAGTATTCTCGCCAGGAGCATCCAATGGACAGAGGAGTCTGGCAGGGCGCAACCCATACGGTTGCAAAGAGTCAGACACAACTGAAGTGACTTAGCACACAATATGAGCAATATTATTACTCCACTTTACAGTCAAGGAAATGGAACAGAAAGGCTAAGTTACTTGGTTAAATGTACCTAGACAGTAAAGGATGGCGGCAGCACTCCACTCCAGACAGCCAGTCCACTCCAGACAGCCTGGCTTAAGAGTGCTCACTCACAAATCATTGTATTATCCTGTTGCTAACAAAATTGTACCCAGTACCAAATATATGCCTCATAACTCTACAGAGTCAGAATCAGCCACTGACCATCTAAAATGTGGATGCATGGGCCTTGGTTCAGTGCTAATGGAGAGAAGGGGCCTGGCACCGCCTTAAAGCAGTGGTTGGTTTAGTCACTAAGTCGTGTCCGACTCTTGCGATCCCATGAACTATAACCTGCTAGGCTCCTCTGCCCATGGGATTCTCCAGGCAAGAATACTGGAGTGGGTTGTCATTTTTCTCCATTAAGCAGTGGAGGTAGTGTTATTTGGTCTTTCATCAAATCCCTTCCCTATCAGGCCTCCACTGGAATAAACCTCCCATTTATTCTCTGTCCTACAGTGGAAAACCACACCTCTCCACCCACTCGAGTATTCTTACCTGGAGAATCCCATGGGCAGAGGAGCCTGGCAGGTTACAGTTCATGGGATCGCAAGAGTCGGACACGACTTAGTGACTAAACCAACCACTGCTTTAAGGCGGTGCCAGGCCCCTTCTCTCCATTAGCACTGAACCAAGGTAAAAGACCTTGTTACGGCCTCTCTTGCCCTGTGGTCCTTTGTGGGGTCCCATTGCCCTGTTGGATATTTGTTCTGGAGGGCAGGGAGTATGTGTATATCTCCCTCATCATCTCTTTTTCAATCTAGAAAAGATATTATGCATTTCTTTTTCTTAAATAATAAGCTTTTATAAGTATATATCCCTTGATTTAAAAATATTAATGATCAATCTTCTTTTTCAGAAATTATTTTTCTACCAGAAAGGATTTTAAATATTTTTTTATCTGGGACTTTCTGAAGTCCTGGATGAATCCCTACTAGAAAAGAAGGAGTGGGAGAGACAAGGTGAAAAGAAGAGGAAGGAGGTGATGAAGGAGAGAAGGAATTGGCAGGAGAGAGAAACTGTCAGTGGTATCAAAATATTAGGTTACTACTGAGAAAGAGGCTGAAATTTTGGTAACACCTTTCTATCAATTCATCTGGAAATGGGATAGTAGTGCTAATAGGGTGTGGAAGAGAAGGAGTGAGGTGCAAACGGAGCAGTGATAAAGGAGAAGGTGAGAAGAGAGTGGGAAGGGCTGGGCACTCACCCCCCTCCTCTCACACCAGCATAGGGGTGGTGCTAACACCAAGAGCAACTCGCAGTAATGAGCCCTGCTATCTCATCTGCTTCTTGACTCCTGCTTGGGAACTCCTTGAAATTTCGGTTTAATAACACTTGAGAAACGCCTTCCACAAATCACATAGAGCTAAGAATCCAGTCTTTTTATTGCGCATAACAAGATGTATATGGCTAGGCACAATAAGCTTTCCACAAATGATTCCAAGTTAACATATTCTGTCCTCTTGACCTCAAAAGCACATTTTATTTTATTTTTTTATTTTTTGCGGGAGAAGGAAGGCTTTATTTTTCCTTGTAGCAAGTAGGGAGAACACTGGGGATTCTTTGCAATGCAGTGTCTCCAAAACTTACATCATTTTTTTAATCGGAGGATAATTACTTTACAATAAATATTGTACTGGTTTCTGCCATACAGCAACATGAATCAGCAATAGGTATAGATATATAGACATACGTCCTCTCCGTCTTGAACCTCCCTTCCACCTCCCACTCCGTCTAACTCCTCTAGGTTGTCAGGGAGTACCGGATTTGAGTTCCCTGCATCATAAAGCCGATTCTCAATGGCTATCTGTGTTGCATATGGTAATAGGTATGTCTCAATGCTCTGCTCTCAAGTGGTCCCACCCTCTCCTTTCCCCACTGTGTCCACAAGCCTGTTCTCTATGTCTGTGTCTCCTGTGCTGCCCTGCAGGTAGGCTCCCCAGCGCCATCTTTCTAGATTGCATATAAACGCATTCATGTATGATGTTTGTTTTGCTCTTTCTGACTTACTTCACTGTGTATAACAATTGAAAAAGACATATGCACCCCAATGTTCATGGCAGCACCTATTTACAATAGCTAGCACTTGAAAATAACCTAGATATCCTTCAACAGATGAATGGCTAAAGAAGACATGGTACATATATACAATGGAATATGACTCAGCTATTGAAAAAAAACATACTTTAAACTTGTCAATTCATGTGCCAAAAATTTTGCTTTGAGAAAAAATACAGTCAACATAGACTGATCACATGAATGCTTAAAGAAAAGAGCATTATCTTGTTATTAACAAAATTGCACCCAATTTCAAATATATGTATGCCTCATAATTCTACAGGGTCAGAATCAGTCAACAACCATCTAAAATGTAGGTGCATGGGCCTTGGTTTAGTGCTAATGGAGAGAAGAGGCCTGGGGCTGCCTTAAAGCAGTGAAGTTAGTGTTATTTGGTGTGTGTAACACTTGGAGTTCACTAGTTCTTTGCTCCAGATCATATTCAATTTTCTGCCAAACACCCTCCAACGACTCTCATTAGGTCCAAAAGAAAATCTTAAAATCCTTGCCACACCTCTCAAGGCCAGGTAGGATCTGATCTCTACCTTCTCTACCCTTTCATCACCACCTTCTAGTCATACTGGTCTGCTTTTCATTCTGTGAACTTGCCAAGCTTATTCCTGCCTCATGGCTTTGGCCCTTGTTCTCTCCCCTGGCTAGAATGTTTTGCTACTTGAAGCTTTTCATGGTGAGCTTCTTCTCATGGTTCAGACCTCGATTCAAAGTCAGCTCTTTAGGATGTCTTCCTCTGTGGCCATTTCTAAACTAGCACTAACCTACCCCACTCCAGACACCTTCTTGGGCCCTTATCATGGCCTAGGATCATCTTGTTTACATAGTTAGTTGTTGATTATCTGTTTTCCCTATCACAATGTTAGTTGCAGTAGGGCAAGGGTCCTTTTCTGACCAGAATCTAAGATAGTATCTGATTCAAAATAGGTACCTAAGAAACAAAGATAAAAGATCAGATACTAATAAATATTTGCATGATAAATGACTAAATCAAGGTGTATCTCTTTTCCTTTGGTAATCAAACACATTGTAAGGTACATAGTATACACAGAAGTAAATGGAGAGGGTCAGAGTCGCCTAGCATGTGACTATCAAGCTCATTTCTGTCTCCACATCCTTTGCCCATTCTTTTCTCCCTTTCTTACTCTTTAAAACAAAAGTATTTATTTGTTTATCTGGCTGTGCTGGGTCTTAGTTGTGACTTGTAGGATCTTTAGTTGCAGCATGAGAACTCTTAGTTAGGGCCTGTGGGATCTAGATCCCTGACCAGGGACTGAACCCCAGTCCCTGCACTGGGACCGGGAAGCCTTAGCCACTGGACCATCAGGGAAGTTCCTCCCATTTTTCCTCTTGTCTTTACAGTTTCTCAATCTCTGAACTAATAGAGAAAACATTGGGGAAAACATTTCTTAAGCCCACTGTGTTTGCTATATAACTATTGCCGTACTCAAAGCTTAGCTCTAAGTGACTCTCTCTCAGGAGAAGAAAATGCTTTCAAATATGCACTTTGGTTTTCTTTTTCTCTCTGCATTACTCTCATACACCACCGGCTGTACACAGGACAGATTGCTCACATAGTTGCATTCCCATGCTTAGCTTTGACCATGTTGGCGTTATTTCTTAGTCTATAGTACTTTTTGTCACCCTGCTTATTTAACTTCTATGCAGAGTACATCATGAGAAACGCTGGGCTGGAGGAGGCACAAGCTGGAATCAAGATAGCTGGGAAAAATATCAATAACCTCAGATATGCAGATGACCCACCCTTATGGCAGAAAGTGAAGAAGAACGAAACAGCCTCTTGATGAACGTGAAAGAGCAGAGTGAAAAAGTTGGCTTAAAGCTCAACATTCAGAAAACTAAGATCATGGCATCTGGTCCCATGATTTTATGGCAAATAGATGGGGAAACAGTGTCAGACTTTAATTTTCTGGGTTCCAAAATCATTGCAGATGGTAATCGCAGCCATGAAATTAAAAGACGCTTACTCCTTGGAAGGAAAATTATGACCAACCTAGATAGCATATTAAAAAGCAGAGACATTACTTTGCCAACAAAGGTCTGTCTAGTCAAGGCTATGGTTTTTCCAGTGGTCATGTATGGATGTGAGAGTTGGACTATAAAGAAAGCTGAGCACCGAAAAATTGATGCTTTTGAACTGTGGTGTTGGAGAAGACTCCTGAGAGTCCCTTGGACTGCAAGGAGATCCAACCAGTCCATTCTGAAGGAGATCAGTCCTAGGTGTTCATTGGAAGGACTGAAGCTGAAACTCCAATTCTTTGGCCACCTGATGTGAAGAGCTGACTCACTGGAAAAGACCCTGATGCTGGGAAAGATTGAGGGCAGGAGGAGAAGGGGATGACAGAGGATGAGATGGTTGGATGGCACCACCAATTCAATGGACATGGGTTTGGGTGGACTCCGGGAGTTGGAGATGGACAGAGAGGCCTGGAGCGCTGCGGTTCATGGGGTCACAGAGAGTCAGACATGACTGAGTGACTGAACTGAACTCAAGTACTTTCTGACACTGTTTGCAAAGTACTTCATAACAATTTTTATAACCTAGAAGAATGTAGCTAGCTTTCTGCATTTATTCACTTTGATCTCCTCTAAGTCTGTCAACAAATGCACTGCGGCACCAAAAGCAACATTAATCTTGTTATAAATTTTCATGAAATGAATCAGTTAAAGATAACTATTGATTGTGCACTGTGACTAAATCCCTTATTTTTCATATTTTTTGGGGAACTTGAAAGCTCCTGATATTTACTCATTTGAAAGAAACATTTTTGGATTCCTTCTGTATTCCAGGCACCAGGGCTGGGGACCCTGAGGACACAAAGTCTAATGAGATATGTGTTCCCCATATCTTCAAGGATCTTGTAGTCCAAACCAACGACTATCGCACATGGAGACAGATGGAGACAAGTGTCAGGAGCTATAGAAACACAGAACGTCAGCTCCCCTCAGACATGTAAGTTCCATGCAGGCAGGGACTTGTCTATTCTGTATATAGCGTCTAGAACTGGTACATTGTAGTCACTCAAAAACTTGATAAAGGAGTGAATGAATGAATTAATCTAAATCAGATGGTGCAGTCAAGTAAGATTACTTAAAAGGAAGATTGAGAAGGAGTCTTCTTGAGAAAGAATGATAGGCAAGAACATTCTAACTTCCCCTCCTCTTACTTTGCTCTGAGTTATTCAGGGCTGAGGGAAACCCTCAGGCTATTACAAACCACTGTGTGTGGTGACGTAAGCATCTATGAGAACAACTTGGGTATAAGTGAAAGAGGAGAGTGAATAAGTTGGCTTAAAGCTCATCATTCAGAAAATGAAGATCATGGCATCTGGTCCCATCACTTCATGGGAAATAGATGGGGAAACAGTGGAAACAGTGTCAGACTTTATTTTTGGGGGCTCCAAAATCACTGCAGATGGTGATTGCAGCCATGAAATTAAAAGATGCTTACTCCTTGGAAGGAAAATTATGACCAACCTAGATAGCATATTTAAAAGCAGAGACATTACTTTGCCAACAAAGATCCATCTAGTCAAGGCTATCATTTTTCCTGTGGTCATGTATGGATGTGAGAGTTGGTCTGTGAAGAAAGCTGAGCGCTGAAGAATTGATGCTTTTGAACTGTGGTGTTGGAGAAGACTCTTGAGAGTCCCTTGGACTGCAAGGAGATCCAGCCAGTCCATTCTAAAGGAGATCAGCCCTGGGCGTTCTTTGGAAGGAATGATGCTAAAGCTGAAACTCCAGTACTTTGGCCACCTCATGCAAAGAGTTGACTCATTGGAAAAGACTCTGATGCTGCGAGGGATTGGGGGCAGGAGAAAAACGGGATGACAGAGGATGAGATGGCTGGATGGCATCACTGACTCAATGGACATGAGTTTGAGTGAACTCCAGGAGATGGTGATGGACAGGGAGGCCTGGCGTGCTGCAATTCATGGGGTCGCAAAGAGTCGGACACAACTGAGCGACTGAACTGAACTGGGTATGTACACATTTATTCACATTCTGTTTAAATCTGAATTCTGTGTATATCGATGGTTGAGTCTAAGGTTTTCTCCCTCACATATTGCATTTCAAAGACAATTGCAATATTATTTGGCATAAGAAAATGTGTCTTGAAAAACTAAGAAAAGTTGTCATCAAGTCTCCCCTTTCTGAATGGCACTTTTGGACTGAGAAGTGCGTTTTGAGTAAGGACACAAATGAGGACCTTGACCTCTCACTTATAAACCAGTCTTCTAAGATGCCCTGCCCTCTGTGGTCACCATTATCAGTCAACTGGTGTTGACTGAGAGTTTCATGGGTTGATGGCGATCAGGCCTATCCATGATTTCTTTTCTTATAATTAAAAAAAATTGTATAAAATTGGTGTGCCCTTTATTTTATTTTTTCCAGCTGCATCATATGCATGAGGGAATTTTGCTTCCCGATCAGGGATCAAACCTATGTCACCTGCCATGGAAGCGGCAAGTCCTAGCCACTGGACTGCCAGAGAAGTCTCACCCATGACTTCTTAAGAACTAAAAATGATTTTCTATATTATCATAACACTTATAATGTGCTTCTGGAGAACAAAGTTGTGTTATAATTAGCAGACATTTTACTCCTATTTAAGCAAATAAAATTGAGGCTCAGATTGATGAATTGATTTGCTGAAGATCACAAAGTTAGACAGTGGACGGGCTGGACCTTGGTCTCAGAATTTGGGTTCGGGTCTAGTGCTCATTGTCCGACTCTGGAAGTACCAATGGAGCCACCAAAGACATAAAGTGAAAGAAAGAGGAGCATGAGGTCCTGAGGTTAAAGATCTATGCAGCAGCGCATTCTGGCCATCATAGCAACTGGATGTAACTGTGGATGACGTATTAGTTAAAATAGGATAGGTGATGATTCAGTAACAAAGGGCTCCACATGTTCAGGAGCTTTATTGATAAAGAATTATTCTCGCTCATGCACCTCATGTACAAAAGATGCACCCATGTACAAAGGATGCTCATTATAATATTTCAGAGACCCAGGCTGGAGGAGGCTTCATGTGACATGCTTCCATAATCTCAGAAGCAAGAAAAAGAGCACAGTTTACAGTGCAAAGGCTCTAAAGCTTTAGAGCAGAAGTGGATTATATCGCCTAAAGCAAGTCGCATGGCCAAGTCTGGGATGGAAGAGCAAGGGATCTCGTGAAGGGTAGTACAGTCTACTACAGCTGCTCGAGCAGCTTCTGTTATCTTTTAAAACTGTAACATCTATGGATAGCAACTTTGCCAAACCAGCACCTCTGAATCTGAAAGGCAATCACTGATCTCTCACCTGACCGGGCTGTCAACATTCTGTGCTTCTGCCAGAGGTCATCTTTGTGCAAGGATATGATCACTTTGCCAGAGAGAAAAAGCTGCCATCAGGGGTTCTAAGGTCTTTTTTATATCCAAATGCGCTGTCTGGAATGGCGAATCAAAGTAACTATGAAACATTTTACACATTGCCAGCCGCTAGGCTAAGCTCTGTGAAAGATATTCAGTACCTAGCAGAGTGTCTAATATATACAGTGTTGATAATAGCTAATCCACACCTAGCCTCTTTTTAAAGACTTTACCTGTTTTAGCTTTTTTAAGTTCTCACAACTCTTAAGAAAAAGTTACTGTTATTATCCCCACTTTACAGATAAGGAAAAGGTGACTGGCGCAGAGAGGTTAAATAACTTTAACCTCGAGTTCCCTTAATGAATAGTGATTTGAATCAACAAAGCCCACACTTTTAACCCCACTGTGTAAAGCTGAAAATGATAAATGTTGAATATATTAATTAATTCTTCATTTTAAATTTGTGACTTGGGGGATAGGAGTAGGTTTAAAAGTGTTTTGTTGGCAATTCACCGGAAAGCACTATCTCACTTTTTTGGACCCAGCAGACTTAATGGGCTAATAATCATCAATCAATAGCCTAGGTAAAGTCTCAATTGAGTTCTTTCAGATATTATTTTGGCATTCTCTGTAACAAGGAGCCAGACTGCAGAGAAAAGTGAAAGGAGGTTCTTTGAGCCCACCCATGGAGAAGATAGAATCAGAGGAAATGAGGGTTTCCCAACCCTCCCTTCAGCTGTGGAATGCTCTGGCTTCACTCTGGGTGAAGAATTCTGTTGTTACAAATGCTACAAAATAGAGCAACCCACACAAGTGGTACCATTTTCGTTTTGGCTGGTGTTCTGCAAAGCTGGCTCTCGGAGGACAGATGACAAGCTGTCATTTCAGGCCTGCTTTTTGGCTCACCTGCATGTAGCCACATGAAGCTTTCTATTTCTTAAGAAAGCATTTCTTTCCTCAGGTCATATTTATAGTCCCTGACACCGCGTTGCTCCTCCTAGACCTCTTAAAGTCTTAACCATCAGGAAGTCTTCCAACACGGATCTTCCCACTTAAATCCCAACAACGTTTCTTCTAGTAGCACCCTAATTCCATTCAAACCTGATTCTGCCTGCTCTTGCTCACCAACATGTTTAGTTTTAATGCTCACATTCTGAAACAAAATCTTTCTTGCCCAAATTTAGCGTCTCCTCCAAGACCTAAATAGATACAGGCAGATCTCAGAGATATTCTGGGTTTGGTTTGAGGCCACCACGATAAAATAAGCATTGAAATGCAGTGAGTCCCATGGATTTTTTGGTTTCCCGATGCATATACAAGTTGTATTTATGTTATACTGTAGCCTATTAAGTGTGCAATAGCATTATGTTCTAAAAAAAACAATGTGCCTACCTCAATGAATAAAATACTTTATTGCTAAAAAATGCTAACCATCATCTGAACCTTCAACAAGTCACAGTCATTTTGCTGGTGGAGGGTTTGAAGTATTGTGAAAATTACCAAAATGTGACACAGAGACACAAAATGAACCCAATGCTGTTGGAAAACTGGCACTGACAGTCTTGCTTAATGCTGGGTTGCGACAAACTTACAATTTGTAAAAAAAAAAAAAAAAAAAAACCGAAAAAAACAAACAAATAAAAAAAACTGAGTACCTGCAAAGTATAATAAAACAAAATGTAATAGGCATGCCAGTATAACTTTATCTTACCAAATTTTCTATTCTCAATGCCTGGAATAGAATTAGAGGGCAGAATGTCTTGCTCACTACAGCAACACTGTTTATTTAAGTCATGGCAATGCAACTGTCCCATATGCTGGAAGCTTTATGATTCATTGGAAAATGAATTCGTAAGCTTTTGCATTTCTGTAGATCAGGGGTTGCAAATTCAAATGCCAACAGTGAGCAGACACATAAAACAATGAAGAAAGTGAGCAGGGCTGGAGAGTAGTAGTCAGAAACAGAGTTGAGGTTCTAGCTACAAGGCCAGCAGCTTGGAGCTCTGGCCAATTGTTGCTGCGTGCAAAAGCAGACTCCATGCCGCCAGAGATGATTTTTCTAGAGAAGTTTAAAACTCAGATTTTTAAAACTGTGAAAATCTGATTTTTATTTTTATTTTTTTTTCTGTTTTTTTGTTGTTAAAGTTTTAATTTTATATTATAGCTAATTAACAGTGTAGTGATAGTTTCAGGTGAAGAGCAGAGTGACCTAGCCATACAAATACATGCATCCATTCTCCCCCAAACTTCCCACCCATCCAGTCTGCCAGATAACATTGAGCCAAGTTCCCTGTGCTATACAGTAGGACCTTGTTGGTTATCCATTTTAATATAGCAGTATGTACATGTCCATCCCAAACTCTTTAACTATCCCCACTCTGATGGTAACCATAAGTTCATTCTCTAAGTCTGTGAGTCTGGAAAGCCTCTGAGTTTTCAGTGTTACCTGAAGTTGAAAAATATTATGGGGAAAGGACTTTACAGGCAGAGAGAATCTGAGAGAATGTGGTATGTCTGAAATTAAAGCAATTTCATGTACTAGGGTGTAGTGCATGCTAGGCAATAATGGAAAGTGGGCTGGAACATCACGTGGATTTTATCCTGCAGGTGATGAGAGTATATGGAAGGATGTTAGTGGTTATATGGTGCAGATTCACCTTTATATTTGAGTGGTTAAGAGGATGAGTTAAGGAGAAAACTGGGGTTGGAGCAGAAGTCAGGAGGATGCCACACCATTTCTGTGGAACATGTTGAGGATCTAACATACACAGGGATGCAGAGGACATACGGACTTAAGAATTCGTAGGAAGAGAAGTAGCAGGAAGTGGTGATGGGGTCAGAGTGGTAACGAGGGAGAAGCAAGGACACAGGCTGCCAGTCAAGTTTCTAGGTTGGAAAAATGAGTGGGGAGTGACTTCTGTCATTCCCTGAGGCTGGAAATATGGGACAACAGTAAGCATGGTGGATTCATGGTGTGGGGAAGAGGAGGTAACAAGTTCAGGGTTTGACAAGTTCTGTATGATATGCTGTGAGGTATTCAGGTGGGCTGGAGACAATTTCTGAGGAGACATCACTGTAAAAACTGCTTGAAGTCCTGGGAGTGGAGGGTGAGACAGGAAATACCTTGGGATCAGAAGCTGGAGCACAACAGCCTTTACGGTAGGGAGTTGAGGATGATGTCTTAGGGGTTTAAGGAAGACAATCAATGCAGACAATACTCTCACTTCCATCTCATTTACCCTTGGAGACTTGGATCCTACCACCAAAAAGCCTCAGTAGGCAGGAGAAAGCAATACTTCCCTGCCCCTACACATTGCAGTGGTTTGGATATCTAAGCTGACAAGTGGCGAGCTCCCTTTGCATGTAGCAATCCAATGGAAAACACCTGATGGAACAAATGTGACATCTAGAATGGTCCCTGAAAAGGCCCCAGAGGGACAGACTCAATACATGGAAGAAGCTTTCCTGGGACTGCTCAGTCCCTCCCATGCATTTCTTCTTCAAACAGTCACTGCAGCTACAAATGTTATCACACTGGGAAAAGGATGTACAATGACTTTGGCTTTGACTCCATCAGCAGGCTTTCTAGAGACTCAGGCAGTTATTGACTTTTGAATCTGCATTCAAAAATTGTGGGCACATTGTGGGGAACAGAAATCTTGTCTTCTGCCACAGATGTCAGCCTCATGGAGCGTGGGCTAAAGTGAACTGCAAAATATCACCTGACACTGGGGCACCAGACATACCCGGGCTATTACTGTAGGACTCCAGTAGCTCCACAGCACCTTGGTGGCCTTTAGAATATGGTAACTATTATTGAAATGTATTTCTAAAAAAAAATTTACATTTACCGATGTTATCTTCTACAATTTTTTAAAATTTATGTTACCAAAAAACTGTTTTAATGTTTTCTAGGGCTGCAGGCTTTTGTCCCATTTTTATCGTGACAAGCTTATATATGTGCGTAGCAAAGCTCCACTGAATGATGATGTTCTGAGCCATCTCTCTCTGCATATCCTCAATCTCTCGGGCCACCTAACTGAAAGTTTTGATACATGAAGATCTTTATTCAGTCTTTTCAACTGACAAAATCACATGGGTAATGTAAAGTGCAGAATTAGCTCATTTTCTCAAATTAGTTTGATGTTGGCACCTAGTAGAGAAACTATTTGAGTGATTCAAACCATTAGAACTCAAGTGATGGGAATGTAAGACCAATCAGGGCAGGGTTTTCCTCTCTTTTATTCATTGCTGCTCCTTCAATGGTTGGAATCATGCCTAGGATCCAGCAGGTCCTTGATGTACAGTTGTTAACTAATAGAATGAATTTACTCCCAGATAATCCTTAAAAGTAAACCATAGTAAAAGAACATTTTTAAAGGAGGAAAATTATATTTGTCATTCTGCATACAAGGTATCTATCCTGATTACTTGCTTCCTGGCTAGAAAATATTTCTTTAGCATCTCTTACTGGACGTGACTGATGCTAAAAGTTAATTTACAGTCAAACATATGTCAATAGTTAGTTGAAGGGATGACTTGGAGAAAACAGCATTGGCTTGTAGTCAAAGACAAGGCTGTCTCTGAACTGAGCACCATCCTGGAGAAGCTGGCCACAGACCCTTGGCTGAAGTAGCCTATCAATCTTGCTAATTGCTCCTGGGTAAACAAGCCAGAAACTGGGAGCTCTGCCCACTGTGTATCTGGAGACAGAGAGGAGGAGCCTGAGTGGAGATATGTGGGGCCTCTTTCCCCTACTTTTCTCCACTCACTTAGGAAATCCTATGGCTTTCAGGCCTCTTTCATTCAGAAAAGTAAATTTTCCAAGAATTAGATCCAATTCACCTTCTAAAAGCTCATATGTAAGTTTGATCAAAGCTAGAGCAAAAGCTAGTGATACTGTTACCACACCAAACTTGAGTCTGCTTGCCTGTGTGCAGTAAAGTCAATCTACCAACACTGGGTTATGGTGAAGAAAAGTACAGCATTTGTTGCAGCACACCAAGCAAGGAGTCCAAGTAACTAGTGCTTAACAGGCCCAAATTCCTTGCATGGTGCCCTGTAATAAACACTGCACTTTCCTTCACCACAACCTGATGTCGATAGATTGACTTGGAACTATTGTTTTCACTATCTTTAGAAACCATTTTGGTGTTCATTTAATTTTGTACTACTAAAGGACTTTCAATCTGTGAACTTCTGAAAGTCTTAAGTTAAAGATTCTCTTTCTACTCTTGTATTGTGTGTTAGTCACTCAGTCGTGTCTGAGTCTTTGCAACCCCAATGGACTATAGCCCGTCAGGCTCCTCTGTCTATGGAATTCTCCAGGCAAGAATACTCGAGTGGGTTGCTATCCCCTTCTACAGGAGATCTTCCTGAGCCAGGGATTGAACCCAGGTCTCCTGCACTGCAGGCAGATTATGAGTGACGAGAGAAGCCCACTCTTGTATATGAATATGCATGTATTTTTGTTTCCTCTGACTTGGTACAAACTCATCTCGTGTGTGGAATTTGTGGAACTGGTTAGCCAAATGACCAGAGTATTTAATTTATTTCCTTCAGCATTTTCCAAAGTAAAGCAACTTTGTTAGTGAAAAAAAAAAGAAAAGAAAAAGGTAAGAGATAAAAAGAGATGTAGCTCTAAGTGTAGGTCAGTCAGAAATCCAAGACACTGTATTTTGCCCGAGGATTTATACCTAGTTCCAGTTCTGGCTTTCTCAAGTGAAAATCCCCCCACTTGGTTATGTCTTTCAATCAGTAAGACAAAAGCTGCTGGGCTATGTAATCTCTGAGTGTTCTATTTTTTATCTTTTACATTACTGAAGTCATTGGCTGCCTTCATGATTAGTTACTTTAGATGCCTTTAAGCACTGATCAGTTACTTCATATGTCTTAATTTGATGGGATATCATGATTTCTCCATTATAAGTTCAATTTATATATTTCTTTTGCTGACTATTACAAAGAAAGCTATTGACTTGGAAATGCCTCTTCTTCACTATGTTCCTAGAGTCTGGGCCTCATTTTCTCAAAATTCCTTTAAAAAAGAAAAAAAAATTCTAAGACGCCAACAAAACATCTTAAAAAGATCGAGAATAAGTAGTCCATGGAAGGTGGTAGCTTCAGAGGTTCATCCACATGACTGCTAATCCTACATTACGATTGATGTGCTATTGTAAATGAGGTTCCATATTGACTACCTAACGTAGATTTGGTCTCAAATCAATCTAATCTGTTTAAGTAGAGCTACTAACTCTTTAGCACAAGTTTTATCTCCTCTAAAGGTCAATAAAACATAAAACCTGCTGACGTCATTCTTTCTTAATGCATTTTGGCAAAGGATAAAGCTTGTGGATGCTGTCTGCATAAAAGTGATGTATGTCATACATTATTGATTGAGATTATCTGGGAGTGAAAGAGAAGAACTCGACTATTTGAGATCCCAGATTATTTGGTGGCCAGGAAGGTGACCACTTAAAGACAGAATGTAGGAGTGACAGGCAACCATAAACCAAAACTGATATCCCAAGAATACAGTGGAAAAAGACTGTAAACTGGTAGCAAAGGCAAGTGAAGTGACAATGGGCAAACAGAAATACACAAAGGAATACAAAGGGAAAAATAGGCAGCCAGAAATAGGTCAAAACCAGGCACATTACCATAGGAATAAGGTGAAGATACACATACAAAGGTCTGGGCCAAATCTGGTTTGACTGGTAAGGATTGTTCTAGCTCTCTGCACTGAGACTGCTGATTACTCCCCCAATATCCAGACTCTCCATTTGCCGTAACTAATCAGATCCTCCAAATTTTAGCTGAACATGTAGCCATCTGTCTACAGAATACATTTCCCAACCTCTCTTGCAGCTTTGCTATGTGACTCAACTCTAGCTAATGAGAAGTCAGTAGTACAGTGTGCACCTTTCTGGATACCTTTGAACAGAAGCTGTCTGTCCTCTGCTTTATCCCCTGCTTATGGACCAGAATGTGGATATTGTGATGCTGAAGATGCTGTGACACTGTGATGTGAATGTATAGAATCGTCTCCTAAAGTAGGGTGGGATGGCAAGAAAGACACAACATGGGTCTCAGATAAGCTCATCTGTTGTTGTTGTTCAGTTGCTAAGTCGTGTCCAACTCTTTGGGACCCCATGGACTGCAGCATGCCAGGCTTTCCTGTCCTTCACTATCTCCCAGAGTTTGCTCAGACTCATGTCCATTGAGTTGAAGATGCCATCCAACCATCTCATCCTCTGTCTTCCCCTTCTCCTCTTGTCCTCAATCTTTCCCAGCTTCAGGGTCTTTTCTAATGCACTGGCTCTTCACATCAGGGGGCCAAGTATTGGAGCTTCAGCTTCAGCATCAGTCCTTCCAATGAATATTCAGGGTTGATTTCCTTTAGGATTGACTGGTTTGATCTCCTTGCAGTCCAAGGGAATCTCAAGAGTCTTCTCTAGCAATTTTTCAGATGAGCTCATAGATCAGAACTTTTCTGCCCACTTGATATATCTATCAGGCTAGATTTCTACAGGAAAGAAAAGTAAAACCACTGAACTGATATCCTAATTCACTCAAACTTTTTTTACTCCTCCTTATTTTGTGTGTGTGAACATATATGTCTAAAAGACATTTGATACATCATTGGTCATTGAACATGGTTGCCACAAGTCAGATGTCTTAAATCGCTAAAGATTATGGAAAAAAATCTTAGGAATATGTAATTGCAATATGTGTAATATGTAGCAATGTAATATGTAGCAAATCTTAGGAATATGTAACTGCAGCATATGTAATATGCTTGATCTGTGAAGCTATACAGGCTATTTTTAAACTATTATCAGTTCAGTTCAGTTCAGTCGCTCAGCCGTGTCTGACTCTCTGAGACCCCATGAATAGCAGCAGGCCAGGCCTCCCTGTCCATCACCAACTCCCGGGGTTCACCCAAACTCATGTCCATCGAGTCAGTGATGCCATCCAGCCATCTCATCCTCTGTCATCCCCTTATCCTCCTGCCCCCAATCCCTCCCAGCATCAGGGTCTTTTCCAATGAGTCAGTTCTTCACATTAGGTGGCCGAAGTATTGGAGTTTCAGCTTCAGCACCAGTCCCTCCAATGAACACCCAGGACTGATCTTTAGGATAGACTGGTTCGATTTTTTTGCAGTCCAAGGGACTCTCAAGAGTCGTCTCCAACACCACAGTTCAAAAGCATCAATTCTTCAGCGCTCAGCTTTCTTCACAGTCCAACTCTCACATATGTGACCACTGGAAAAACCATAGCCTTGACTAGATGGATCTTTGTTGGCTAAGCAATGTCTCTGCTTTTCAATATGCTGTCTAGGTTGGTCATAATTTTCCTTCCAAGGAGTAAGCGTCTTTTAATTTCATGGCTGCAATCACCATCTGCAGTGATTTTGGAGCCCAGAAAAATAAGGTCTGACACTGTTTCTACTGTTTCCCCATCTATTTCCCATGAAGTGATGGGACCAGATGCCATGATCTTTGTTTTCTGAATGTTGAGCTTTAAGCCAACTTTTTTACTTTCCTCTTTCACTTGCATCAAGAGGCTTTTTAGTTCCTCTTCACTTTCTGCCATAAGGGTGGTGTCATCTGCATATCTGAGGTTATTGATATTTCTCCCGGCAATCTTGATTCCAGCTTGTGCTTCTTCCAGCCCAGCGTTTCTCACCTAGTGTAATCGTATTGATGTTGATTTGGGGTATCTAAGTCAGGGGGATAAAACATTCCATGAGATATAACTTTATGGTTTGCAAATTCCTTTCTTTTAATGATATTAGAGTACCATAGATAGTTAGCGAGTAAAATAAGTGATTATTGAATTATCAACCTTGTGAGAAGTAGAAAGAACCTGGTTATGATATGGTTCTGAGCTAACGCACTTGATGACTGATTGATTGTGCTCACATGTGAGCAAGGTATAGAGTTTGGCTTCCCTCCACTGGGACACTGGTTGGTACTCTTATTGGTACTTAAAATATCTTTCCTAGAAGCAGATATAAACCACTATCAGTTCAAAACCAACATATCTATGCCATCCTGCAATATTAATGCCCTCTTATTGGCTTGCCTGTTGTCCCATAAAAAGTGATCAAGTCTTTGGATTCTGAAATGTGAGTTAAGTAACTACAGTCACTGGATTTTGATATCCTGTTGGTTCCTGAATGCCACTGTATTCATTTAATACTGTTGCCATAACAAATTACTGAAATTGAATGCCTGAAATAATACAAATTAATAGTATAGCTTTGTAGGTCAGAGGTCTGACATGGGTTTCACAGGGCTAAAATGTGTCTACCAGACCACATTCTTTTCTGCAGGTGCTAGGGCTGGGGTGAATTCATTTCTTTTGCCTTTTCCCATTCTAGAGGACGTCATGTTCCTTGTCTTATGGTTTCCTCCTTTCATCTTCAAAGGTGCCAATGGCACACTGAGTCGTCCTCACACTGTAACACTCTCACATTGCTTCTCCTCCACTTTTAAGGACCCTTGTGATTTCATTGGCCAGAATAGTCTCCTCATCTTAGGGTCAGTTTATTAGCAAACTTGATTCCATCTGCAACTTTATTTCCCCTTTGCCATGTAAAGTAACACATACATAGGTTCTGGGAATTAGGACATGGACATTTTTGAGGTATTATTCTGTCTGCCATAAGCATTTCTGAGTTAAATGGATTAATTTCTGAGTCTTTGATTGTAGCCAGCTTCTTCTTCCACTAGAGTCTTTCCAACACAGGATAGAGATTTACATGATTCTGAACAATTGGTGTGACAGCACACAGGACAGTGAAACATGGATCATCGTTGAAAACTGTGGGGAGAACCCACTGCAAATTCCTCCCCCTTTAAGAATGTTTGAGGCCTTGTTGGGGAGGCAGGCGTTGTCCTTGTGTCTCCATTTGAATATCCTTCACCCCATATCTTCCCTGGTGGCTCAGATGGTAAAGAATCTGCCTGCAATGTAGAGAACGGGTTTGATCCCTGGTTGGGAAGATCCCCTGGAGAAAGGAATGGCTACCCCAGTACCCTTGCCTGAAGAATTCCATGGACAGAGGAGCCTGATGGATCTTCACTTTTCACTTCTGCTACATAGCAGGAGATTAAGGTTAATCAAATTCCAGCATAATTCCTCCACCAGAATTATCAGAACAGGGGTTAGATTTAACAGAGATACCATGAAGTCACTAGGCATACAAATATACTATGATCAATATGGTCAGCTTATCTTCTTATCTCGAATTTTTACAAAGCTTTGTGTTTTTGACTGGCTTCACCTCAGAGATAAGAGACCCTTACAATCAACTTATTTTGTGCTCTCAGTAACTAAGCCTTCTTTGGTTGGTTTTAGAGAAATCCCTGTACTGAGCCTTTTCTCTGCCACAGAAGAGCCATTCAGTGAAAATTTTGTCTCAGCTCAGTTGGACTCAGACTGCAATGTACCAACAAAATATCATAATGCATAAACAGCTGCAGCCACCCTTCACCTGAACCACCCGTGAGTCAGCAGCAGAGTTAAGATGCAGTGCCTCAATATGCTAGACAACAAGAAGATCTAATCTTAACCTTATTAATATGATGCGGGTAATGCAATTTCCTGTAGAGACATCACATAATTTCCCATATTTCTTAGAAGAAAGAAAGTGAAGTCACTCAGGCATGTCCGACTCTTTGCTACCACGTGGACTGTAGCCCACCAGGCTCCTCTGTCCATGGGAATTTCCAGGTAAGAATACTGGAGTGGGTTGCCATTTCCTTCTTCAGGGGATCTTCCCAACCCAGGGATCGAACCCAGTTCTCCCACATTGCAGGCAGATGCTTTACCCTCTGAGCCACCAGGGAAGCCCTCCAAAATGGCAGAAGGTAGTGGAACACTATCCATGGACTGTAGCCCACCAGGCTCCTCTGTCCATGGGATTTTCCAGGCAAGAATACCGGAGTGGGTTGCCATTTCCTTCTCCATGAGCCTACAGCACCCAGTATTCCCAGGCAGTCTCCCATCCAAGTACTAATCAGGCCTGACCCTGCTTAGCTTCCGAGATCAGAGGAAATGGGGCGTGTTCAGGGTGGTCTGCTGCTGTTGCTAAGTCACTTCAGTCGTGTCCGACTCTGTGCGACCCCACAGATGGCAGCCCACCAGGCTCCTCCGTCCATGGGATTCTCCAGGCAAAAATACTGCAGTGGGTTGCGATTTCCTTCTCCAATGCATGCATGCATGCTAAGCCACTTCAGTCATGTCCAACTCTGTGCGACCCCCTGGACAGCAGCCCACCAGGCTCCTCTGACCACGGTATTCTCCAGGCAAGAATACTGCAGTGGGTTGCCATTTTGGCCGTAGGCTTATCTCCATTTGCATCAAGAACTGAATATCCCTCATCCCCTGGCTGATTCTCTCAACCATGACTTGGGTGATCTCCCCCAAATTATTAGTATCTCTACAAGGTGACTCTTGCAACGTGACTCTGATTCTAAGTACCAGAGGCCATAGGAAAAGCTGAAAACTAGGACATAATTGCAAGATGTGATGCTTAAAATTGGGTAAAGTAAGAAAACCTTTGTCATGGAGTTGAAAGCCTATTGAAAATAAGGTAAGGATTGAAAGTGTACAATAATTTTGATTTTTACACAACACAATAATATCTTAAAATATTTAAATGTAAAACATTCACATTCCAAATGTTTCATGTAAGCTGAATAAAAGTAAAGACGACTTTCCTCTCAATTTAATAAAAATTTCTGATACCAGATTACTACTTACTTATTTAATTGCTCATGGCATTAGTTTTCACCATAAATTCAAAATCCAATTAACATTTTATTAATGAGAGTATGTGTATGGGCACATAGTACTTATAAAACAATTTACTAATACTCTGCAGATAAGCTTTTCTGTTAACATTCCCCCGGTGCTCTATTAGTATTAGCATTGCAATTTTCTTTATCAATACTCACGTCTCATAGCTTCAAATTTAATTTTACAAGTTTTCAAAAACAAAATACAATGTTAATATTTCCCCTGAAGGAACTTAGAACCAAATTTCCTCTTTAAAAGCACAATAAAGAAATTCCTACGGAAATGAAAATATGTTGTATTTGTAAACAACTGCTACCACTTTTTATGTAAGACTTCTGAATTTTGCTTTTTTATATGAATATATTTTACTTTTTCCCCATAATTCTCTGTAAGGAGCACAACAGATTATAATGAACATAACCAGATCTGTAAAATCATTGAATTGGTCAAATACCATTCTTTGGGAAATCTTTGTCTAATGAAGACCTTAGTATCTATTTAATCTTGAGTTGTTCCCAGTATTGGATTAGATGACATGCTTACTGGATTTATTTTATGAATATTAATTTCCTGTGGCTATTGTAACAAGGAACCACAAACTTGGTAGTTTACAACAGAAATGTACTCTCACACAGTTTTGGAGGTCAGCATTCTGAAACTAAGGTGTTGGTCTGACTGCACTCCCTCCAAAAGTTCTATGAAATGATCCATTCTTTGCCTCCTCCAGCTACTGGCAGCTGTATGCATTCCTTGACTGTAAGCCGGATCACTCTTGTCTTTGCCTCTGTGGTCACACTGCTTTCTCTTCTCTGTGTCTTCTCTTCTGTCTGGCTCAAATCTACCTGTCTTTCTCTTACAAGGACACTTATCATTGGATTTAGGCCTATCAGGGTAGTCCAGGATTATCTCAAGTGGAGATTCTTAACTTAATCACATCGGAAAAGACCACTTTTCTAAATAAGTTAGCATTCACAGATTTCAGAGATTTGGTGTAGACATCTTTTGGGGGGCTATTATTTAGCCTTCGATGGCAGATATTTAAAGCTTTTTTGCTTGAAATAGTCTAATTCTTCTGCCTTATAATTCTACTGTTCTTTTAGTTTGTTTAAAGAACTAGAACTAATTCAAGAAAAAGTTTTGGATATATACTCTACTTAAATATTTAAAGAAATTTGTTCGATTAAGTTTGGAAAACATATTTTACTCCAAGAGTTAAAAGAAATCACTCACAAAATTAATGAAAAAGATGAAATACTTGTACTAAAACATGACAATTTTCTGTCTTTGTATAATTGACTGTTATACTGAGGGCAGAGGCTGGCAAAAAAAAAAATTAACATGTTTGAGTTATTTTAAAAAAATACTGTCTTGACTGTTGAATTAAGGAATATAAGGAATGAACTAGATCTTTATGTGTTCTGCAGTCTCCCTACTGTTAGTCTTAATGCTCTTCAGTTATGGTTATCTTACCCCAGAAATGTATATTGCAAGCTGAACAGTCTATTTTCTTGGGCTCCAAAATCACTGTCGATGGTGACTGCAGCCATGACACTTGCTCCTTGGAAGAAAAGCTATAACAAACCTAGACAGCATATTAAAAAGCAGAGACATTACTTTACTGACAAAGGTCCATATAGTCAAAGCTATGGTTTTTCCAGTGGTCATGTATGGATGTGAGAGTTGGAATATAAAGAAAGCTGAATGCTGAAGAATTGATGCTTTTGAACTGTGGTGTTGGAGAAGACTCTTGAGAGTCCTTTGGACTGCAAGGCGATCCAACCAGTTCATCCTGAAGGAAATCAGTCCTGAATGTTCATTGGAAGGACTGATGCTGAAGCTGAAATTCCAATACTTTGGCCACCTGATGCGAAGAGCTGACTCGCTGGAAAAGACCTTGATGCTGGGAAAGACTGAAGGCGGGAGGAAAAGGGGATGACAGAGGATGAGATGGTTGGATGGCATCACTGACTCGATGGACATGAGTTTGAGCAAGCTCCGGGAGTTTGTGATGGACAGGGAGGCTTGGAGAGCTGTAGTCCAGGGGTCGCAAGGAGTCAGACATTACTGAGCAACTGAACTGAATTGAAACAGTTTATAAAAGTTTTTATTGATTTAAAACATTTAAAACTATTTAACTTTCTCATGAAACATGGCGTGGCTAATATTCATTGAATGTTAACTGAGTGCTAGAACTCTCTGGAGGTGAACATGAATGTCTAAAAAGGCAATGTGGATATTATGTGTTCACAAAAGCTCTCAAACATTATCTCCATAATTAAATGCTCTTCAAGGAACTCCCCAATTGCTCTGTAAAATATATGGAGCAAATCTCAAGGGCTGCTAGATGCTGGTGATAAGCGGATTCAGTTCTAGCAGATCTGTGTGATTCTGCACCAACTCACTGTCTGCTCACTAAAAGTCAGTCGGGTGTGTTTCCAAACCTGTATGTGCCAAATGCATTTACTATTGTTACTGCTGTAATTTAGGAACTCTTATGTAGGATGGTTAAAATCAGTACTGAAATCCAGATAGCTGTTATTTCTATGAAAACTACACTGAAATTTTTGAAAGATTCAAGACACATATATTGCTAAAAAGAATCCCTGTCAAATTAGGTTTAGGTTAGACAATTGTACTAGGCTAGGAAAAATTATATAATTCTAGAAGGATTCTGTACTCACATTATATCTTTCAGGTTCTCACTCCTTTTTATTTGAAGCACAATTGATTTATAATGTTTTAGGTATACAGCAAAGTGATTCAGTCACAGATAGTTACTAGGTAGATAGAGAGAGATGACCTTTTTTTGATTGTTTTCCATTATAGGCTCTTACAAGATATTGAATAGAATCCCCTGTACTATACAGTAGGTCCTTGTTTATCTATTTTCTATATAATAGTAAATACAGTAGTGTGTATCCTTAACCTCAAATTTTCAATTTATCCCTTCGCTTTCTTTCCCCTTTAGTAACCACAACTTTGTTGTCTATATTTGTGAGTCTATTTCTGTTTTGTAAAAAAGTTCATTTATATAATTTTTTAAGAGTACATATATAAATGATATCATATGATATTTGTCTTTCTCTGGCTTACTCTATTTAGTATGATGATCTCTAGGTCTATCCATGTTGCTGCAAATGGCATTTTTCCTTTTTCTCAGCGGCTGAGTAATATCCCACTGAATACGTGAACCACATCTTCTTTACCCATTCATCTGTTGATGGACATTTAGGTTGCTCCATGTCTTGGCTATTGTAAATAGTGCTGCTATGAGCATAGAAATACATGTATCCTTCTGAATTAAAGTTTTCTTCTTTTCTGGATATATGTCCAGGAGTGCGGTTGCTGGATCATATGGTAATTAAAAAAATTTTTTAAGGAATCTCAATACTCTTTTGCATAGTAGTTGCACCAATTTACATTGCCACCAACAGTATGAGAGTTTCCTTTTCCCCACACCCACTCCAGCACTTATTATTTGTAGACTTTGTGATGATGGCCGTTCTGACCAATGTGAAGGGTACCTCACTGTGTTTTGATGTGCATCTCTCTAATTAGTGTTGTTGAGCATCTTTTCATGTGCCTATTGGCTATCCATGTGTCTTTTTTTGAGAAATGACTATTTAGGTCTTCTGCACATTTTGGGGGTTATTTGTTTTTCTGATATTAAGCTGTATAAGCTATTTGTATTTTGGAAATTAAGCCCTTGTTGGTCACATAATTTACAAATATTTTCTCTCATTCTGTAGGTTGTCTTCTCATTTTGTTTATGGTTTCCTTTGCTGTGCAAAAGCTTTTAACTTTAATTCAGCCCCATTTGTTTATTTTTGCTTTTAGTTACAGTACTCTAGGAGATGGAGCCAAAAAAGTATTGTTGTGATTTATGTCAAAGAGTATTCTGCCTATGTTTTTCTCTAGGAAGTTTTATTATAGTATCCAGTCTTACATCTAGGTAGGTGTTTAATCCATTTTGAGTTTCTTTTTGCAAAAGGGGTTTTCATTCTATTTTTAAAAACACTAAAATAGGAAATTAGATATAAAATTTGAACCTGGTTTTTATAAGATAACATTGTACCTTAATCAGTGGATTCATAATAAAAAATGGTCTAAGGATATATAGTTGAAACTAAATAAAAGAAAATAAAACTAAAAGGTACATCATTTTTATCATTACCTACTGCAATTGAATTAGTTAACAAATTATCAGTTTTGATTACATTATATAAGAAGGTTCATACTAGATTTGGACTTGAATTACGTGATAATTTTAGTTGATTTAAATTTTTTTCATTCAAATCCTCTGGAAAGAGTAACTAGTAGACAAATATTTACACAAAATAAAAAATAAATACAGTTTATATGTACAATATAAACCTATGTTTCCTACTAGCTGTGGTAGCAAAATACCAGATAAGTATCAATCATGTTGTACACTTTTAGGGAAGTAGAATTTAGTTGCAGGTAAGACCACAACAATAACATAAAAAAGAACAACAGTCAATACATAGAGGGCAAAAGTCTGAGTTACATTTTTTCAAGCATAATAAAAGGAAGGAAAAAATAGAAGACTTTGTGGGCTACTGGAATCAGACAAAGTTTCAAAAAGGAGATCGGATCTGAATTGGACAGTGAAGAAGGAAGACTGGGGAAGTTAGGGAAGACAGCTGGAGGGAATTGGAAAAGCAAAGGTCAAGAGGTAAAAGAGGATATTAGAGACTTCCCTGGTGGTCCAGTGGCTAAGACTCCACACTTTCAATGCAGGGAGTACAGGTTCAATCCCTGCTCAGGGAACTAAGACCCCAGGTGCTGCCTGGCACGGCCCCCCATAAAAGTGAGGATAGTATATGAAAGAGCAGTAAGGGACCAGCTTGAATGAGTGCATTTGGTTCAAGCTGTCATTAAAGTTTTGAAAACCATGAAAGCAGATCATGAAAGCTCATGAAGCTCATTTCCTTCCTCTAGGAAGATTTCACTGGGAGGTGAGAGTTGAAAGAATAAAAAAGTGCAGAGAGAAAGCAACTTGTAGGTGTGCACAAGAAATTTCCCCCAAAACACAAAGCTCTATAAAAATGAGTGGAAACATTGGAAACACTTATCTTGGTTAGAAAAACAAGTCAAAGGGGAAAAAAAAGGAAAGAAACAAAACTGAGTTATAAGGATTGCACTGTACAGAATCTGAATATATATTTATAATACATCATCTAAGAGAGGAGACTGAAAAGTCAGAATCACAGCAGGACAATTTAGAAAGGATTCCTCTATAGGCTTAGAGCAACGACATTTAGCATGCTTTTCTGTATCCCTTGAGGATGACCTGTGTTCTTCTTTAATTATCTTTAACACACACACCCACACACATAATGCTAATATTTTCCCATTAACCTTAAAAGGTCACTATTTCCTTTAAGGACTACCCCAACCACACCATGAATCTTAGGTCTTCACTGGCTAAAATGCCCAAGAAAAGTTTGAAATCCAGTGCTGTGCTTTGTGCCTAGTAGTTCTATAAATGACCACATGAATAGAGCCTCGGGAGCTAAGAGAAAAATGGAAAGTAGAGAAAGAAAAGAAAGCAATTCACTTAATCTTGGCATCTTGCCCTGTGGAGTCAACATCACTGATCAACTGTCTGGTGGCCTATCTTTTCTATGATTTTCTAGAATAAGCTTATGAATCTGCCTCCCTGTTCCTGCCTCACCAAGAGATGAAACACCAATTAACAGGATTTGTCAATAATGGGCTTTAGATCTAATCCTCCCACAACCATAATGCTTGGAAGCAGAGAATTTCTGGATTTCAAACTCTGTGGCTTCAAGTACCGGATGGACATCTCAAGAGCCTAGAAAGACTCAGCAGAACTGGGAAATTTGGCTGGATTTTCATTTTAAGAAGTATTTGTTCTATTTTTTTTTTCCCAAGACAGTTTAGAAATAGTCAGAACATGTAATTTGTGTTACTTGATTTGCATAAACATAATGATTTTCAGTGAAGATAATTTGCAGTCAGTTGATTTTTGGAGTACTCCATCCTTTCACTGAGATTCTGAAGAGAAAATTATTTCAAATGAGTGTGATCATAAACTATTATTACCTAGAACTAAAAATGCATATGTGTCATGGGGTCATTACAATGAGTTACAAGAAATGCCCACTCATATTACATATAATGGGAAAAAATGTCTTTAAAATTAACAGAGTTCAGATGTTGACTAGAGCAACCATCAAACAACTCTTAAAAATAAAATATAATGATTTAGTGTGTAGACAGCTGTACTGGCGCTGAGTAATCTCCATTTACAATAATTACCCGGTTCTGTGATCAAATTTCCTTCTCTCAGTACTATTCCCCCTGGATATTGATATGCTCATCTGTGTTCATGCAGATTAATGGATATTAAATTGTAATGATCAGATTAGAGATTTGTCTGATAATTTAAGAATGGAAATGTACTTTGAATGCTATTTAGTTACTCTTAGAGTTTGAATAATGTGAAATATTCATTTACAATTCAGATTATTTACAGCTACATCAAACACTGGGGCAGAATATGTGATAGATGCTTAGAATTATGATTTGAATCTGAGAAAATAATTTTCAAATAAATTTCTGTGTAGTGTCCATTCAACCAAATAGAATTAACATTAAATAACCCTCATTGGAGAAGGCAGTGGCATCCCACTCCAGTACTCTTGCCTGGAAAATCCCATGGATGGAGGAGCCTGGTAGGCTGTAGTCCATGGGGTTGCTAAGAGTTGGACACGACTGAGTGACTTCAGTTTCACTTTCACTTTCATGCATTGGAGAAGGAAATGGCAACCCACTCCAGTGTTCTTGCCTGGAGAATCCCAGGGACGGGAGAACCTGGTGGGCTGTCGTCTCTGGGGTCACACAGAGTCAGACACGACTGAAGCGACTTAGCAGCAGCAGCAACACTCATGGGGAATTCTTAATTAGGTATTTCACAAATATTTACTGAATAAAGGCAACTTCTGACTATTTCATCTTGGTATAAGTTAAATAAAATTTTGTGACCTAGTCCACAACTGTAATCACCATCCATAATTTTGTGCTTATATGAAAATATGCCTTTAATTCTAAACAACTGACTCATCAATGAATTTTGGGGACATAACATACTTAGCCTGAAGAAAAGAATACACAGATATTATTTAATAGCTGCTTAATTATTTAGATGCATGTTATTGGAATACATGTATTAGTTATGACTTAAAAAATTTCCAAAGGTAGTTGATAGGTATAAGAAGGAAATTTCTGATCAAATTAAGAAAATTTCCCAACAGGCAGAGCTGACCAGTTAGACCCACTGCTTTGGATAGGAGTGGCTCTCCCATTGAAGTAGATTCTTAAGAACAGGTCAGATAGCCTCTTAGCAATGACAGTATATAGAGAAACTCTGTCTGGAAAGAGCATTTAGACTTAGTTGCTAAGGCTTTGCCATTTTCAGTTGCCAGAATAAGCCTTTGGGATTGTCTGTGGGTTTTATTCAACTCAACTACCAGTTATTTTCATTAACATAGCGTTGACACTTATTTGTGTGGTAACACATCACCACATTTGAGAAGAGGGATATCTGGTGGATGAAATAAAAGAAGAGGGGTTTTAATTTCATATTTATATTTTAACTATTTTGGACATTTCCACTGATTTTTTCCGGGAAAAAAATTATCAATCTATCTATATAAATATATAGCTGACAAGTTCAGTTCAGTTCAGTCGCTCAGTCATGTCTTCGTGGACTGTAGCACGCCAGGCCTCCCTGTCCATCACCAACCCCTGGAGTTTATTCAAACTCATGTCCATTGAGTCGATGATGCCACTCAACCATCACACTCTCTGTCGTTCCCTTCTCCTCCCGCCTTCAATCTTTCCCAGCATCAGGGTCTTTCAAATGAGTCAGTTCTTTGCATCAGGTGGCCAAAGTATTGGAGTTTCAGCTTCAACATCAGTCCTTCCAATGAATATTCAGGACTGATTTCCTTTGTAGCAATAACTATTTATAATCAGGTGATTTGGGTAAGATAATTGTTTCATCTAGTCCTTTAATATTTATCAAATTAATGCCTTTTTAGTAATTTTTCTTTCATCAATTCAGATTAGGCTCTTTGAAGATGAGTTTGCTTGTAAAACATAAGCATGTAATCTTCTTGGCTACCAATTAAGATTTGTTTTTTTTTAAGCCCAGTCATTCAGCAGAAGAAATGGCATACACACAAACAGAAAATACCCAATTGTCTAAACTATAAATACAACTGTTTTATTTGTCTTTACCGAGATATTCATGTGATTTATTGGCTCTCATAAATTTGAAATTAATTTAAATATTCAAATAGAGTAATACATTTCCTTATGGGTATAAGGTAATTTTGTATCCACTAAAGAAAGAACAAGATAGCAGCAATTTAGAGGCAGCTTGCCTGAATTAATAAAATGAATCCAATTCTATTGACTAAAATGACTACCCAATTCCTTAGCGATGTTTTTCATCATTAATATCTACACATATATAAGGAAGTGCTAGGAGCATCACTCTTGAGAGCGGTGTGCTATGTGCTAAGTTGTCTGGATCTTTGTGACCCCATGGACTATAGCCTACCAGACTCCTCTCTCCATGGGATTCTCCAGGCAAGAATACTGGAGTGGGTTGCCATGCCCTCCTCCAGGGGATCTTCCTGACCTAGGGATCGAACCCCTGTCTCTTATGTCTCCTGCATTGGCAGGCAGGTTCTTTACTGCTAGCACACCTGGGAAGCCCCTGACATTCTATTCTCTGTATCCACAAGAGAGAATACTGAAGGCACTTAAATACACAGTGAGTGAATCTCTTCACATCCATCTTAGCTGGGAGTGATTTCACCCTTCCTTGAGCACTCAGAGCTCTATGACTATATACTTTTTTGGGGAATAAGAATTGATGTACCTCTCCTTCCCAACCATTCATTCACTCACTCACTCATTCATTCACTTTCAATGTCAGGCTCTGTGCAAAACACAAATGTATTTTGCAAGGTATCTTCCTTCTATAGATCTTCAGGTATAAGAAGGAAGATACTGTCCCTCTGTTGCTTTGGACAAAATACAACCTCAAATGTATTTTGTAGAATACATGCTGCTGCTGCTAAGTCGCTTCAGTCGTGTTCGACTCTGTGCGACCCCATAGACAGTAGCCCACCAGGCTCCCCCGTCCCTGGGATTCTCCAACCCACTGGAGTGGGTTGCCATTTCCTTCTCCAATGCATGAAAGTGAAAAGTGAAAGTGAAGTCGCTCAGTCGTGTCCGACTCCTAGTGACCCCATAGACTGTAGCCTACCAGGCTCCTCCATCCATGGGATTTTCTAGGCAAGAGTACTGGAGTGGGTTGCCATTGCCTTCTCCGGTAGAATACATGGATAAGTTAGTAAATTACTAACTTTTCTGAGTATTTCTTCCTAACATATTTTAACCTCATTCCCTCCCCTTTTACTTCAGTCTCATATACTGATTTCATAAAAGTTATAAAAATCATTTAACATTTGTTGGGCATTCATTATGGTCAGTCACTGTCCTAAATATATATGTCATTTGATTTCATACTCAAAATAACCTTATAAAGCAGAATTTCTAAAAACATTAAATACTTATTCTTTAAAATGAGGAAATGGAGGTTAGGTAATTTGTCCAAGGTAGGTGAGTTGGTAGGTAACCAAGCCAGTGCTTGAACTCAGGTAGTTTCCAGTCCCAGAGATGGCTCTTTTAATGACTGCATCTATCGTAACTTTATTAATGGCCCTTTGGAAAAACACGCAGACACAAAACTACAAATTAATTAAGTAATTTTAAATACCAGTGAGAATGAAAATGGATAGTATAGTTATTTTACAAAAATATTTAAGTATGCTAAGAGACAATCCAGGAGATGGAAACAAGAACATTCAAAGTCCTATAAGAAAAGCCAGAAAAATGTAGCAGGTAGAGGTTAAGAATGCAGCCTTGGGAAGGAGTCTGGGTTCACATCCCAGATCCATTACTGACTAGATGTGGAACTTTATAGTCAACTACTTAACTGCTAATCTGCCCTTGTTTCTCTAATCTGAAAAGAGGAAGGATAAGAGAACCCACTCTGGAAGTATTTGTGAGGATTAAAGAAGTTAATATGTATCAAATACTCAGAAGACGACCAGCACGAAATGGCACTGATACTGTTATTGCTGTATTTCATCATGTTGAAAACACCCTCCATCATACAATGACATATTTTTTGTGTAACCTGATAGAAAAAGTGTTTATTATAAAATGCAAGATGCCATCACGTTGGAAACACATCATAATGTTAGAGATGTTGAAATGTTTTTTTAAAAAGTATATCTTAAAATTGATGAAACACCATTTTATTATTATAGACAGAATAGAGAAGAAAAAAGAAGCCATTTGAGAGAATTAAATGTTTGAGTACATTAACAGTTTCTTTTTTTTTTTTCAATACTAATTTTTACTTTCTCTTCATTATTTTTTCAAGTATTTTGTGCCTGATCATCAGCTTTTAGTCTCATTGATGTGGGAATACTACTGTTGCTTAGATTTAAAAGTTAGTTGCTGGTGCAGCGGTTAAGACTTCGTGCTCACACTGCAGGGGGCACAGGCTCAATCCCTGGTCTGGGGAGTAAGACCCTCCATGCTTTGTGGCGTGCCCCACTACTTCCCCACCTCCTGCCAAAATTACCTGCTGTGCTCAGTCCTCTGAAGAAAGATAGAAGGCTCTAGAAGGACCAGAGACAATGTCCGAGTGTACGAATATGAAGGGGTAAAGAGTTGAACAGTGTGCGGATACTTAGGTTTTTCAAATCGGTATCCAAAACTACCTGGCAAATATGAGAATCAGAAAAATGTAAGAGGTTGAAAAATTCAATCAGGTATCAAAATGAGTTGTCAGATTTAAGAAAAACCCATTAATCAGATTATTCATTCAACAGATATTAAGTTAACCAGTGTGAACTCAAGATGTTTTATGTGCTACATGCAGGACATAAAAAGAACAAACAAACAAATAAGGCATTGTCAATTACAGGAAGAAAAATACCTAAGAGAAATTTTAAATTAAAAGTATGTTTAAAAATAACATAGTTAACTGTGACCATAACATAGTTTTCCTGTTGCTAGCATAATGCTTTCCTGATTAATAGTACATTATTTCCTTTTATACTGTGATTCCTATCAGAAATACTTAGCACTCATCCAGCAGAAATTGGAGACCTACTCAGGAGAGGCTCACTCCATATTGAAGTTAAGCTAAGGTCCTTCATGGAACTCAAGTCAGCCCCAGAGGAGGCGTCAGTTAGGTTGTGAGAATTGAGAAGAGGCAGAGTCAGCGTGGCGGAGTGGAATAGATATTAGACTAGGGGTCCAAGTATTATAAGTAAATTCTAGGAGCAGCTTTATAACAAGCTAGTTGTGTGTCACTGCAAATTACCTTATCCTTCTGGGCTTCTGTCCCCTTGTTCATACAAAGCACAGACTGAATTTAGGACTTTAAATTCCCTTCCATCTTGCACTCTTCAATTTTCTGATATTGTTTTACAGGATGAGAGAGGCAGGGAAGTGGCTGCTGTCAGATGCTAAGCTTGGAGTACATGCTTTACGATTTATCTGATTTATTGGTAGGATCTTAGGGCTCTTAAAAGATTTTAAAATTTAATAAAAAAATAAAAAAATAAAAAAAAATAAAATAAAATAAAAAAAAAAAAAAGAATACTGGAGTGGGTTGCCATTCCCTTCTCCAGGGGATCTTGCCCACCCAGGGATCCAACCCAGGTCTCCTGCAAAAAAAAAAAAAAAAAGCAGGTCTGTCCTCATGGGATATTACCTTGGCAAACACATCCTCTATGGACCTGATAACAATTCCTGACCACTGTTCTGGAGCCCGCTGCCTCCACGCCTTATCTCATCTATTCCTTGCTACAGCCCTCTGCGGTGTGTGTTATGACTTTCATTTTATAAAGGAGATGCAGAAACACAAAAAGATTATTAATAATGATAGTAACAATTATTTGTGCTTACTATCTGCAATGACTGCACTAAAGATTATTCGTATATTAACTCACCCAATCCTCACACCCACCTTATGAGGAAGAAAACTGAAGTCGCCCAGTCTTGTCTGACTCTTTGTGACCCCATGGACTGTAGCCTGCTAGGCTCCTCCGTCCATGGGGTTTTCCAGGCAAGGATACTGGAGTGGGTTGCCATTTCCTTCTCCAGGGGAATCTTCCCAACTCAGGGATCGAACCCAGGTCTCCTGCATTGCAGGCAGACTCTTTACCGTCTGAGCCACCAGAGAAGCCTCTGAAGAAGAAGGGTCTTCTCTAGTTTCCAGATTCACAGCTGAAACATCCAGTGATTAAATAACCTACTCATTTGAGACAGGCTGGGTCCTGGGACCTGGCACCCTTTACTGAATTGCTGGAGCCTGCACAAACATCTCTTGGAGCAACAAAATACAAAGAAATTATAAGGGACTGAAAACAACTGCTTGCATGTACAGTGGGGGCAAAGTATGAACAATAAGATACAAAAGGGCCAAAATCCACCTGCTTCTTCTCAGGTGCCAGGAGCAAAAGTCTGGTACCATGCGTGATTGTTGCACACAGTACCAGGAAGGTGGTGGGCAGACCACTTAGGCCACCCCTCTGTCTGACTGCCTATCACCCACCCTCACCCCCTTTAAGGGTCTTGTTTGCCTCCTGTCAAAGAGTGAGCGAGAGCACCTGTTACTTGATTCTCCTCCCTCGTGCTATAGCACGAGTCCCAGTAAAGCCTTGCCTGAATTTCTCATCTGGCCTGTTAACAATTACTGCTGCATAAAGAGTCCAAGAACCTGGGTTGGTAACAATGTCACATGGTTGGTACTAAAGAAACAGGATTCAGACTTCAGCAGTCCAAGTGCAGGATCTAGTACTCACCCACTGCACGTTCTTCTTACAAACAGGCAGACAACTAGTAAGAAAAGTAGGGAAGCCTGTGGCTCAGATGGTAGGGAATCTGCCTGCGGTGCGGGAGACCTGGGTTTGATCCCTGGGTTGGAAAGATCCCTGGAGAAGGAAATGACAACCCACTCCAGTATTCTTGCCTGGAGAGTCTCATGGACAGAGGAGTCTGGCAGGCTACAGTCTATAGGGTCGCAAAGAGTTGGACACAACTGAACGACTAACACACATGATAAGAAAAGTAGGAATTCAGAATTGACTCCAAAACATAGACTTTTAACATCTATTAAGCAATATTGCCTTGTCTCCTTGCCAGACCACATTCTTCTCCTAGTTTATCTGTGTCTCTGGCCTTCCCATATAAATTCTCCGGTAGCTCAGACAGTAAAGAATTAACCTGCAATTTAGGAGACCTAGGTTCACTCCCTGGATCAGGAAGATCTTCCAGAGAAGGGGATGGCTACCCACTCCAGTAGTTTTGCCTGGAGAGCCCCATGGACAGAGGAGCCTGGAGGGTTACAGTCCATAGGGTCACAAAGAGCTGGACATCACTGGGCAACTAAGCAGACACTCTGGGCTTCTCACCTACCTTTACTCAGTTTTGGTGTCTGACCTGACTTATGACATAGCACCAAACCCAATTATGCTTTTGCTTCTTGTATAGGACTCTGTCGTCCATTGTGCTCACCCCAGAACAAGATGGCATTCTATCCTATCCCTGGCTTCTGTTTCTAACATAGCATGAGAGTTCTTGGCTATCAGGCTTGCTATAGGACCAAAGTCAAGTCAGCCAGCAATGCCCTTACCAAATATGAACCATATGGATCACATAGGCTTATGAACAAAGTTTACTATAGACCAACAAGGGGGAATGATAACAAGCATAACATTCCAAGTTTACAAGTGTTTCTATCCTTCCTTTTTGTATATCAGAAAGTAAAATATAGCGCTCACTCTCTCTCTCTCCATCTCTGTATTTTCAGAGTGATTCAACAATAAACCTCTAAAATTCCAATAGCTAAAATGTCATTACTATCACTATTGGAGTTAGAGTTCTATCAAATCTTAAAACTTGGAAACATCTGAATCGTTTCTGTTTTTACATTCTATTAATAAAATTGCATACTGGTGATTAGTGATAATTATTTTGTAGCCATACATTGGGAAGGAATTACTTATCCTCCCCTGCCCTTGCCTTGATTACATACAATTCCCCAGCTTGACTGGTACGGATTTCTTAGGAATCTCATTCAACCTCTGTGTGATACTGAGTGATATTACAAGCTTGCAAAGAGAAGTGGAATTACTAACAAGGAAAATGCAGAGCAAAACCAGCTGCTCCTACCAATGTAATCTAGCGATCTACGTTTTACAAAATCAGAGTAGCACAAGGACATACACTGCATTTCAGTTTCATGGGTCTACTCTGTGCCAAGCGCCCTTTACATCTTTGACTGAAGTAGTAGGTGCATCTTCACGAGATCCTCAGAGTCTTCAATGTCCATAGAAGCAAGCATATGCTCACTGCTGCATATGCAGACAAAGCACTCTCAGCTCATTTATTCAAGCTCCTTAGCTCACATTTCTTTGGTAAGGACTACCAACCGATGATTTGTTTGCTGTTTCCTTTTATGAATCATACAAAATCTGACATTGTATCTGGGCACTTGAGTGTAGCGCTTGCCTCTGGATCCAGAGTGCCTGGTCTGAATTTCAGCCCTGCCACTTGATGACTATATGACTGGGCAAACTACTTAACTCTTGGTGCGTCCATCCTCTTATATAAAATGCAGATGGCGAGATGCACCTCCAACTATAAGAGTCTGTTGTGAAAATTAAACAAAGTAATATTTGTAAAATACTGAAAAGAGCAGTACATAGATATACAGTACATAAATATTAGCTGTTATTTTTAAACCACGACGTATACTAATACAGATGGGGTGCAAACTCAGACTAGTTCTGGGGCCAGAAACTTAAAATAAAGGACTTAGGATGGGGGCCCAGGGAAAAACTGAAAGGTACATACTCTACCTAAAATCTTCCAAATTCTAACTGTGTTTTAAAGCACTGTAAAATCCAAACAAAGCACATCTGCTGTTAAACTTGGCCTTGTATAGAGAAATGTGGGCGAAGAAATTCTTCCATGAGGGCTACAAAAAATATTCTAGCCCTCTGCAGAATTAAAGAATTTCAGTTTAAACTTAAAAAAAAATTGTTGTGATGATTGTTTTTACATTCAGGAAGATGAAACTATAAAACCATCAAATGTAGGATTGCAGCTTAGACACCAACCCAAGAGCAATAATCATTATGTAATATCAGTAAAAGGTTTACTAGTGTAACTCGAGCTGGCAGGGCCAACCTTAACTAGGGCAGCTGGGGGAGCTGTTGAGGAAAAGCACTTTTGAAATGAAGTAACTTCTATAACATCCACAGTCGACAGTGACTGGTAACCTTGGGGCCATGAGAAACACTGTAGGAATGCAAACTGATCTGGGGAGTGACTAACAGCCCACAGCTCTGTCTGCTCTGCAGACAGACACCACCAAGAAGGCTGCAAGGCTGGAGAGGAGGAACATGGGTTTAGCAACCAGAAGTCATGCATCCCAGCTCCAGTTAACGGTCAGTCTTGAGTAAGCCTCATTGCCTCTCAGAGCTTCTGTTATCTATAAAAAGATGATCAGTTTTGTCCTGACTACTTCATTGAGATACTTTAAATATCAAGTAAAATCAGGGTGTGAAAATGGTTTGGCGACTGTTAAGTACTGTATGAATATAGTTTTGTTTTGTTTTGTTTTTTTTTAAGGATTTCAGGCCAAATTCCATTTAAACAACAAGAAAGCACTGCCTGTGGAAACCTTCATATAACAATGTGTTCTAAGACACCGCCATGTCCTATTTGCACTGGAAATACTTGATACAACTGAAGCTATGACAGGCAGTTGGAGATAATCCGCTGAAGTTGCTTGTTATAGAATGAAATCTGTGTACTTTAGCAAAAAGAGGAAAATTTTCCTCCATAACCCACAGTATTTTTCACTCCCAATATTTTTTCTCTTCAGGCAACTATTTTAAAACAATTTAGGAAAGGACATACTTTTAAAAAATTATTTTCAAGACTCAGTTCTTTGAATTCATTCATATTCATGTGCTCATTGAAACTCAAGTATCATGAGTCACTTAAAGGCCCAGGCTCTGGGAATATATTGATTAAAAGATATAACCTTTGCATGTAATTAGTGTCATTTATGGTGAGGAGACAGACGTTGTTGGCTTTGCCAACAGTGGCAGGCCAATTGCAAACGCTACAGTGAAGGTACGTGAAAGAAAGAACAGGAGCACAGAGAAAGGACAAACTGGGGTACGAGGAGTGAGAAGGCATTTTCCAGGCTGGTAGATGCAGCCATATATACAAAAGGGCAAGTAAGAAGGAGCGTGGTGGCTTCTCCCCATGAGTAGTTCAGTTTAAGCAGAGCACAGGAATGTGAGACTTAGAGGGGATGGAACTGGATACATTTTCAGAGCCGAAATGGTGGAAGACTGCATGTGGTATACAAGCAGTATTTAATGGTGAACTCCTGAAGACTTTCGAGTAATATGAACAGATTGCCCATGAGAATAATCTCTTGAGCAATAACAGAGATCACATCTGAAGTCAGGAATGCCAGTTTGAAGGTTATAGCTCTAAATGAGCAGGAAATTATAAGTCCTTAACCGTTAAAACTGCAGTTAGGGTGGCAAAGCGTATATGGATTAGAATTACTTAGAGCTGGTGTTCAATGTGAGATGGAGTCGGCAAGCAAGGTGGGGAGGAGAGAGAAAGAATCTACTGTCATTCTGTAGTTATGTTTTGGGCAACTGAGTGGATTTTTTTCTTTTTACCAAAACAGGGAATAATAATCAGGCAAATGGGAGAAATACAAGGGATATGAATTTAGAAATACATGGGATTGACTACCTTTGAGGTACTTGTGTAACATCTGAAGGGAGATTTCGATGAAGGAGTCGAATGACCAAATAATTGTAAGTGGTGGTTCATTCTGGGGCTGTAGAGAAGAATCTGTTGTGGAGATATACATTTGGAAAGCCATTAGCAAATAGGTATTTGATATCTTGGCTTTCCCTAGGTAGCACAGTGGTAAAGAATCTGCCCTGCTAACACAGGAGTTGCAGGTTTGATCTCTGGGTCAGGAAGATCCCCTGGAGAAGGAAATGGCAATCCACTCCAGTATTCTTGCACTGGAAACCCCATGGACAGAGGAGCCTGGTGGGCTGCAGTCCATGGGGTCACAAAAGAGTCAGACATAACTCAGTGACTAAACAAACTGTACATTTCCAGTGGCTCTATGTACAGATATATTGTCGAGCAACTCTCACCATCATCCATCTCCCAGATTTTTCACCTTCTTACTGAAACTCTATCCTGAGTGACTGAACACACACATACACACCCACACATCCTGAGTGAAAATGATATCGAATAGAGATATGTGTGTGTATTAAGTTGCCTCAGTCGTGTCTGACTCTTTGCAATCCTATGGACGATAGCCCACCAGGATTCTCTGTCCACTGGATTCTCCCAGCAAGAATACTGGAGTGTGTTGCCATGCCCTCCTCCAGGGGATCTTCCCAGCCCAGGGATCGAGCCCATGTCTCCTGCATTGCAGGCAGATTCTTTTCAGTCTGAGTCACCAGAAGTTTGGGGACACATAAAAGTCTAGTTAAGTTGATAAGACTTAAATTAGGGAGACAGGAAAAAAATCTACGCAAAACCTAGAAAGCAAGACCACTGTTTTTTGACAATAGGCTGCTAGATAAAAGCCTGTGGGGCACAGAAGAGGAGCCAGAAGGAGCCGGAGGTTGGTGGCATTTACTACGTCACGGCAGCTGCGGAGCGTGCTGCTCAGATCTGCCTTTAAGAGAAAACCTGCTGCTGACCGTCTCCAGCTCTGTGCTTTCACCAGAGGTTCATGCGGAGGTTATTTTCTGGCCTTACCACTCCAGTCAACCACCGGGCTCAGCAGGAGCAAAAAAGCCAGGCCCTTCCTGCCCAACACGGGACTCTCTAGACAATCTTTTCTATGGGTGCTCATTCCATCAGCCTGGCTGAGCCCTGCTCAGAGCTGCACTTCACTCTGAGGCTCTTCTTAGCCAACCCTGCCTTATTACTCTCTCTCATTTCACAGGGGTGGTCCTACAAACTGCTCTGTTCTTTTACTCTAGTTTCCTAGTTAATTCTCACTCCAATTTTCCGCAAATACTATTTCTAAAATTCTTTTATTGTTCTCAAAAGTTCTCTTCTCATCAGTGATATTAAATCAGACAGAACTCACCTAGAATCCCACTATCCTACCAGACTGGTGCCCTATCGTCCATTGTGGGCTCTCCTTGGTCTTTTATAGTGGTTCTAATTAAAATCACGTTCTTTCTTCTGCTGATGCTGTTAAGTTGCTTCAGTTGTGTCCGACTCTGTGCGACCCCATAGACAGCAGCCCACCAGGTTCCACCATCCCTGGGATTCTCCAGGAAAGAACACTGGAGTGGGTTGCCATTTCCTTCTCCAGTGCATGAAAGTGAAAAGCGAAAGCGAAGTCATTCAGTCAGGCCCAACCTTCGAGACCCCATGGACTGCAGCCTACCAGGCTCCTCCATCCATGGGATTTTCCAGGCAACAGTACTGGAGTGGGGTGCCATCGCCTTCTCCGGTTCTTTCTTCTGCAGAGGAACAAACCCTCTGCCAAGAGCGCTGGCTTCTCAGAAATGCTGCACTAGCCCCTTTCTCTTGATTCAGTCTTAATCTCTTCATCGCTCATGATTGCTTTCCTTTCTGTATTAGAACCTTGTTGGGAAAAATGTTTCCTCTACCCCTCTAGGTTCTTCTGGCTAGTTTAGTGATTAAATTTCCATAAGGCAGATTAGGAGGAGAAAAATCACACTTTAATTTCATATGTAGAAATATGAACACAGAGAAATGGCCAAAGCAGGCAGCTTTTATACCTTTAAGACAAAGAAATAATTCATTTGTCAAGAACTGACAAGATAAAGAAACTTAGGCTTGGGTACTCGTTAATGAAGAATCTAAGTGAAGTTCATTCACACAGCCTTCTGGGCCTTGAACTCTCTATCTGTCTGGTGATAAGAAAATATTTCTATCTCCTGGTGAGGAAGAGTACCTTTCACAGGAGAGATTTATTTTCTACTTTCAGGGGGTCAGTGTATTCATCGTGGCACATAAAAATGTTTTATAAATATTCACCAAATAAATGAGACTCAGATGTGGTAGGATTTAGGGCAAGACTATAGCAAACTAAGAAAGCTCCATACAAGAAGCTCCTCTTGGCCTAGTAGGAAATGAAAGGTGAGATATCCACATGAGGAGAAAATGCCAGCTAGAAAGAAAGACTAAAAGAAATCTCAGAGCAGAATCTCTAAGGGTATTTGTTAACATTACTGTTAACCAATTCCTTGCCATGGGTTTCTGTACAATTATTTTCACATGTGGTCTTTCCCATTCCTAGAATTGATAAGTATTGAATTTTGAAATTCCCAAATGTTTTCATATGGTGCCTTTAAAGTTGAACTTGAGAAACTGCCCAGCAAATGGAAAATAGGATAAGCTTTTATAGAGGTCATCAGTCAGATTATGAAATCTATAAAACCATAAGGCTGTAAAACCATAAGGCTGGGCTGCTCTGCTCCAAATATCCTTGTGGAGATTGAATTCCAATGGCATCCATGCAGATCTCCCAAGGCCTTGTGGAATGACTGGGATTGATCTCAGTCTGGGCTGTGTTCTGGGTTACACTGTACCCCTTTAGGTCACACAAAGACCCTTGTTTAGTCTGGGGTTGGGTAAGCAAATTATGGTCCTCTGCCTACAGGAGTTATGATCCTGTTGAAGGGCCATCAATCTCTTTCATTGTACAAGAACTCCAAACACATCACTGTGCCCATAAACAGATGACTTTAATTGGCTACTGCCTTCCAAATCTAGTTCTTAAGGAATAAAAATTGGATTTCAAAACCAGGATGTAAACTTAAATTCAGAATAGGGTGATCCTCAGACTGTCATGCTCTTTTAAGGAAGAATTTTAAACAGAATGACATCTGGCCAGAGGGTGGGGGCACAAGGCAAATAAATCAGGATTGCTCATGATCAGAACTTTCTTTCCCACACCAATCCAGTCAGCATGACAAAGTTCACGTTTAGTGATGGAGAAAGTAGGGCGATTGTCCACAGTCCCCATGGGAAAGATGAAGCAGTGTGCAAAAATTTATAAGTGCTTGAAAAATCTCCAGGGCTTACTTAAAAAGCAGTCTTTTTCAGAATTTCGCAGCCCTGGAAAAGTTACGTTTTGGTGACATACATAAGCCTCAGTTTCTTCATCTGTAAAATGAAGAGAGTGATGCCTTTTGTACAGATGTACAGGTATTACAACTAGTGCTGTTCGGTGTGCAATAACTAGTAGAATAATCATTTGTATTAAAGAAGGGAACGAAGACGGTTAGGGAATTCAAAGGGTAAAAACTAAAGAAATTATATAGTTAACTTCAGAATAATGAAGTATACCAGCCAGTCTATCTGTTGCTTTATTTATCAAAGAATTTTATTATTTCTTAATAAAATTAATTTTAATTAATCAATTAAAAGAGCAATTAATTGATCTTTTCTTTCTAAAAAATAAATTAATTGATCTTTTATAATAGTATCTCATTTGGGATCTAAAAAATGTTCAACTTTATTGCAGCAATTGATGAGTAAGTAAACATAAAAGGAAGATAGAAATATGATGGCATGAGGACTTGTCTAGTGTGAAGACTGCTACAGGATATGTCTTTTTGTCAACCAATTGACCTATGGCCTACTTGGGGTCTGGGCTTCCCAGGTGGCACTAGGGGTAAAGAATCTGCCTGCCAATGTAGGAGATGGAAGAGACATGGGTTCAATCCTTGGGTCGGGAAGATCCCCTGGGGCATGAAATGGCAACCCACTCCAGTATTCTTGCCTAGAAAACTCCATGGAAAGGGGAGCTGGCAGGCTACAGTCCATGGGGTCGCAAAGAGTTGGACACAACTGAGCACATGTGCTCATCTAAGACTACTTGGGGCCTAAAACTATTTTTTTGTTTTGCTACACAATTGTAGCTCACAATAGCTTATACTGTATCTTACTAGCATTGCTCAGAATGAAAATAAAAGATAAACAATGTGCACTGACCAGAAGATGACTATAACTAAATAAAGCCCCACGACTCAACATGACTGTGTATGTGTAAAAAACCAGGCTCGCAGCCTCCTAAAATTAATTAACTCCCTAATAAAAGTTGTCTGCTATCAGAATTACCAATTTACTTTTTTTCAACAATAAATCCATGCCAGTTTTCAATTAAGATTCAAAAAGTCAAGTCCTGATGAGCAAGGAAGTCATAAATGATTTATGAATGTCCTACTTTCATGTAATGTTACATCTATTATTCTACTTTAATCCCCGAGCATGCTTTTTAATTCGTAAAAATTTAATGCCAAGGCAATTGCATAAAGATTATACCCACTCTGAAGGTAGTTATTCCAGGAAGCATATTAAAAAACCAAGAATGCAATCTTTACAAATTTAGCAAGCTGATTCCTAAAATGCCCAATTAAACATTAACAGTTTCTTTTTATTTGACATCCTTTTCAGTCCAATGAATCTAATGAACCAATTGCTATCATTTATTTTTGGTTTATAATAGGGTGAAGTACCTCCGGGTGCTTTTCTTATTTTTTTTTTTTTTTTTCCCATTTAGAATGGAAGGATTCAGGCACATTCACATATTGAAAAACATTCAACACTAAAAACTGTTGAGTCCCAGTTCTGTTCACTGGGAGTTTGTAGCACCTGAAGCTGGCAGAATTCTTGGTTCTTCACTTTGGCCACATGCTATTCGACAATCCCTCCTTCATTAAATTCTGCTGTCATGCTAGGATCCCAGACTAAGGCAACGTTCTGGGCAAGTGTTTTAATGATAGTCTCTCTGAGTTAAAGACAGATGAAGCAAAGTTGTAAGGGTACAACAGGTAACTTCAGAGCCCTCCCAAAATAGCCAAGCCTCAGTAAAATGTTAACTGGGAGCTGGAAAATCAGGCACTGAGGTTCTCCTCCATCTCTCAGTGGCTGCATTATTTCTGCCTAATCATCTTGCATGTAGCCTGACTGGGAGTCTGTCCCTAATCCCAGTATGATCCATTTGCTCCAGCATCTGCTGCCAACTGTAGAGAGACTGTTTCTCTTGATTTGAGTTCTCAAAACAAAAATACCCTAGAGGGCTAGATTGATTTCTTGGGAATGCTCTTTGCAATTGGCCATGTCATAGGTTCCCGGTCAGGTTAAGGATGGGGAATCCTTGGCTTAGAAATCTTTCTGTGGTCCCATCATCTGTAGCCAGGAACAGAGCATCATATGATAAATAAGGTAGCTTTTCCAGGGCTTGTGGGAGGGCATGAACTTGTCTCTATCAGGACTACAATTGCTAACTCATTTAAAGATGCAACATTCATTCATAACTAAGTTCACATAAATGTTAGCTATCATTACCAATGTCACTCATTATCATCATTTATTCATCCATTCAGTAACTATTTATAAATCACTTATTATACACCAGCCACTCTCTGAGACTGTGGACATAAAGAGAATGACTGTCTTTTTGTGGAATAAACTAGATTCTAAATTTTAAGAAACTGATATACTTATGAAACAGTCTTGGGAAGAAGAAAAGGAGGGTCACTTTTCCCAGTAACAGGTAGAAAATTTTGCCTCCAGTGAAATGGAAATATTAAACTGATGATTAGGAATGCTTGGCCCAGGTGTTCATGTTAGGCTGAAAAAATAAACATCCAAAGGGAGGATCCAACCAATCTGCAAATGTCAGGATGCTGCTGTAGGACAAGATCATTCTCTCCCTTGCATGGATACCCAGGGATTAACACAAAGTGTTCTAGTACAAATAAAGTTACTTCCCTGCCCTAAATGACTGAACAGAAGTTCTCTGATATGCATGTTAATGCTGTGGTTTGAGAATCGTTATTGTACATTCAGATACTCAAACTGCACAGTCCAAGTGGTTAAAATAAATGAGTGAAAAGGCCAGTGTAATTCATGATCAGACAGTGACAGGGACTAAGATGAATGGGAGAGACAGACTCTGTCTAAAGTGGAAAAGTGGAAGCCATTATGCAGCCATTTGAAAACATGGCACTGTGATGCCAGATCTCCCAATTTTTAAATACTCAAAATGCCAATTTTTACAGAGAACATCCAACTTAAGAAAAAAATGCACATTCGAAATTTATCTACGAGCTGCATCCAGATTGAGGATACCAAATTGCAAGTCCTGTTTGACAGCAAGAAGCCCAAATTGGCTTCGCCACTCACACTCTTGCCTTGAGGAGGTATGCACGAGGGCAACTCTGAATTCTGTGTCTTGCGAGATGCTGGGGCAGTCCTGAGCTGTCCAAAGTGGGATATCATTACCAGTGGAGCAATCACCAGGAACAGCGGCTGTGGTATGCTGAATAATGGACCCCCGGTGATGCCAACATCTTCATCCTATGAATGTGACTTTACAGAGCAAAAGGTTATTTGCAGATATGATTCAGTTGAATATTTTGAGATGGGAAATTATTCTGGATTTTCCAGATGAGATCAGTGTAATCACAAGAGTTCTATGAGAGATAGGCAGGAAAGTGAAGGATGGCTGGGTCAGAAAGATGCCATTGCCAGAAGAAGGTCATCAGTCAAGGAATGCAAGAGGCCACTAGAAGCTGGAAAACGCAAGGAACTATTTCTCCCCTAGAGCCTCCTCTAGAAGGAACCAGCCCTGTAGACTCCTTGACTTTATCCCAGTAAGACTGATTTTAGACTTCTGACCTCCAGAATTATATGATAATACAAGAGTGCTGTTCTAAGCCACTATGTTTTTGGTGATTTATTGCACACCCATAGGCAGCTAATACAGCAACATGGAACTTTCCAAGGAGTCAGGCATTCTCTTCTGGACCAAAGAGAATGCTGTGGGAGAGTTAGAGACAGAATTTTTCACAGATCCAGGCCATGAATTTCAGAGCTTCCTAGCACTAAGGGAATCTACTATCTATTAGAAAGCCCTTGATTTTCCTTGCACAAATAATTCTCTTGCTAGAGCCCAAGGAAGATAGTTACCAGTCATCTCCAATCCTGATCAGACCTTTCCCAAAGCCCACAGATGAGAGGAAACCCAGAGCCACATGGTGGAAAGAACACTATCTTTAAAAGTCAAACGAGATACGTTCTGTGTGACAACTTCTGTGAGCCTCGATGTCATTATCTGTAAAATGAGAATAATAATATGACACAGATTTAGGAACTAGAGGGATGAAAAGCCTCTACCACGGCCTTATGAATAGTGGGAGCCCAATACATGGTTATTCCTTTATTGTTACCCTATATTCTCTAGATTCACCATGATCACAACGTTGAGTTTTCTACATATCCTTAGTGAACCAGCAGCTCAATAGAAACAACAAAAAAACCTTTAATTGTGGTCTTCATACTCTATTCCCTCAAAGACAGGGGTAACAGATACTGCCATCACTGTGAACATAGTACATTTATAGTACAACCTCCTATCACTAGAATATTAGAAGCATGAGAAACTTCTAGAAAAGTCCACTGTCCTTAAGCCATCCTGACAACCATCATGTCCAATACACACAGTGTGTTACTGCTGCTGCTGCTGCTTAGTCACTTCAGTTGTGTCCGATTCTGTGCGACCCCATAGAAGGCAGCCCACCAGGCTCCCCCGTCCCTGGGATTCTCCAGGCAAGAACACTGGAGTGGGTTGCTATTTCCTTCTCCAATGCATGAAAGTGAAAAGTGAAACTGAAGTCACTCAATCGTGTCCAACTCTTCACGACCCCATGGGCTGCAGCCCACCAGGCTCCTCCGTCCATGGGATTTTCTAGGCAAGAGTACTGGAGTGGGGTGCCATTGCCTTCTCCGCAGTGTGTTACTAGCACCTGTTAAAGAAGGATTTAATTATTGCAGCTTCAGACTACATGCTTATGGCATTCAGCAGCCTCCAGGCTTTGCAAAGATTCACAGTGACATTTCCAGCAAGGTTTTCACAGTTTTATTGCATTAACTGAGCAGAGGATATGTAAAGCAGGGTGCACTCACAGATTTGATGTTGAAAAAAAGCAGGTAAAGGACATGAACAAATTTTGGAACAGATTAAAAATACAACCAATACTTGGGATACAGAGGTTCAGTGGATCTGAACATCTAAAATCAATGTTACAAACCCAAAAGATTTTAGAAGTCAAGCAGGAAACCCAGGGTGTTAAGGATGAGGGACCTGCCATCTGTAGGATTCGGTGCAGAGTGAGCAGCAAGTCCTGCTTGAAAGCTCTGCCCTGGGGTTTCCATCAAAACCCTGGAACCAACAGACTCCTCTGTAGGCTGGCTTCAGTTCACAGACTTGGAGCATGTGACCCCTGCGGCTAAGGGATGTTTGCTGAAAAAGTCAACAGTAACAAACTCAGTCTAAAGAAAAAGAAGGCTATGGAAGCTATTTGTTTTCAGAGCCACCCCTACAACAAATCACCATCACTCCTCTTAGGTGTCCACACCCTGTACTTCCCATTCTGATTCCTCAGACCTCCCCAGCTGAAGGCCCATTTTAGCCTAACCATGCTGCAGTGGATGGGGTCACAAAGAGTCAGACATGAGTGAGTCACTGAACAACAACACAAGAATATTCCAAGCCTAGGTCACTCTCTCGTGGACAAGATTATGTATCTGAAGCCTCATTGATTCCTTGAGGACAAGGCTGGGAATCCAGAGCCCCACATGTACAACAGTATACATCAAGTCAGGATCAATAAGGCATGCTGCATAAATACATTATTTGGTGGTGCTGTCTAGAAATGTATATGGGGAATATCTCAGTACCTAGGTATTGCTAAAATATCAAGACTCTATTCACTCCAGATATCCTGGGAATTCAGTGCCGTTATTTGAGAAATTTCTTTTCCACTGGTGGAAGTGTAGACTGTGTAGATGCTAGTGTATATATTTTGGAGCAGGGATTATTTTATCACCTTCTATCACCACCTTGGCTTCATTTTCATAAAGACAATAATAATGGTCAATAGAGAAGCCTGAAAGAGTTCAGAGACGTAACAGCAGAGCTTTCAGAGTGGTACTTTTGAACTTATTTTTGAAAACATAGACTTCATATTTCTGAACAAAAATCAATGGATATAAATTGAATAATCTTATTTTTTAAAAATTTGAATTCATATAGCTACAACCCACTCCAGTACTCTTGCCTGGAAAACCCCATAGATGGAGGAGCCTGGTAGGCTGCAGTCCATGGGGTCACTAGGAGTCAGACACGACTGAGCGACTTCAGTTTCACTTTTCACTTTCATGCATTGGAGAAGGAAATGGAAACCCACTCCAGTGTTCTTGCCTGGAGAATCCCAGGGACGGAGGAGCCTGGTGGGCTGCCGTCTATGGGGTCGCACAGAGTCGGACACGACTGAAGCGACGCAGCAGCAGCAGCAGCAGCAGCAGCAGCTGTTTCATAAGGACCATAAACAGAATTGACTGGAGTGATATTTAAATTTTTTTAAGTTAGATTTATTTTCTTAAGGTTATTTAAAATGTGGGTATAAGTAAAACTTTACGTTCAGACATAAACATTTTTATTTCATGTTTGTAAAATTTTTACACTCATTTCTATAGAAGGTCATATAGTGACACATAAAATAGGCTTCATGAAGACAGGTGGGTTCAGTGCATAGACACGGGAAAAGATCTGCCTGAATTTGAGTCTTTTCTCCACGATATATTGCCCATCTTAAATGTCTTTCAGAAAAAATGATTGCAGAAACATCCTGATGTTTAACAAATCAACTATCCCATTCCTTTTGGGCAAGGGTAGAGGTGTGACAATGTGTGTGTAGGGGGAAGGGGGTTTCATTCGTGTCCAATTCTTTGCACCCCAATGAACTGTAGCCTGCCAGGCTCCTCTGCCCCTGGAATTTTCCAGGCGAGTATACTGCTACCCCAGGAGATCTTCCCAACCTAGGGACTGAACCTGTGTCTCTTGCTTGTCCTACATGGGTAGGCAGATTCTTTACGCACAACCTGGGGAGCCCTAGAGGTGTGACAATAAAAATCTCAAAATAAGGTTGGTAGAGGGCCCGTTCATAGATAGCATCTCAATAAATGGTGGCTATTATAATCCATCCAGAAATTCTTACTACAAGGAATTCAGCACTCATCTTTAAAACAATTTTGTGGGAATCTTCCTGGCAATCCAGTGGTTAAGACTCTGCTTTCACTGCAGGAGATGTGAGTTTGATCCCTGGTCAAGAAATGAAGATCCCACATGCCACATGATGTGGCCAAAAAATAAATCAATAAAAAATAAAAATAAAACAGTTTTTGATATCTGACATTTGTGCATAACACAATTATTTCAAAATGTTTTCATACACATTGATTCATTTGCTCATCACCAAAATCCTTGTGAAGGAAACAGAACAGACATTAATATCATAATTTTTCATGAAAGAAATTGAGATTCAGATGATCTGGCTCAAGATGCTTTAGTCCTTGATAAGCTTTAAGTCTCCAGCAAGACATCTCATATTTCTGAACTATCTGCAAAATAAGTGTGTTAGACAGGTAGGTGGTGTGTAAGACTACTTCCTCTACTAGTACTTGTATACATTTAAAGATCAAGTGGTTGAAACAACTCAGACTTCACTGGGTGGTAAACTGATCAGGCTGCCCATTTGTGCCAGAGATTTTACTTGAGATTTTACTCCCTCTTGCTAAGTGCCTAGATGTGATGGAACCATGAGCAAACACATGCCAATCAAGAAGCCTGGGACAGCTGGGTGTCTAGTGATTTCATTTACAGAGAGAAGTGATTGCTGATTGCATAGGAACCAGAATCCTTTTTTTTTTTTTTTTTTAATAAATTTCTTGGGAACTAGAATTCTTAAAACCATTTTCTTTGGAGTAATCTCATCCTGTAGTTAAGCTGGATGAGAGGCCTAGTCTTGAACAGAAGTCAGTTTTGTTGACTCTAAAATCAAAGCAAAAAGAATTGAAATGATCAATGAAAAAAAGAAAAGTCTTTAAGATAGCTGAAGGATTTTCTAACTATGCATGAACCTACGGAACCAAAATATTTGGAATCTTTTGACAAATACTCCATTCCATGGGAGACTATTGTGTGTATAGGAACACACCCAGCATGCCTTCTCTCTCCTTTTGTGAGCCACCTTTGCTATCTTCCACTGCGGTCATTTATCTAGGCTACAATTTTACCATGAGACTATTCCAGGGACATGATAGGAAAGAAAATAAATGTTCCCAGACAGGAACATTCAGAACATAGAAAGACCAGAGTCCATGAATTTCAGTGATGCAGTGGCGGGATGCAGGAAGAGTGAGTGACAAACAGAATTTGTCATTAAAGAAGCTGCCAGGATGTCATGATGGAGGTGATCACTCTTTTCTAAGCTGGTGACCTGAGGTTATACATTTTTCTTGCTATGTGATAAGCAGGTTCTGAGTTTATTAATACTCTAAGCAGACTGACAATGGTGTCCAACAATTTTAAATCATGGAATCCAAGCTTTTTAACTGACCCTTATTAACTAACTTTTTGGAAAATAATTTTTTCTTAAGAATTGAATGATTATGAAGTTATCAGACTAAATTCATAAATGGTATTCTTTGGGTCTTCACTGAGAGTTTATTGACTGATGTTTAAATATTATGGGCAAATACTCTTCTGGTTTTAAAATCAAAATTTTGAAACATATCAGAGACAACCCAGTAGGTGGGGTGGAGCCATGACCCCTAGAAGCAGGCACAACACAGGCAGTGACTGAGACATTCAGAGAGGAATCAGGAAACTCACAAAGCTAACATACCACATCATGTAATCAAGGAAGTCAAAGGATCTGGAGTCATCCAGAAAGGGCAGGTTATACTTGATAGCTTCTTTAAGAAACCAGAAGTAATAATGAGATATAAATTTATACCTGTCATTCACAATCATTAAGACTGATAACATTGTTGGTGACAAGGATGAAAGGTGGTACTTGTGTACTTATGGGTGGAAATGCAAATTACTATTGTCTTTTGGGAAACAAATCTTGCTATATATTACTTCAGCCTGGCAATATCACTTTTGGGAATCTAGTCTGTAGAAATAAAAGGGCTAGCGTGTAGAAGCATATGTACAAAGATCTTTTTATAACATTATCCATAGGGCCAAAAATAAAGGTGGAACAATGTGAATTACTGTGAATAGAGGAAGCACTGAATAAATTATGGTATAACCACATCATGAAGTCGTATGGCCGTGGAGTAGAAAAGTTTTTCATGAGTTATCAGTGGGAAAGAAAGGGAAAAAGAGCAAAGAAATATTTATAACATTATACCATTTTTGTGGAACATAAAATGACAAAAATTTCAACATAGGTATATGTCTATATGTACATATATGTGTGTGACTGTGTATGTGCATGCATATGTACGTGTGTGTGAATTCTACAAGTACAAAAAATAAATAAGAGGACACCCACTAAGTTCTTAGTACGAATAACCAGAAGAATAAGAGGGTTCAACAGGAGAGGAAGTGGGAGAAAAGAAGGAGGAGAGGGGAAGGAAGACAGAAAAAATACTAAATAAGAATTATTACAATGAAAAATGAAATGATTTCTCAGGCAGACGCTTTAACCTCTGAGCCACCAGGGAAGCCCTTCCCTATGCATGCATAAGCTTATCCCATACAAAGAAACTAGGGAAAGGTAAATGAACAAATTAAACCTGCCTTGTAAAAATGACCATGATATCTTGTTAAGTGGAAAAGAGAAAGCCACAAGAAAGTTACTTTTTAAAGCAGGCCAACATAAATGTTTGAATGCAAAACAATTAAAAATTTGTACAGCAAAAGACATCATAAAAAAGAAAATGAGAGTCTAGAAGGAAATCTGTGCAACACATATGGCAGACAAAGGGATTATATCCCGATAAACAGAGCTTCTACAAATTGTTAAGAAAAAGATAATTAACTTGATACACAAGTTACAAATAAGCAATTGCATGAGAGGCAATCCAAATAATCAATACACATGAGAGACACTCAATATTTTACACTGTCATGGAAATGCTAATGTAAGCAAAGCAACCATGAGGTGCAATTCTTTCCCCTACCGGTCAGCAAAAACTTAAAAAAATCAGCAACCAACTGCTACCAGAGAGATTTTGAATCAGTCAGATACATTACTAGTTAGAGGGTAAATTGCTACAATTATTCAGAAAATAATAATTTAATAATATATTAACTAAAATACTCTTGTAGCAAACAATCTCTCTTTTGAAAATCTCATATATATATAAATGAACAAAATATATTTTAATACATACTGTGTATATAAGCACACATGTATTATATACATATTATAATAAATATATACACACATACATATTATGTATTCTTTTTTCTCTAAGAGTGTATATTAAAGACATTTATTGCAGCAGTTTTGCTGTAGCAAATACAAAACATATAAAGAACAACTGGTTGTACACTGAATCTGAGGCATAGTTTAAGAAAATATGGTAGATGCAACCTTCAAACTTTAGAATTATTTAGAATTTTTCTTCTAGTTAGAATATTTATTCTAATTAGTCAAATTTATATCTAAAGGCTTTGAGGTATATCTATGACCTGCTACTATTAAGAAAAGCAAATTGTAGAGTATGACCTAGTTTTTCAAAAAGTAATTAAAAGCACTATATACCCATTAAAAATAGAGAAATGCATAATATAAATTTTAAAAACTCACAATCTTAATAATTATAGAGGTAACTTTCAATTATGTAGAGTATGTGTTTATATGTATGGAGTCCTTACTACCTGATCTTCCCTAATAAATTGGGAATAAATTATAAGGTTATTAATAAATTATTAATTTGTCAATAAATTACTCTTCATTTGGATTAATAACACCTTTAAAAAATTTTTTTTCTGTAACAGAAACTACTGACAATACAGCAAATGTTAAGATCCTGAAGGCAATTAAAACATTATTTTCTTCAGAAAATTCTAGGCAAAAAGAAGTCACTGCATCTGGAAGCAGGTGATGAGAGGTGAACGTGGAGCAGGTGTTAACACATTCTGGCTGACGGAAAAGATGGTGAGGCTTTCTGTAGATAAGAATAGAAGGTGGGAGTTTCATAAGACATGGCCCACGGCAACATGAAAAGCTACCAGCAGGAAAGAGGTGTGGGCTAGCTGTGAGACTGGAGCTGAAAGACAAATGTAGTAATACGACAGGTTTCCAGGCTCAGAGGAACTGAAGTACCGGTTGACTGAACAAGCAGATACTCAGGGAAGGAAGATGATGTTAAGAACTTAGGTAATTAGCAATGGAAGTTGAGGAGGGCTTTAGTCAGGGTGACCACATGTGGCTGTGTGATGCACAGCTTTGGGTGATGCTGTTGGCTTAAACTACTGTGTGAGGGATACCTTCTAGGTTTGTATAGCAAGGCAAGAAGCCCGTTACAGTACTGAGGTTTTACCCCAAGATCAGAGTAGATCAGCAACAGAACTGACAACCTACTGATTATCATCATCCCGTCACTATCATCACCATGACTGCAACAGCAGACATTACGGCAATGTGTTATGCTTTACACAATACAGCCACTGGTCCTGGAAAAGAGCCGAAGAAGGTAGCCAGGTCACATATTAACACTGCCATTAAAATGAAAAATCAGAGACTCAGAAACGTTCATTGACTTGCCCAAGATCTCAATGGCAGTCAGTGGCAGAACAGTCGTGTGAACATAGGACATCTCTTCTAAGGGAGGAAGGGAGAGTTAGGGAGTTTGGGATTGACATGTTCACCTGTCATGCTATATTTAAAATGAATAACCAACAAGGATGCACAGTATAGCCCAGGGAACTCTGCTCAGTATTATGTAACAACCTAAATGGGGAAAGAATGTGAAAAAGACCAGATACATGTATATATATAACTGAATCACTTTGTTGGACATCTTAAAAATAAACACATTGTTAATTAACTGCATTCTAGTATAAAATGAAAAGTTAAAAAAACAAAAAAGAAAACCATTGTGTTCCTACTGGCTCAAACCACTCATGATAAGAATGAATATTGGCCCATGACATTGGATTAGGCTGAGGCTGAGGGTCTGCTGAGCAGTGAGCCAAACAGACCATTATGCACATTGTAATTTTTAACATAAATTATATTTCCTTATATTTTCAAACCCAAGGGTTAAACAAATTCTCCCTATAAGGGAAAACATGTAACATTCAGACTCAACTTGTCCATACTGATTGGCTATTTCCTTGTAGTGACTATTTGTTTAGAGAAAATATATTACACAGAGGATTTGTGGCACCTTACAAAAACACAAATATCACAAAATAAAATTGAATAAAAACTAAGGAAATGAGGAAATTGAATTAGAAAACGAGTAAAGAAAAGTAAACATCCAGCCAAGAATGAGGTTAGTTCACAAAATAAATAAGGCCCTCAATAAAGTTCTATTTGCTAGAGGTGGACCACAAATTTGGCTCTCTGCTTTCCAGCTGTCAAGGGAAAGAGGGAAATATGATTCACAGTATTTAAACGATAAAAGCCAACCAAGGGCTCAGGAGCAATACAAGTGTTCTTGGTACTGACTAGAAAGTTGTATTCTTCCACTGTCTCATATAATGCTAATAATGTGTGTATGTTAAGTCACTTCAGTCATGTCTGACTCTTTGTGACCCTATGAACTGTAGCCTGCTAGGCTCCTCTGCCCTTGGGATTCTCCAGGCAAGAATACTGGAGTGGTTTGCCATGCCCTCCTCCAAGGTATCTTCCCAATCAAGGGACTGAACCTGCGATCCCTTATGTCTCATGTCTCCTTCATTGGCAGGTGGGTTCTTTACCACTAGCACCACCTGAGAAGTGCAATGCTAACAATTTGCTGTGTTGTGGGGCTCAGTCACTCAGTCATGTCTGACTCTTTGAAACCCCACGGACTGCAGAACGCCAGACTTCCCTGTCCTTCATCATCTCCGAGAGCTTGCTCAAACTCATGTCCATTGAGTCGGTGATACCATCCAACCATCTCATCCTCTGTCAACCCCTTCTCCTCCTGCCTTCAATCTCTCCCAGCATCAGGGTCATTTCTAATGAGTCAGGTGGCCAAAGTATTGGGGTTTCAGCCTCAGCATCAGTCTCTCCAATGACTATTCAGGGTTGATTTCCTTTAGGATTGACTGGTTTGATCTCCTTCCAGTCTGAGGCACTCTCAAGAATCTTCTCTAATACCACAGTTAAAAGCGTCGATTCTTCAGTGCTCAACCTTCTTTATGGCCCAACTCTCACATCCATACATGACTACTGAAAAAACCACAGCTTTGACTAGATGGACCGTTATTGGCAAAGTAATGTCTCTGCTTTTTAATATGCATGTCCAGCAAGCGTCTTTTAACTTCATGGCTGTAGTCACCATCTGCAGTGATTTTGGAAACCAAGAAAATAAAGTGTCTCACTGTTTCTATTGTTTCCCCATCTACTTGCCATGAAGTAATGGGACCAGATGCCATGATCTTGGAATGTTGAGTTTTAAGCCAGCTTTTTCACTCTTCTCTTTCACCTTCATCAAGAGGCTCTAGTTCCTCTTCGTTTTCTGCCATAAGGGTTGTGTCATCTGTACATCTGAGAGTACTGGTATTTCTCCTGGCAATCTTGATTCCAGTTCATGCTTCATCCAGCCTGGCATCTCACATGATGTATTCTACATATCAGTTAAATAAGCAGGGTGACAATATACAGCCTTGACGTACTCCTTTCCCCAATTTGGAACCATTCTGTTGTTCTATGTCCAGTATTAACTGTTGTTTCCTGACCTGCATACAGGTTTTGCAGGAGACAGGTAAGGTGGTCTGGTCTTCCCATCTCTGTAAGAATTTTCTACAGTTTCTTGTAATCCACACAGTCAAGGCTTTGGTGTAGTCAATGAAACAGAAGTAGGTGTTTTTCTGGAATTCTCTTGCTTTTCCTATGATCCAACAGATGTTGGCAATTGATCTCTGGTTCCTCTGCCTTTTCTAAACCCAGCTTGAACATCTGAAAGTTCTCAGTTCACACATTCTGTTCAAGCCTCACTTGGAGAATTTCGAGCAGTACTCTGCTAGCATGTGAAATGAGTGCAATTGTGTGGTAGTTTGAACATTCTTTGGCATTGCCCTTCTTTGGGATTGGAAAGAAATCCCAAAGACCTTTTTCAGTCTTGTGTCCGCTGCTGAGTTTTCCATATTTGCTGGCATATTGAGTGCAGCACCTTAACAGCATCATCTTTTAGGATTTGAAATAGCTTAGCTGGAATTCCATCACTTATACTAGCTTTGTTTGTAGTGATGCTTCCTAAGGCCCACTTGACTTCACACTCCAAGATGTCTGGCTCTAGGTGAATGAAGCATCTTACTATGTGTCAGACATGATGTAAAGTGCTTTGAATGTTTTATCTCATTCAATTCCCACATGAATTCCGTAAGATGGGTATTGTCAGTATCGATTTTTTACAGATGAGGAAAGTGAAATATAGAGATGTTAAGTCACCAAAGGAAATACAATTAATAAGTACCTAATTTGGGATTTCAACCCCATTCTGTTGACTCCAAAGTTATGCTTTGTTGCAGCTTCCGTTTGGGAGCTATACTTTAATCCAATCCCTAAGTGTTTCTGGATATACAATAGAATCCCTGAATATCCAGTCCAATCTAGTCCCACCGCTCTCTCCCTGCCATATAACTTCATTTTGTTTTATTCACTGCATTTATCACCATCTGAAATATGTTCAGTTGCTCACTTGTTTTTATTGTTTTTCTCCTATCTGAATGCGAGCTACACAGCTGTAATGATATTGTTTACCTTGTCAACTCTTGCATTTCCAGGGCCTACTTTACTTCCTAGGACATAGGAGGTACTCAGTGATTTTTTGAATGAATGACTATTTCAAGGAGCAAGCATTAGGTGTTCATTCAAACCTTTCGCATGTCTGAGGATACAGTTATCCCTACTTATTCTCATTTCCTTCTAGATACCACATACTCTTCTCTTGTCTCCATGACTTACCTATACTATAATAGTTATGAGAAATATATTGGTTTCTGTAACTGGCTGCTTTTCATAATCCAGTTTATCATAGATTTGATTTAATTAATTTGATCTTTTAATTTTAAAAACTACCTTTAAGTATAAAGATGATACCATCACCTGTCATACATGAAGAAAGTTTGAAACATTTATTTGCCCATAAAAAGAAGACTGCTGATTTCCAAAAGTCTAAATTCAAAGAATTTGCCCAGAGGCCCATTTCATACACATTTTGCCATTTGTTGCTCAAAACTTTCTATTTAAAATACAGACCAGCTCTAAGCAACTTGATGGCTTAAAGCACAATAAACCAACATGTTAAAATAACTTGTTCTGATTAAAGACCTAATTCTAGTTGCCATGTTTTCAGGCAGGAAAAATAGACAAATTCTTAAACTGTGCAGCTTCACTAGGTCAATAATGAAAGCATGAGAAAATCAGAGGCCTTTTTGAACTATAGACACACAAACATACAAAACCCCACGATATTCAAAACAATTGAATGACATTCATAAATACAATCCAGGAAATCTGGGATTAAGACTCTTAGCCATGATTATCTTGATGTATATCTCAGTGTTCTCTCCAGCTCTCTTGGAATTTGTATCGTGTGACTGCCATTTCCAGAAAAAAAAGGGCAGACAAATCTCACAAACACGTCTTTCCTGCAGTCTTAGGAACTGTGAACATCTGTCCTAGCCCTCAACACTGGGTCTTTTTCTTCTTATTTCATTGAAGTTTCTGTTGCTAACTTACTGTTTCAGTTAAATGACTAAATCATATGAAACCACAGGCTAAAGTGAAAGATGTAAAGTTGATGATTTCCTCCTGGTTTATTTTTCTGGATTCATATGGTCCAAGTACAGCAGATAGGTAAGGAAAGAGCAACTTGGGATATGAATACTGGCTGGGTTGTACTTTCACTCTTCAGAAAGAAAATTTGGAAACATGTATAAAGTACAAGATGAAAATGCAATGATAAATGGCTAAGGTGATGTGATATTGTGATTTATAATAAGAATAAGTATTTTGATCTTCATCCACAGTTTCTGGCACCCTTACAGTTTCCTATATAAGAGCAGCAGAAACATCTTTTGTTACACAATTTAGTTTTTTTTTAATTTAAATTTATTTTAATTGGAGGTGAATTACTTTACAATATTGTATTGGTTCTGCCACACGACAACATGAATCTGCCACGGGCATACAGGTGTTCCCCATCCTGAACCCCGCTCCCACCTCCCTCCCCTTACCATCCCTCTGGGTCATCCCAGTGCACCAGCCCCAAGGATTCTATTTCGTTTTGTCTCCAGTTCCTAAACTAACTCAAGTTATAAATGTGAAATGGGTATATTTTGTTATTCACATAAACCACACCTGGGTTTACATTAGTGAGGTGACTTTTGGACCACTCATCTTTCTAAAGATGAAGGCAGGTTGCCAGAAGAAATAACCTCAGGGAGAGATGGATAGAACTTTCAGTCCAATCCCCAAACCTCTGGGGCAGGGAGAGGGGCTAGGAGGTCCAATCAATTACCCATGACCCATGAATTAGTCAATCATGCTTACATAATGAAGCCTCTATAGAAATCCCAAAGAAAAGGGTTCAGAGAGATTGGTGCTTGGAGAACAGTGCACCCAGAGAGGGCAGGGAAGCTCTGTATTTCTTCCCACATTCCTTGCCCTTTGCCTCTTTCCAGTTGCCTTTTCACAAGTTATATCTTTTTATAATAAACTGGTAATCTGCTAAGTAAAATGTCATACTGAGCTCTGTGAGCCACTCCAGCAAACTGATCAAACCCAATAAAGGGTTCAAAGGAACTCCAGTTCACAGACAGTTGATCAAAAGCACAGGTAACAACCTGGACTTGTGATTGGCACCGGAACTTTTATAGGACTAAGCCCTTAGCCTGTGGGATCTGATGCTCTCTCCAAGTAGAGAGTGTCTGAACTGAATTAAACTGGAGGACACCCAGCTGGTGTTGCAGAATTGCTTGGTATGGAAAACCTGCCCTCTCCTCAGATATGGCGGCCAGAAGTGTCATAACCAGAGCGCTGAGAGCGTGAAGAGCAGAGGAGTAGCAGAGGAGGGTTTTCTTCCTTTGCATTTTGACGTTAAAAGTGGGATTTATGAGGCTTTCCTGGCGGTCTAGTGGTTAAGACTTTGCCTTCCAGTATGAGGTATGTGTGTTGGGGGGCGGGGGTTCAATACTTGGTTGGGGAGCTAGGATTACACATGACTCTTGGCCAAAAAACCAGAACATAAGCAACAGAAGCAGTATTGTAACAAATTCAATAAAAACCTTGGAGATGGTCCACATTAAAAAAAAAAAATCTTAAAAAAAGTGGGATTTTCCATTTCAGTTCTGGTTCATGAAAACATGTGATCTGTGGGTGGGTGGGGGGTATGGATCAAAGGGCAGGGGACAATGACCATTGATTCCCTGGTGGCCGTGTGGTCACCCACAGAATGCAGCAGCAGCTGTGCTGTGCTCAGTTGATAAAGATAAAAGTTACCAATGAGGAAGCTTCATAACGTTGCTCAAGGAGACAGCCTTCCAGAGGCTTTTAACTCATGTTTTCTTAAAACAAGAGAAAGGAACAAATTGCTTCTGCCCTCTGAGTTACAGGGATCATGGACAAAGAACTAACTCATTTGCTAAATGGGGCCAATCTCATTATTCACTGGCAAGGCCAGATGCCCAGAAAGCCCAGTTAAATTATCCATCAGCAGTTAGATTTTAAATAAAGCATTGTACAGTAAAACAAACAAAACAAACACACAAATAAGCATGATATATAGGTGTTTATAATTAGAGAGAAACAAAGAAGGAAAGAAAAAGGGACTAAGTCGCTCCCAGAGAGTGCGAGACCACGATTCTTAACAACTGGTGACCTGAAGGGCGATTCTTAGAGAGAGACCTGACAAGTAAATATTTGCTCAAAAGAAAATATAAATCTCTTTGTTCATCTGCAGATTCTATTTGTTTTTACATTACTGAAAAATGTGGACTGACAAAAAGAGTTTTTAGGTTTCAACACAATGAGACACAGCACTTTCCATCTTCCTCAATGAAAAGTCCTGAAACAGAATATTTTTTAATATGCTCTTAACAGGAGATCCTTTTTTTTGTCCTGCTAACTTCATTGACTGCTTTAAATATTTCCCTTGCTTAAAATTTAAGGTCTATGGAAGACATAATTTGGCCAAGTGGAAAAAAATCAATCCTATATTACAATTATATATAGAGTTCATAAAGAAAGCCGTTTCCCTTAAGATGAACTCTCAAAATTCTCTCAAGACTATTAAGGAGGCAGTTGCAATGGAAACAAGTACTATATTTGATATACTCAACATTTATTTCTCCTTTTGTCTTAACTTACTGAATGTATTGGGGATATACATCAGTACATAAAAACTGAAATCTATTACACAATGGAAGTTTTAGCAGGCCCTGATGCTGGAAAAGATTGAGGGCAGGAGGAGAAGGGGATGACAGAGGATGAGATGATTGGATGGCATAATCAACTCAATGGACAAGAGGTTGAGTCAACTCCAGGAGATAGTGAAGGACAGGGAAGCCTGGCATGCTGCAGTCCATGGAGTTGCAAACCGAAATAACTGAGTGGCTGAACAACAACAACAACAAAAATAATGCTGTATAGTTATTAATATGAAGATATATCATGGAATTTCATAGTTTATGCAATACAAACTAAGCAAAAAATTTGACAAAATCTTACATATCCTGATTGCATATTTGGTAAAAAAGATCTATATCCATATATATTGAAAAGATCATATAGATAGACACATATATCAAGACAACACTGTTATCTGCTAAGGATTATTTTTACTTCCTCTTTTTTCCTTCTCTATATTTCTAAATATTCTGAAATGCTATGAAAATATATTACTTCTGGAGTTAAAACATAAACATTACTAAATATCCAATGTCCAATTGGTATGATAATTAAATCAGTTCTCGTAAGACTTCCCATCATTCTAATGTTGGGTCTAAATGATCCAAAACAAACACATGTACTGAGTGGCCCAGTGTTGAAACTTCACATAGATGTTGCCTAAGCTTGACCTCTATCATTTCCAAAATGTGTTCCAGCATTCTCCTTGCTGCTTTAGTAGCTAGAAATGGAGAAAAGCAACAGATGGTGACAGCTGTGACTGTCAGGGTGCCAACCTCGAGAAGGGAATTTCTACTTCAAGATGATTTTGCAGGGGTACAATAATATCTGGAGAATCTAGGCAAAAAGCTTTCCAAAATGCAAATGTTTGGGATTTTAAAAGAAAGGCAATTATGTAAGATCTTATAGTTTAATATGAAGGCTTTTGTTTCAGAAAAGAGTAAAAAGTTAACTAAATATCTGAAGTAGACTGCAGAATTTCTTTTACTAGACTTTCTTAAAATCTAATGTTACATTATAATTCATTTTATATTATGATCTGTGGAGCGGATCTTTTACCTTTTAACCTCTGGCTCCAACATGAACATCTAGCTATCAATGAATGTATTTCCAGAGTATAAAGATTAACATTATCATTAGCTTAAATAAAATGGAATTCATAAAGTCACATTCTCTATTAGGAAAATTTACAGTACTTTCCCAAAGCAAACCAAATAACTTCTGTTAAAAATGAAAATGTTTGAGTTTTAAAGTCAGGCAAATTTGAATTTTGCCTCTAGCACCTTTTATTAATTGTATAACTTGGAGAAACATTGATTTAGGGTTTTGATTTTTTTGCCTGTAAATTGCCACCAATCATGAGGGCTTTTTTTAAGGCTCAAAGATTCTTTACTGACACAGTTTCTTCCCCTTTTATGATATATGATGAAATTTCTGCAGTAATATGGTTTTAGCACACAGCTACCTCTCCTGAAGTTTATATGTCATCTTTCTGGAAGTTTACAGGTAGAAGTACATAATAAGCAATAGCATAAGAAAAAGATTCTCCCATTTTGCTTTGAAGATTGTGGCACCCACGCTCTAAAAGAGTCCCCAGTGATTTCAAGCCTTCTGCAGTTTCATCCATGAAAAGGCAGATAAGACCTAGCAACCGGTTATTTTTTAAAATTTATTTCATTAAAACTCACATAATATAAAACATATATATTAACCATATGTAACTACATTTTGGACTTCCCAGTGGCTCATTGGTAAAGAATCTGCCTGCCAATGCAGGAAATGTAGGAGACATGGGTTCGATCCCTTGTCTAGGAAGATCACCTGGAGAAGGAAATAGCAACCCACTCCAGTATTCTTGCCTGGAAAATTCCATGGACAAAGGAGCTTGGCAGGCTACAGTCCATGGGGTTGCAAAGAGCTGGACACCACTGAGCACACACAGCACAACACAGCACTACCATAAATAAAATAGATGGTAAAAATATGCTGTATGACTCAAGGAACTCAAACCAGGGCTCTGTAACAAACTAGAGGAGTGGGATGGGGTGGGCGGTGGGAGGGAAGCTAAGATAGAGGGGACATATGTATATCTATGTCTGATTCATGTTGATGTATGGCAGAAACCAACATAATATTGTAAAGCAATTATCCCTCAGTTAAAAATAAAGTAAAAAAAGCTCAACATTAAAAAAAAAAAAAACATGGTAGAGATTTTTCTTTGAGTTTTTTTATATTCATTTTCTTTAGGAACTTGGGACTAGTTCTCAGGACTGCACTGGAAGACGTTACATTGCATTAGGCTTATGTCTGCATCTATTTAATATTTTGGACTTGGTACTTACTATCAGACCCTGAATATGCTTGACACACAATAATTCGTAATTTTCCCAAAGCCTGCATTTGCTTCCCACCTTCTGTGAGCTTGCCCACCATGACCATCACTCCACTGTCTGCAATCACTTAGCCCATGCATGAATGCAGCCATCTCGGTCCCCACCAAATAAGCAGTCACTATCAAGAAGTATGGAGAAGGAAATGGTAACCCACTCCAGTATTCTTGCTTGGAGAATACCAGGGATGGAGGAGCCTGGTGGGCTTCCATCTATGGGGTTGCACAGAGTCGGACACGACTGAAGCGACTTAGCAGCAGCAACAGCAGCATCAAGAAGTATGGGCTTCTCAGATGGTGCTAGTGGTAAGGAATCTAACTGCCAACCCAAGAGACACGAGACACAGGTTTGATCCCTGGGTTAAGAAGATGCCCTGGCGGGGGAAATGGCAACCCACTCCAGTATTCTTGCCTGGAGAATTCCATGGAGAGAGGAGCCTGACAGGCTACAGTTCATGGGGTTGCAAAAGACTTGGACACTACTGAGGAACCAAGCATGCATACACGCATCAAGAAGTATACAGGCTAGAGTGGTTTTCATAAGTTCAGAACCTTCTTGGGATAAAATATCCTGGGTCCAAAAGATTGCACTAAATCATAGTCCTCATAGGCAAAAAATCTGAGTGTTAGGACATAGCCCAAGCACCTTTATTTAATTTTATCCTACATCAGTGTATTTGTTGCTTGTTTGGGCTACTGTCAGTGTGACTTTAGTCATATATTTTTTGGTACAAGAATCATATTCTTGAGGACAAGTTGTAAGCTGTCATATCCTCATTATTTCTTGAAGGCACTATCATGTCTTAAAAAAACTGAAGTCCTGGTCTTCTGCTTTCTCATACATTTAGCTGCTCTCCGGCATCCATTCTGCCTTTACTTGTTAATAGTGTCCCAATTTTTATCAGGTAACCTCCCCTCTTGTAAACAGATGGTGGGTTTTTAGGGATGCTCTACGGGTGAGGCATATGGTTTTAGTTTGAGATAATGTGCCTTATTTCATTAGCTGGCCACAAACTGTTCAGGGATGAAGTAAGTAAGTAACTTAATTTAGTCAATAGTCTGGGTAATGGTCTGGGTGAGTGGTGAGTGAGACAAGAAGCTTTGGGATTCTAGGAATCCCATAGAGACCATCTTGGGCTCCTGGAGACTCTCCGTCATCTCATGTGCTCACAGAAGTCTTCCCACTGCCCCAAGAACTGCCGCTATATCTCCTTCTCCTCTGCCTCCCTCCCCTCCTTTCTCCCTCCTCCTCTCCCCTCCTTCCTTCCTGTTACTCTCAGGTTCTTCCTCTCCTGTCCTCTCTCCTCCCCTTTCCTTCTTCATCCCCTTCTCTTCCTCCTTCTCCTATCTCTTTTCCTTCCCTCAAATCCATTCTGTGGAGTAAGCCGTAATCTTACTAAATAATCCCCACCCTTTATATTCCAAAACCTTCCTGTTCCCCAGTCTTCTCATACTTTGCCCAAGCTAAAACCTTCTTCACTCAGCAATCTACGCTGAACTTGCTGAAATGGGAAAGCCTGCATCTTCTACGCTCCCATTTCCCCTCACACCCTGACTTCCCTCTTTCTTAATGTGGTAGCCTTGTGACCTGATGTATATTGATGGAATTCTCAGCACATGTTTCGCTAGAGCCACTTTTTTTTTTTTTTTACTCCTACCACAGCCTTGACCTTGAGGATATTCATATTTCCTCTTTGTACAAAAATCTGAACAGCTTCTTAATTGAGCTTCTGAAACATAGTTAGCATGCTTTAGGATAGACATTCTAATTGTGCTCTCCTCTCCCTGGAATAAATAAACTACAGGTTTTCCGGATTATAAAAGAAAGAAAAAAAGGAAAAAAAAATCATTTGGGGACAAATGTTTTCTGAAATGCTTTGTGCCAACAATCGGGAATAAGAAAAATAAGAAGGATATATGCAACTTTCAAGACCTTGTTAAATTTTTTATTTTAAAATTCACGGTCTTAAAGACATCAGGAATAAGTGAAAGAGAAAGAAACAAGTGATCTCTCCTCTGAGCTAGGAAGTCTTAAAAGTTATCTACATGTATATTTTGGAAGTTGGGAGTAGATTTTTATCCTGGCTGAAAAAAGCTGCAATACTTTTCCCCAATTCAGGAAATGAATACTCATTGATACTACTCATTTTAGTATAAATTAAGCCACAAAATAATTCTTTGGTATCACTGCAATATTTTATATATATACATATATATATATATATATATATATATATATGCACAAACACATATATATGTGGGCAAACATATACCAATTACTCCACCAAAGTCATTCAGCAGCTGAAATATCTCCCTTTCACTACATATGTTCCATTCCTAACTCTCCTTTCTGTATAGAATGAACCATCAAACCAGCTGATAGTTGATTAAATGTTGACACTCTGCTTTTTGAGCAAGCTGAAAATTATTGATTTATTTAAAAATAACCCTACTTCTCTGGTTTTCCTAGTAAATCACCATGTGCACAAGTAATGTAAGTGGATTACAGGAAACATTAGCACTAGCCATTGTTGTTGCCAGCTACCAGAGCCACAGCATAGTTAGAGTCTAGACCAAAAGAGGTTAGTGAAGGCTAATGCAGCAAAATTGCTTATTGCCTCCATGTCATCATCACCCCAAAGAAAAAGCACAGCTTCGTCATGGATCTCTAAACCACAGATGGACTAAAAGTGAAATGACTTGCCAGAATTCCTCACTGATGCCTTTTATCCTCCATAATATTAAATTAACTCGACAGTACATGACATCAGAAGATAGAACAAACCTCTTGATCTGTAATTCACAGTGACTTTAAGAGCTGATAGCGATGAGTGTATGATGGTCACTAGAGGAAACATCTCTCCCGAGTCCGAGCATTAGCACAGGCATGTAGAGACCCAGTGACATCACTAACATCATGTGTCTTCACTCAGTAGACACAGTGCATGGCTTTTACCTTCAGAACATCTGCTACTCATGCAAGTGCAGAAACCTTGTCTGAATTTTTCAAGGAGCAAAATGACCCACATTCTTAACAAAAGCTCATATTATGTTCTCAGTTTCTGATTTTTTTTCTTTGGTTACCAACATTCCTCCCAGACATTTCCCAACCAAAACAAGAGACTCCATTTCATTTGTAGATACCTCAAATGATGGGTATTTCTAGATGCTCAAAATGATGGCTGGATCATAATAAATATTAAGAGCATGCTAGCTGAAAACATCAATGAATGGATCTTTGATCCTCCATACTTAGTTGTCATATATGTGGTAGATAAAAAAGTAAAGAAAAGGAAAAAAAAGCTTATCAATTTTCATTACATTAGGCTTATAGCTGCTACTGCTGCTAAGTTGCTTCAGTCGTGTCCGACTCTGTGCAGCCCCATAGACGGGGGCCCACTGTCTCTGGGATTCTCCAGGCAAGAACACTGGAGTGGGTTGCCATTTCCTTCTCCAATGCATGAAAGTGAAAAGCGAAAGTGAAGTCACTCAGTTGTGCCCGACTCTTAGCGACCCCATGGACTGCAGCCCACCAGGCTCCTCCATCCATGGGATTTTCCAGGCAAGAGTACTGGAGTGGGGTGCCATTGCCTTCTTCTCTCTCTAGGCTTACAGAGAGGTTGCCAAAATGCAAACACGGTTTCATTGAATCATCTTGCCTTAAAAGTCAACATATTTGGTTATATTTGGAGACAGAAATGCAATCAACACTCATTTAGCTACTACTTTGTGGTTTTAATGTGAATCCTCCTATCGTAATTTTAAACTTGAGAGGGACTGTAGTCCAAATGCTCTGTCAACCTTAGCATAAGTTTATGATACTTCCAGAAATTGGGAACTTCTGGTGTAGGTTATAAATCTTAAGAATGCAAACAATGGACCCACTACATCACCTTGATTAATAAAAGGTGATGGTTGTTCAGTGATATTAGGAATATTATCCATCCAATACTTCCCAACCACTTTATCTATTCCAGTTAGAAAACTCCCCTCCTTCATCATCACTTCTTCCCTTTCAGGGTCCCTTCACTTCTTACCATTTGAGTCAAGTGACCAGAAGATCTTTAATAAATACTATGTATATATATGGGCTTTCCTGGTGGCTCAGTGGTGGAATCCACCTGCCAATGCATGAGGTGCAGATTTGATTCCTAAGTTGGGAAGACCCCGTGCAGAAGCAAACAGCAACCCACTCCAGTATTGCCTGGAAAATCCCATGGACAGAGGAGCATGGTGGGCTACAGCCCATGAGGTCGCAAAAGAGTCAGAAATGACTTAAGGACTAAGCAACAACAACAATTTATATATAAACTGAGACTCCATCTACTTAGAGCAAAGTATCACAGAAGGCAGGAGGCTTAGTGCAGGATATGATCCAAAACTGCAGGATACGAACCAACATAAGACCTCCTAATACAACTTTTTGTTCAAATTATTAAGTGCCTACTGTGCACCTTGCATTGGGCTGTGCAGAGAAGATACAGACAGAGTTTCTTATTTAATGAGCCTACATTCAAGAGGAAGCCAACAGATAATAATCAGTTAACAAAAAGGAAACACCAGAGAATAAGAAATGCTATGGTAAATAGTCACTGAGATCCAGGGACAACTCGTCACCATTAGGCTTCATTTGTTTGAAAGCATCAACCACAGAGGAAAGCATCAGCATCAGTTACATGCAGTACTTACCACCACAACCACATTTGCTGCTGGGACTGGGCGGTTTTCCACTTCAAGGTCTTGACCAGCCATGGCCAACAGATTGAGAGGTGGGTCATATGCAGGTTTAGGAAATGCTGAATTAACAATTCGGTGGTGTTTGCCTATTTGAGCTTCAGAAGAGGAACGGTAGTTATATTTGTGTATCTTTTGTGGAGCTATATCCAGGCTCTTCTCAATGTCTTGTGAGTGGTGATAAATGAATGCTGGCTTCCCATTCTTCCTCTGATGAATTGCCCAAAAGTGATCATTATTTCTTGCAAGGCATCCTGAAAGGGGGCCGAAGTAGAAGCAAAAATCAAAGACCTTTTTCACTGAGCTGAATAGACTATCTGATAAAGAGAATTAACCTGTTTAAGACTTGTGAAGGCTTTAGATCAGCTACTCTTCATTTTCATCCCTACTCCATTATCCCCAATAAAGAGAACACACTCGGTGGTATGGAGGCATGTCAGAGCTTTTGAGTACACAGAAGGGTATAGTTTGAAGAAGTCCTATATTTCAGATATTCTAAAGCATCTTTTAGTCAGGAATTTCCTCCTTTATCTAAATGCACGGCTCTATCATCTTGTTGAGCGACTCTTCCTGGATGTCCTACCTATTCCTCAAATGACAACCCTTTATATCATATTCAAGCTTTCCTCCCTTTAATCAATAGCATTTCATACAATTCTTATTTCATATTTCTTTTATCCTGCTGATGTTTTATAATCAACTATGTGTAACTTTTAATACTTGTAGACTATTTGAAGCTGACTAATGGCAGAAGTCTGAGTATACTCATTGTGGTAGCAACTCCCAGTTGTATAATATCCATTCTTCCCTTCTTACTTAGTAATATGGCCATCTTGATAAAGTAATACATTCTCTTTTATTTCATCTGTTATGCAAATATCCATTGACTTGAATGGCTCTTTTGTTCTTTTTATCATCAGCCACAGAAAGAAACAGATAACATAGACATGTAAGTCTAAAGAGTGTCACTAGGTGACACGCCAATTCGAAAAGCAAGCTTAAGATCTTCTATATAAGATGACAAGCAGATTGATCAAATCACAACATAATAATGCCATCCACATTGTACCTAGCAACCTAGGCACCACAGATTTTCCCTCAGGATGCCTATGGCAACAATAAGCTGTAAAAATGCTCTCCCCAGAAGATGACATCGCTCTTTTTATAAGAATTCTGGGGTGTCTTGAATTCTTACCAAATATTTATAGTAGAGAAATTGCTAGTTTTATAGCTTTCTTTTCCATCCAGCCTCTGTGACCAGCATGTATTTACAGCACTTTCAGTAACGTTATTTTACCATTATGCTCTCAACTCTCACTTAGGGATAAGAAGACAGGTTATTTTTCTCAGTAAGCTCAACTGCATTCACCACGATGTAATTGTTTGGAAATTATTGGGTCCCAGTGCCTTTAGGCTTTTAGATCATTCCAATCACAATTAAATTCCATGTGAATTCTGAGACAGTATAGAAACTAATCCTCATGTCTTCAATCCTCAGCATGCTGAATAGACTGTAACTTTTTAGAAAAAGAAATCAATTTACTATAATTCACCAACAATGATGATTAGACAGTATGACCTTGAAATAACTATCAACTTTGTTTCTCTGAATGAAGTAGGAATTCCTCAGATTTGGAAATGACACTGTCATTAGGAACATATATAAATGAATATGGTCCTTCGCTGTTAATATTCTTGTTGTGCTTTATTAATGGAGAATGGTGATAAAATGTTTTAGAGATATATTAACTTTCTGACCACAAATGTTTGTTTAAATTTTACTGAAAGTGATTTAATAAATTATATAGTAGTGTCCTACAGTAGGGGTCCCCAGCCTCCAGGATCTAATATCTGATGATATAAAGTAGAGCTGATGTAACAATAACAGAAATAAAGTACACAATAAATGTAATGCACCTGAATCATCCCCAAACCATCCCCCACCAGGCCTGTCCATGGAAAAACTCTCTTCCGCGAAACTGATCCCTGGTGCCAAAAGGCTGGGGGCTACTGTCCTACAGTGTTTCTATACTATAGGTGAAGTTTCCTCCCTCCCCTCTTAGAGGACTGAGTCTGACATTGTAAAGAGCAACAACGGAGTGGTCACCTTAAGGCTAAGAAACAGAATGGAGATACTATTTTTATCTTAGCTGACTTTGTAAACATGCCTCAGTTAAAGATGGTCCCTTGTCTCAGAAAAGGCATATTGCACACTTGAATGAATTTAGGTTTCTCACCTGAGGGATTTGTTCTCCTACCAAAAAGAGGGATTATAACCCTATCTAACAAGATAGTGCTATAGAAATAGGCACATTAATTAAAAAATTAACATGCAAAAAAGATTGGAAGTCCTTGCAAGATTTGGGAAGAGAAAAAAGGGGAAAAAAACAAAACAAAACATGGTAGGGGATGGCGAAGAGTTTCACTAAGAAAAAGAAGTAGCTCAGAAGATCAGAAAATGCAGCTTTATGAGAAGGGGAAAAATTAATGAAGAGCTGAGAAATTTATCTTCAGTCTTTCTTTTTATATGATATCAGGCTTCCCTGATGACTCAGTGGGTAAAGAATCCACCTGCAATGCACAAGACACAGGAGACGCAGGTTCAATCCTGAGAAGGAAATGGCAACTCAGTCCAGCATTCTTGCCTGAAAAATCCCATGGACAGAGGAGCCTGGCAGGCTATGGTCCAGAGGGTCGCAAAGAGTTGGACACGACTGAGTGGCTAAACACACAATACGTGATATCAATCCCCCAAAAATAGAATAGGTGAGTCCGACTAATAAGGCTCTTGTACGAAAATAAGCCTACAGAGAAAGATGAAAAACATCTAATTTTAAGTGCAATTGAAACACAACTAGAATCTCCCAGCCCTATCAAGTTATAAATGTGAAAAGACTCAGTCCTGGCTTGTCCCTGAGTAATGAGAACCAAGCTGGCATCACTATTAGGAACCCCACCAAAGACATTAGGAAAGAAAAAGTTTTTCAAAGTGTTATGCTTAGATCCCTGCATCAAAATTACCTGGGATATTAAGACTCAGATCCCCATATCGCAGACTCTTTGGAAAGGTAACTTACAAATCTGGATTTCTAATCAAAATTTTCTCACATTCCAACTCTGAAGTTGAGGACCACTGAGTTAGTATTTGGGACAAGTTTTATTTTTTTTGTCTTCAAATGTTACCTCTCTATCACCTCCTTCACTTCAACATTATGACTATATTCAGGTAAACATTTTGGAAATTTTAAGATTCAGATGTCTATTAAAGATCAAAGTGGAGATGTTGAATTAGAAATTTAATAAGTGTATACTTCATGGTTGGAGAGAGACATATTTGTAAATCATCCAGTATGGATAAAATTTAAAGCCAAGTGACTGGAGATTCCTTGAAAAGAGAAGAGTATATAGGGCAGAGCTCATGGTAGAATTACAATATTTAGAGTCAAGAAGCTGAATGAAATAGAGCCAGCAATGACAAATGAGAAGGAACGGTAGTAAAGAAGGAGGAAAATCAAGGAAGAGTAATTCCTAGAAGATTAAGAGAGAAAATGTTTTAGAACCTGTATGTATTATAAGGTCTTAGGAGCAACTGAAAAATCAGTCTTATAGTGATGTCTCTAGAAACTTGAATATAAATGGAATTTCCATGTGTTTCCAAGTAAGGTAAGTCCCACTGAAGACATACTTATCGACTTAAAAAAATTACAAAGCACATAGGGATTACCGCCATGAGAGAAGGTCAGAAAATGGAGAAGTGGGTAGATTCTTAACTAAGAAGAAAAAATGAAAGAGAAAATTGAAGGGGGCTTCAAAATAAGTTAATTGAAACATCCAAATAGAAAAGAAAATAAGAATAAGGGATTTGAGGGAAAGAGAACTGGCATGTTTCAATTCAAGCAAAAATCATAGAAATGAAAAATATAGTAACTGAAGAAATGCAATACATGGGTTAAACAATAGACTAGACACCACTGAATAGAGAATTGGTAAGTTGGAAAGGTTTAGGTAATAATTCAGAAAGCAGCACAGAGAAATTAAGAGTGGAAATAAGAAAAAGAAGATTCCTTTGGGACTCTAAGACCCATACCTACTGGCATTCATGCTCATTAAGAGTGAGTGAGACCTCGCTTGTGATGGGATGTCCTTTCTGTGATTCAGCTAAAAAAAGATGACTTCTGTGCTGCTGGGAGACTCCTTTTGATTTTGATGAAGCAAGTTGTTGGAGAGGTCCACGTGAAGAAGGAGGCTTCTAGCCAAAATCCGAGGAAGAACTGAGGCTCCCAGTTGCAACAGCGATTAAGGAACTGAATCCTGTCAGCAACCATGTAAATAAAGTGAGTGAGGTGAAGTCGCTCAGTCATGTCCGACTCTTTGCGACCCCATGGACTGTAGCCTACCACGCTCCTCTATCCGTGAGATTTTCCAGGCAAGAGCACTGGAGAGGGGTGCCATAAACTTGGAAGCAAATCTGTCCTCCGGTGAGCCTTCACCTAGGAGCCTAGCTCAGGCCAACACTTTAACTGAAGCCTAATGAGAGACCTTGAAGCGGACGTCTCCGGTAAGCCATGGCCAAATTTCTGCCTCACAGAAACTGAGAAATGCTAAATATGTGTTGTTTAATTTGCTAAATTTTATAGCAATTTGTTATGCAGTGATAGGAAACTAATGCCAAGACACTGAGTGATTTTTGAGGATAACATGGTACATTGCAAAATACCTTTAATAGCATTTAAAAAATGAAACATTAGGAAATTGAACATTTTATAAAATTTAAAGAGGGAAGTGATAATGTAAAATTTATATTTCTCAGAGATCACTCTGGCTGTACAATAAAATGGACTGGGAGGAAGCAAAAGTAAGTGCAAATGTACTGGGTAAAATATTTTAGATGACAATAGAATAGCCCAGACAAGGTGGCAGGCAGTAGGAAGACAAAGCAGAGGTGAATTTCAGAAGCCTTAAGATATAGGAATTGATGAAAAAATAAAAAGGAATAAATTCAGTAATTGAGTTAATGTTGTAGGAAGGAATGAACAGTGGATATTTAAGAATAATTCTATTTCCAGTTGGCAATTCAACATATAAGGGTGTCCTTTATTGAGACAGGGAAATGTGATTCTGTAGTGCCTACAATATATAGAAATGGAAACATCTAGAAAGAAATTACATTTATATGGAACCCAGGAGAAAGTGCTGGACTAAAGATAAATACTGAAAAACCATAAGCATACTCAAGGAAAAGTGAGTGCCTGAATGATGAGACTACCTTGTGGAATGACAAGAACTATGAGTCTACAGCAAGGATTCAGAAAAAGCCACATTAAAGGAATATTTGGCAGGAGAAGAAGAAAAATTAGAGATTGTGGAAGTATGGAAGTCGTGGAAAGAGTGTACCAAGGGGTCTGTGATTGGCAGTGTCCAGTGTCACTCACAATCTGAGAGTTGAAACAACTCTGAACACTTGCATAGGATTTACTGACCGAAACTTCATCAATGGACAGCTGACCCTGGATATTCAGAGCACCAGACTCCACATGGAAAAGCTCTGGGTATAGCATTAGAAATACAAACCATTCTCTACTGTTGAGTCTTTGAAAATAATAAAGTAATCTTTAAGGACTTAAAAGGTTAAGGAAGATTCTGAGCCTGGATACGATGGAGCAAACACACTCTGTCTTGTTAACTATAATAAACAGAGCTATAAAATCTAAACAAAATGTATAAAACAGCTTTCTGAGGACTCTGGGAAGTAAATGGTAGCAGAGCAATTAGGGATGATGAACAGAATTCAAAATTCGTCTCTCCTTGCCTCCAGTATTCTCTAGCCAACCCACAGTGTACACCAGAGTATAGACAAGGATAGCTCCAGGAGAAAATACAACACCAGGATTTGTGAGACACAGTCAAAGCAGTGCTTAGAGGAAAGCTTACAGCATAAATGTTTGTATTAGAAAAGAAGAGAGGTCTCTAATTAATAATCGAAGCCTCTACTTTAGGAAACCAGAAAAACAAAAAGAGCAAAATAAATGTAAAGTATGCAAAGGAAAAGAAATTAAGAAGTTAAAATGAGAAATAATTATACTGAAAATAGGAAACAAAAAAGAAAATCAATGAAACAAAAGTTTATTCTTTGAAAACATCAATAAATTGATAAAACTCTAGCAAGACTGACAAATAGAGAAGACACAGATTGCCAACACCAGATGAAAGAAAGAATATCACTACATACCCAGTAGACATGAAAAGGATAATGAGAAAATAAATGTGTACAACTCTTTGCATCTGTATTTAACAAGTTAGATGAAATGACCAATTCAAACCCTAGAAAATAATGAAACTCACACAAGAAATATGTTACCTAAATTGTCCTAAAATTATAACAGAAATTGAATTCCTATTTTTTTCTTATGAAAAAGAAATTTTCAAGATCAAATGGTTTCACTGGCAAATTGAAACACTTAAAGAAAAAATTAACTTCATTTATATATAACCTCTCCCTGAAAATAGAAGAAAAAAGAACACTCCTCAAAGCACCTTATGAGGCCAAAATTACTCTGATAACAAAACCAGAAAAAGACCCTACTAAAAAAGAAAACTAAAGACCAAATATTGCTCGTGAATATATATGGAAAAATCCTCAACATATTAGCAAATTGAATGCAGAAATATAAAAGATAATACATAACCAAGTAAGGCTTATCCTGGGAATGTAAGGCTGCTTTAATATTTAAAAAGCAATCAACCTAATCCATCATATTGACAGTCTAATGAAGGAAAACCATATTATCATACCAACTGATGCAGAAAGAGCATTTGACAAAATTCATATCAACTTACAGTGAAAAAAATAAGCAAACCAGAAATAGAAGGGAACTTCTTTAAACGTGTAAAAGACACCTACACAAAAACTCACAGCTAACAATAGGTTTACCTTCCCTCTCTTAAGAATAGAGAACAAGACAATGACACTCATCACTTCTATACAACACTATACTGCATGAAAATCCTATTTATTGCCAGTAAACAAAGAAGTAAAAGGCACACACAGTGGAGAAGAAAAAATAAAATTGTTCTATTTGTGGAAAGGATGATTGTCTATCTATAAAATCCTAAGGAACTCATCAAAATTTTGATACCACGGGTGAGTTTAGCAAGTGAATAGACTGTAATATTAACCTATGAAATCAATGGCATTTCTATAAGCTAGCAATGTACAACTGAAAACTGATTTTTAAAAAATATTTACAAGAGTTACAGAAAATAAAATACTTAGGTATAACTCTAACAAAATATGTACAGGATATATCTAGTGAAAACTACAAAACACTGAGAAAGTAAAACAAAAGGAACTGAATAGACATACTGTGTTCATGAATTGGAAGGCTTTATATAATGAAGATTTAATTATCCCCAACGACAATAAAAATTCAAGCAAAACTCTACACATATAATAGATTGATTCTAAAGTAGAATAAGCAATTTTAAATGAAGAATAAAGGTGACAGAATACTACAGTCCAATTCTAGGACTTACGATAAAGCTACAGTAATCAATAGAATGGAGTATTAGCAAAGAAAAAGGTAGATAAATCAGTGAGACAAAATTGAGTTCAAAAACAGATTGATGCATGGCAAAACCCACCACAATAGTGTAAAGTAATTAGTCTCCAACTGAAATTAATAAATTAAAACAGATCCAGAGAAAATGTCACCACTTGATTTTTTTACAAATATGTAAAAACAATAAAGGATAGTTTTTTTCAAAATCATATTGGAACAATCGGACATTCATTTGTAACAAAATGAGTCTATACAAACTTCATAGAAATGAACTTAATAAAGATCACAGATCCAAGTATAACGTACAACTATAAAACTTCTAGAAGAAAATACAGGAGAAAATCTTTATAACTAGGGTTAGTCAGAAAATTCTTAGATGTGTCACCAAAATCACAATCCATAAGAGAAAAAGAATTGCTCAATTGGACTGGATTAAAACAGAAAAATTTCTGCTCTGTTTAAGACACTGTTAAGAGAATGAAGCAGCAAGCTAAAGAGTGGCAAAAAATAATCGCAAATCATATATCCAACAAGGGACTTGTAATAAGAAAAAATAAAGAACTCAAGAAATTTAACAGTAGGAAAACAAACCAATTTAAAACTAGGCTAAAAGATTTGAACAGACACAAAGGCAAAGATATATGAATAGCAAAGAGGCACATGAATATTACCCCAGTAATGAAATCCATATTAAAACTGTGATATGATAACACTACATATCTCTTAGAATTGCTAAAATGAAAAATACTAACAATACTCAGATAGTAAACAAACTTTTGCAGCAACTCTATGCATAGTTGCATATGAGTGGAATATAAAGTGGAATCAATTCAAATGTCCTTCGATCGATGAATGGAAAGCAAACTGATACATCTATACAAAGGAACATTGCTCATCAACGAAAAAAAATGAATTATTGATCTGCAAAACAATTTGGATTACCCTCAAAGGCATTAGGCTGAGGAAAGGAAGACAATTGCAGAAAGTCCATTTATAGAACATTCTTGAAAAGCAAAAACTAATACTGAAAAGAAAAAACTAGATCAATAATTATTAGGTTATCAGTTGAGAAGCAGGGGGAGTAGAATGAAGGAGTTCTTTGGAGCGACTGAACTTTTTTGTATACAATATGATTACATGAATCTATAGATAGGTTAAAATTCATTGCACTATACTCCAAATAAAGGCAATAGATTATGCTGTGTTATGCTTTGTAAGCTACCTTTTTCACTCAATACTGTATCAAAACATCTTTTCTCATCACTAAATGTTTATCTATCACATTAACAATGATTGATAATGTACAGAAAGTAATTTCAGAGTTGTGGGGGGGAGAGAAAGCTAGATGTAATTGGATTGAGGATCAAATGGGAGATAAATGAGAAATAACATGTATAACAACACCTGCAACAAACTTCAGTGTGATAAGAGAGTTCAGTTCACTTCAGTCGCTCAGTCGTGTCCAACTCTTTGCGACCCCATGAATCGCAGCACGCCAGGCCTCCCTGTCCATCACCAACTACTGGAGTTCACTCAGACTCACATCCATCGAGTCAGTGATGCCATCCATCCACCTCATCCTCTGTTGTCCTCCTGCCCCCAATCCCTCCCAGCATCAGAGTCTTTTCCAATGAGTCAACTCTTCGTATGAGGTGGCCAAAAGTACTGGAGTTTCAGCTTTAGCATCATTCCTTCCAAAGAAATCCCAGGGCTGATCTCCTTCAGAATGGACTGGTTGGATCTCCTTGCAGTCCAAGGGACTTTCAAGAGTATTCTCCAACACCACAATTCAAAAGCATCAATTGTTCAGCACTCAGCCTTCTTCACAGTCCAACTCTCACATCCATACATGACTACTGGAAAAAATATAGCCTTGACTAGATGGACCTTTGTTGGCAAAGTAATGTCTCTACTTTTGAATATGCTATCTAGGTTGATCATAGCTTTCCTTCCAAGGAGTAAGCGTCTTTTAATTTCATGGCTGCAGTCACCATCTGCAGTGATTTTGGAGCCCCCAAAAATAAAGTCTGACACTGTTTCCACTGTTCCCCCATCTATTTGCCATGAAGTGATGGGACTGGATGCCATGATCTTAGTTTTCTGAATGTTGAGCTTTAAGCCAACTTTTTCACTCTCCTCTTTCACTTTCATCAAGAGGCTTTTTAGTTCCTCTTCACTTTCTGCCATAATGGTGGTGTCATCTGCATATCTGAGGTTATTGATATTTCTCCTGGCAATCTTGATTCTAGCTTGTGTTTCTTCCAGTCCAGCGTTTCTCATGATGTACTCTGCATAGAAGTTAAATAAGCAGGGTGACAATATACAGCCTTGACATACTCCTTTTCCTATTTGGAATCAGTCTGTTGTTCCATGTTCAGTTCTAACTGTTACTTCCTGACCTGCATACAGATTTCTCAAGAGGCAGGTTAGGTGGTCTGATATTCCCATCTCTTTCAGAATTTTCCACAGTTTATTGTGATTCACACAGTCAAAGGCTTTGGCATAGTCAATAAAGCAGAAATAGATGTTTTTCTGGAACTCTCTTGCTTTTTCCATGATCCAGCAGATGTTGGCAATTTGATCTCTGTTTCCTCTGCCTTTTCTAAAACCAGCTTGAACATCTGAAAGTTCACGGTTCACATATTGCTGAAGCCTGGCTTGGAGAATTTTGAGCATTACTTTACTAGCATGTGAGATGAGTGCAATTGTGTGGTAGTTTGAGCATTCTTTGGCATTGCCTTTCTTTGGGATTGGAATGAAAACTGACCTTTTCCAGTCCTGTGGCCACTGCTGGGATAAGAGAGTAGCAGTGTATTCACAGAAAGGGAAAGCAGGGTTGAGGGATTTTTTTTTTTTTTTCACTATAGGAGAGGTCTGAATACATTTAATCCTTAAAGAGAAAGAGCTAGTTGAGAAGGAGTGGTTGGAAATATCACTAAAAGAAAAACAGATGGAATAATCAGTAGACTGACCCTCCCCAGCAGACTGGAGGAGTTGGGATCCAGAGTACCATCAGGGGGATGAACCTTGGATTGGAAGGAGGTATTTTTTCCATTATAATATGGGGATTCGGGAGAGGCAGAAAGATGAAGGATGTTAATGGATCTGGCAGTGGAAATTGAGCAAGTTTTCTTCTGACAGTTTCTATTTTCTCCATGAAGGAGATGAAGCTATCTCATAAGAGAGAGAGGATAAGAGAACGAAGATTGGAGATTCCAGGAGAATTGAGAAGGACTGAAAAAACGTCTTGTAAGGAATGAAAAAGAAAGTAGATATAAGGTGAGTAGTAGGATTCCTCATCTTCACTGAGAGCTCAGTGACAATTTTTTCTATTTCTAAGGGACAGAGCTCCCTGACAGAATAGTGACTAGCTCGTTGAAGATACTTAACTGCATTTAAAAGTACTTTTATCATAGGAATGGCATTTACAGGACAATAACCAGTTTTGATGGTCATAAAATTCCACAATTGAAGTTTCATTCTGGATATGACCCTGATAATCTCTGAAGAGATCCATAACAAAGGAAAGAGAAAACATGTAAAATCACAATGTGATTTTATGCTTATGTACATTATGATTCATTATTTCAAAATCAACTTTAGTAACTCTGGATGCATAAGGTAGAATGGCCTCACATACACCCTCTCAGAATAAATCCTATGGATGGCAGCTGTTTAAATCAGTGTCAGTGACTTGGGAAAGGAATAAAGGATGAAACAGTGGTCACCAAAGAGACCTAAAAAAGTGAACAATCAAAAAAGGACAACTTTGTTTTCTGATCATTTTGTAAAAGGACAATCATTGTTTTTCAAGGATTGCCAGCACTTCCTTCTCTAGAAAGGAAATGCAAATGGATAACATCAAGGAAGTCCCTTGGGAATTTCTACATGAGATATGACAAGGTTCTCATTTGATTTGTAAATGCCTCTCAGGAAAAGTTAAAAATAGATAAGTACCAGTAAAATTTTACTTAGAAAATGCCAATTAATAGAATTGAGAAAGGAAAGAAACATGCTTTTATTTTATTTTATTTCATTTTTATTTATTTATTTATTTTTTACTTTACAATATTGTATTGGTTTTGCCATACATTGACATGAATCCACCACGGGTGTACATGCGATCCCAAACATGAACCCCCCTCCCACCTCCCTCCCCACAACATCCCTCTGGGCCATCCCCGTGCACCAGCCCCAAGCATGCTGTATCCTGCATTGGACATAGACTGGTGATTCAATTCTTACATGATAGTATACATGTTTCAATGCCATTCTCCCAAATCATCCCACCCTCTCCCTCTCCCTCTGAGTCCAAAAGTCCGCTATACACATCTGTGTCTTTTTTGCTGTCTTGCATACAGGGTCATCATTGTCATCTTTCTAAATTCCATATATATGTGTTAGTATACTGTATTGGTGTTTTTCTTTCTGGCTTACTTCGCTCTGTATAACCGGCTCCAGTTTTATCCATCTCATCAGAACTGATTCAAAGAAACATGCTTTTAAAAAGAAGCAATGGTTTAAGAGAAAAGAGACGTAGACTGTATCTTTAACACCCACCACACCCTGTCTATCAGAACTTGAGTTATGGGTCCTCAACCTCTCTGAGCCTCAGTTTTGATCCCTAGGTTGGGAAGATCCCCTGGAGAAGGAAATGGCAATCCACTCCAGCACTATTGCCTGGAAAATCCCATGGACAGAGGAGCCTGGTAGGCTACAGTCCATGGGGTCGCAAAGAGTCGGACACGACTGAGCGACTTCACTATATTCACTATAACCTCTCTGAGCCTCAGTTTTCTCATCAGAAAATGAAGGTGGATCTTGTATTACAGGTCTACAACCAGATTAGAAATGTACTTTACAAGACAGCACAGTACATTCTTTAAGTTCAGTTCAGTTCAGTTTAGTTCAGTCGCTCAGTCGTGTCTGACTCTTTGCGACCCCATGAATCGCAGCATGCCAAGCCTCCCTGTCCATCACCAACTCCCGGAGTTCACTCAGAGTTGCGTCCATCAAGTCAGTGATGCCTTCCAGCCATCTCATCCTTGGTCGTCCCCTTCTTCTCCTGCCCCCAATCCTTCCCAGCATCAAAGTCTTTTCCAATGAGTCAACTCTTCGCATGAGATGGCCAAAGTACTGGAGTTTCAGCTTTAGCATCATTCATTCCAAAGAAATCCCAGGGTTGATCTCCTTCAGAATGGACTGGTTGGATCTCCTTGCAGTCCAAGGGACTCTCAAGAGTCTTCTCCAACATCACAGTTCAAAAGCATCAATTCTTCGGTGCTCAGCCTTCTTCATAGTCCAACTCTCACATCCATACATGACTACTGGAAAAACCATAGCCTTGACTAGATGGACCTTAGTCGGCAAAGTAATGTCTCTGCTTTAAAGTGAGCCTCAATTCAGTTAGATTTCCCATGGCGCTGATTTTTCTCTATAAGGAGGATTTTCAGAAGCGCTATCCTTGGATGGAAGGAGTCTAACATTAAAACAATGGCAACCCACTCCAGTATTCTTGCCTGGAGAATTCCATGGATGGAGGAGCCTGGTGGGCTACAGTCCACGGGGTCACAAAGTGTCGGACACTACTGAGCGACTTCACTTCACTTCACTTCCAGTTGTTCTGTAATACTACTTACTACTGTTAATGCTAACCCATGAAGTCACCACGGCACTAATCTCCAGTTAGAAGCACCCACAGTACCAACACTGAATCTTCCTGGTGAACAAATACAGCCTTCCCAAGATGCGGCAACTGAGGTGTATTAGGATAACCTTCCAGGTATAACAGACACTCACTCATACTAATCTTATTAGCAAGGTACACTAGTGCTTTGAAAATTCCATTATGGCTCTGTCTATATATATTAACATAAAGCTAATTTTGCAAAATTCAGTTTGTGTCTTAGTTATGTTCTTACAACATGTGTTATATTATGTATGCATATATTTATATGTGCACACACTTATTTTGTATCCTGATACCAAATAATCAATTTGATAAAAAAAAAAGTTCATCTTCAGACCAGTAAATGAATCATAAAAAGTAAAATAATGTGTGCGTGCGTGCGTCCTTAGTTACTTAGTCGTGTCTGACTCTTTGCAGCCCCATGGAAGAGCCCTCCACACTCCTTTGTCCATTGGATTTCCCAGGCAAGAATATTAGAGTGAATTGCCATTTCCTTTTGCAGGCAATTTTCCTGATTCAGGGATGGAGACTCGTGCGTACCGAGTCTCCTGCATTGCAGGCAGATTCTTTACCCACTGAGCCATTGTTTCTAAAAGATAACAATTATAAAAATTTTAATTGAATTATACACATAAAAATTTTAAGCAATCATGGGCCCTCCCATGATTACCATGATTTACCAAAAGGCCCTCCCTTTTGGTAAAGGAGCTTGTTACCAAAAGAGCACTCCCTTCCAGAAATGTTTTTTCCTAAAATCTAGTTTATGCCCTAGTCTTTAAGATATAAAAACATAATTCCTTGAGGAAACTCTATGTCTTCTCCTAACATTATTTAAATGCTTCAAGTGTTTGGCCAGTGATATGTCTAGCATATCAATAATAAAAATTTAAAAAAAAAAAAAACCCACAGTAACTAGTCTTATTTTTAGAGAACTGCTTCTATTTTTTTCTATGTAGGAAAGGGCCTGAATCTTACCACAATAAGGAAAGATTTTTATTAAGGCATCTTGTCAGCTTTTCCTGCATGTTCTTTGATATAAACACTCCTTCATATTTCCTCAAATATCCTGTTAGAACTAACATGGTTCCTACTCCCACTTAGAGCCCACTGTAACTACTCTGGGAGTCCCTCCATTCTTCCTATTTAACTCTTCCATCCAAAGTTGAGCTGCATGACAGAAAACTCTATCTGGAAGCCACAGAAATGGACAGTCATTTCAGCAAATATCCACTGTGTGCCACGTGCCGGTGGTAAAATTATAATGAAAGGATTTCATGTTTCCTGGGTTTTGCCAAGCTTTAGTAGCCATATGTTTCATCTGATAAATCAGTATTACAGAGTGAAATTTAATACAATTTGGGCAGCACCCTTGGGGCAGTGTGACTAGACAGAAGTCATAAAGAAATGAGATTATGACCATGGCCTCAGACTCTGCTGGAGGAAGTGAGATTTATATTGGCTCAACAGAAGCAGATAGATGCTCCACAGTTCCTGAAGAACTGAGTTGAAAGATGCTTGGAGGAGAGGTTGACAAGAGTGAAAGCTACTATCTCTTCAACTCTACACAGCAGTTAAGAGAAGATCTTCATCAAGATACGCCCTCTTGGGAAATGCAGAAGTGAGGAAAAATGATCATACAGCTAGAAAGCTAAGTAACACTAGCCTCTGCAGAAATCATAGAAATTGAGTTCCATATGCATTTATAGAGTGATAAAGCTCTAAATACACTTGTAAAATGTAATTTTTATGCCTCATTGTTATGCAAGCATTTAAAATATTGGTATTTATAAATATAGAGATTATAAACTATTATCATCTTATTTATAGCAGAATTCTCCAAATGACTTGAAAGCTGTACTTCAATTGCAAGGAAAAGAAAAATATCTGTTTTAAGAATAATTCTCATAGTAGATTAGGAATTATATTTAAAAATAGCAAAATGAATATTAGAACAGATTAAAAAATTACAATATTTTCATAGTAATGACACTGGGCCGTGCTGTGCTCAGTCGCTCAGCCGTGTCCAACTCTTTATGACCCCGTTGACTATAGCCCACCAGGCTCCCCTGTCCATGGGATTCTCCAGGCAAGAATACTGGAGTGGCTTGCCATGCCCTCCTTCAGGAGATCTTCCTGATTCAGGAATCAAACCTATGTCTCTTAAGTCTCCTGCATTGGCAGGCAGGTTCTTTACCACTAGCTATACCTGGGAAGCCCCAGTAATGATACTACAGAGAGTAAGAAAGGAGGCCCATGGTGGCCACTTGAAGAAATCTTGTCCTGGTCTCCTCTGCCTGTATTTAGGGATTTGAGGAGCACAGGGCACTTGGTAGGTCCTTCAGGTCAACACCTCTACTCCATCCTGTCCTGGTCCCTTCATCCATCACTTGAAATTAACACCACTGGTCAAAGGTACTGCTTTCTCAGCAGACACTGCTTTTTTTTTTTCACTGTTCTTTGAAAAAAATGAACATTTGCTAGGGAAAGACCATACAGTTAACAGCTATTTTTATCAGGAGTAGATCACTGCATCACATCTTTCCTAAAATAGCGCTAGTGGAGGAGAGACCCCTCTTGAAATGCGAAGTAAGAAGAACACACTTTCATTGGGGTGGAGAGGAAGGAGAAGGCAAGAGGTTGAGATTCAGCCTGAGCACAGAGCTCCAGAGAGTGAGCTTCAAGATGTCAAGGGCAGGGTTGGGGGAAGGGAAGGGGCTGCCACCAGCGGGGGCTGATGCCTTAGGCTGAGGTATGGGAGACCCAAAGCACTTTTGCTTCAGGCTCAGGGTAGGACTGGTTTGGAGGCACAGTCTGTACCCATGGTGAATTTATGGTCGACTCAGCAGAACTTAACGCTAGGGGAGGTAGGTTGCTTGATCCACAGAATGCATATATAGCAACTCTGATTTCATGAAGCCCACTCCCTCCCCTCCCACATACACACCTCAAAGGTATATGGGCAAGGCTCTCACAGTGGAATATGCGAACCATGCAATTCACAGAGTTTGCAAGGTGTCCGTGGACATGCAGAAGGTTCAACATTAGAAGTGGGATATTTTGGCTCCTGTTGGATGTTGTGAATTCAGGTAGTTTGTAGAGTGAGACAGCAGGAGGGGTGATACTACAAATTCTACCCCAAACCTAAGACTGAAGGTCTTTACCAGAGGTTGCCCATAATTGCAGCACCTCTGGTGGCTATGGAGTTATTTTTCTCTTATGTTCTCCAGTTTGGAAAACAGCATTCATTGCTTCCAACACTAGCTTACTAGTTATGAACAATTTTTAATTCACAAGGCAAAAGTTTACTAGTATTTTCTTTTTAATGGAGGTACAAAAATTAGATGTTCATGGCAGGGACTCTTCACAAAAGAAGGCTTCAGAGTGAATTTCTTTTTAATGGGTGATAGTCAAGAAGGCAATGGCAACCCACTCCAGTACTCTTGCCTGGAAAATCCCATGTATGGAGGAGCCTGGTAGGCTGCAGTCCATGGGGTCGCTAAGAGTCGGACACGACTAAGCGACTTCACTTTCACTTTTCACTTTCATGCATTGGAGAAGGAAATGGCAACCCACTCCAGTGTTCTTGCCTGGAGAATCCCAGGGACGGGGGAGCCTGGTGGGCTGCTGTCTATGGGGTCACACAGAGTCAGATACGACTGAAGCCACTTAGCAGCAGCAGCAGCAATGTGCACACTTTTTCCTTTTCAAGTATGGAACCTGAAATATAGGACCAATGAAAGTTTTCAAACGCTAATATGATAATTCTCACAACTATTGCCATTGAATATATGCAGTGTTCCAGCCCCATGCTGTGGGCCTTATGAATTAGCTCCTTAAATCCTTAAACCACCCTATGAGGTAGTTACCATGGTATTAGCCTTTTATTCTGATAAGAAAAGGGAAGCACAGGGAATTTAAACAGTAAATAGCAGAGATGGGATTCAAGCCCAGGAAGTCAGATTCTAGAGCTTAATTTTTCTATTTTTACTCTGCTACATGAATTAGAGTATATTTTTGCTGTTTCTGTAGTACAAGCATACCATTTCAAACAAACTTTCTATCCTAAAGGGTGAGATGATTATACTACAGAAAGCATTTGGGATAGAGATTAGTATGTCATAGGGGTTAAACAGACCTAGTGGCTCAGACAGTAGAGAATCTGCCTGCAATTCAGGAGACCTGGTTTCAACAGAAGGGAATGGCTACCCACTTCAGTATTCTTGCCTAGAGAATTCCACAGGCAAAGGAGCCTGCTGGGCTGTAGTCCATGAGGCCACACAGAGTCAGATATGACTGAGCAACTAACTTTCACACTTAGCACATCACAGGAATTTAGGAAATAGTCATTTGTATTTTCCTTCTTTTCTTATAATGAAATCTATTTGTCTCTTCCCTATAAATCCAATGTATATCTAGAGAGGAGACCCTTCTGTTATATTTTCATAGCTTCAGTTAATGTTCAGATTTAGGAATAACAAACAACCTGATAAATGTTATAATCCAAGCTCTCTAAGAATCAGCCACTCCCATTTTGAGGAAATAAGTCACTCAGAAAAGACCAGTGGACACCTGGGGGGAATCTTGATGCTCTGGAGATACAGAGGGACCCAGGAATGCCAAGAGCCCTGCCTAACTGTACCAGACCTGTGAGAACCTGTGAGAATTCTCCTAGGGAGCTTCTTAACTGCTATGGAGTGTTCAGAGGCACTGAAACAGCCAACCCACCACGAACATAACTTCGCATATTGGAGGTTAGCACCATGAAAAAGTTTCCATAGTTGAATTCTGATTTTTCTGATGGGTTGCAGCTCTCCCAGGGAGCCAGACTGGAGCTATACATGGTAGGTCACCTGAGATAAAATCAGCAGGATAGAATCCTTAGATCAAGTGGGGCTGGGAAGCAAGGTCTGGGTGTTAGGGAGTGATGAGTCGTCCCTTGAACAGGCGAAGGCTGTGCTTGACAATCCCCAATAAAATGTCTCCCCGTCTCCATGTCCCTCCTTGCTTCCCCTTTAACTTCTCCAGTGCCCACAGAACCATGGGCAGCCTTCCATGTGGACCTGGAGCCCAGTGATCTAGAAGTTCCATAGGCTACAGATAGCGAGCAGGAGAGTGTCAGTCAGTCAGTAGAGGAGAAGCCTTACGAGAGCAGCAGTCCTAAAAGAGGTTCTTAGAGCTATGAGTTGCAGCCTTGGTCACACGTCTGAACTTCTCACTCTGCATCTGTGCCAGTGAGACTAGTTAGGGAGGCAGCTCCGAGGACAAGTTTGGGCTATCTGCTAAGCTGAAATAAGAACTAGATAATGTCAGAACTATGGTGTTTAGGAAAAGGTGAAAAGGTTATCTATTTTCAATTACCATGAGGTAAGCCCAAGAGAAATTTGCATTTTACTAATATATTCACTTTAAGAATTTGCTGAAGACATGATAGATAGATAATACATTTAGATGCTTATAGGTAAGGCATTAGGAGACTTAGGGGAGAGCTGAATTTGGAGGAGGAGAAGTATGTTAAACTATTTTATTGAGGGGTTTGGTGTGGGGTGTTGAAGAGGGACTAGGAGAATGAGATCTGACATCCTGGGCCTGGCCAGGCTTTCTTCAGCCTCTCAGTGGCCAGAAGAAACAGGTGGATGCTTTGAAGCTTCAAAATCCATCACAGACCTGCTTAGTAAGGCTCAGACCAAAGAGAGAGGAATTATGCAGACAAGATCCAACTGAAAAAGAGATTGGGATCCAGAATCTCTCTTGCACATGTATACTTCTCTAGCATTGGCTCAAATACAAAAAGAATGAGAAATTGCTCCAAGATATCGGTTGATCATTTAGCATCTGACCTCTCCCAGCCCTAGTCAAATAACACCTAACACTTACATGGCACTTACTAAGACAGTACAGTCTATTTTACATCACATTATCCTATTTAACACACAACAACAACTCTATAATACATGGTCTCCATTTTTAAAAGAAGAAATTGAGATGTGGAAAGATCAAGCAATTTACTCCAAGTTATAGAGAGATGGTAGGGATTCCCTCATAGCTCAGTTGGGAAAGAATTGGCCTATAATGCAGGAGACCCAGGTTCAAATCCTGGGTCAGGAAGATCCTCCCTGGAGAAGGAAATGACAATCTGCTTCAGTATTTTTGCCTGCGAAATCTCATGGACAGAGCCTTGGGAACTTAAGTTCATGAAGTTGCAAGAGTCGGACACAACTTAGGGACTAAGCCACCAGAGACAGTAAGTGACGACGCCTGGATTTGAAACTGATCACCATATACACGCTCTTATCTGCTACAGTATTCTGCTAAGCATTATCTAAAAATATGGCATTTTCTCCTTTGTTTCAATTTTCTCTTAACTTTTCTGCTTAAGCTATTTCATTTTCTTCCAGGGAGAATAAAAATACTATCTTGAATCAACAAGAGACCAAGAAAGTGAATTACTTTAAAATCACAATCTATAAATTTATATTTATAGATTGATGGCCTTGTGGACTAACTCATCATGATATAATATTTGGCATAGTTTGTATTGAGCCTCTTCCCCAGGTAAGTGAAAGTATCCCAGTACTGGGAGCTGACCTTGTGTAGTTATGCGCATCGCCTCATTTCCCCTCCAGCCTCCGTCAGGAATTGAATCAGTACTGTAGCGAAATAGCAGAGGAGTTTTACTCTGTCCATGTTGCTGCATAGGCCAGTAAATCACTGTGAGACACTCTTACTCTGTGCTCATTCACTGCTCTTTTTCAAAGAAACAGTAGTTTAGGCTGTCTTAAGCTCTTCTGCACATTTAAGTCAGTAAATGGACATTGCTTCACGTCCGAACTAAGACAGAAAATAGTTCAAGCTCCTACTGAACTTGGCATCTACTTCAGTGTAATTAGACATATTGATCTAGACTGCTGTTTCAGGTAAACAGTTTTGTTTTGTTGTTGGTCCCTGTGGTTGAAATTTTCATGGATATCAACATCTTAATAAAATCAAATCAAATAAGGTTTGATTATGAGAAAAGTCTAGATTGTCATTATAAGTAGAAAAGTATCTAAATGGAAAGTGCTACTATTCACAACATAAATTTGCTAATTGTCATTCTGTGGCAAATATCTCAATAGTAGACACTTACAGCTACATTGTTTGGTGAACAGGAATTAGGAAACCTGATCTTAAAATAATATTTTACCATTAAAATGTTTCAAGCTGTTAAAATCCTTCGTGTTGAGAAATATCAAAGCTACACTAAGTGTGTCAGCATTTGTAAGTGCTTTGAAGATGAAGAATGCATTTATGGCCAAGTAGGATCTTTAGAGGGAAAAATGGCTTTCTCTACCTTTTGAACTAGACTTTACAAACAGCTTTTAAGAGATTTAACAATATATTTACCATGAAACATAGCATCCATGTTATCACTAATAATAATGGCAATAAATGAGTTTTTGATGTGTGACCCCATCATCTCAGAAGAAGTGACATTTTTATTATTCATCAACCACTCTCCATTCTTCAAGTAAAAGCACAGCTCCCATAAAGGTTTAATAAAGACTTTATCTATACATAAAAAAGAGAAAAATTGTATAAAACCATCCAATACTCAGAAATTTTCTGTGATGGTTTGGATTTTGGTAGGGGGAGCAAAGGAAGGTTAGATTATTTTTTATTTCTGCTTATTGAACCCACTGCCTCAAACTCCTACCTGATTTTAAATGTGTAGGTGGCTCATGTTTGTTATTTCAGATAACTGATCAGTAATCAGAATTAATTAGGGGTTCTGGGTCCATCCTTTAATGCACAGCTATCATGTAATGTATCTTGTCTAATTGTTTTCTCTCTTTAAAATGAACACATTCATCTCACTCCCATCCTAAAGTAGTACTAGAAAATCATATAGGGATGTCTATCCATCTAGGAGGAGTTCAGCACACAACACCACTAGAATAAGCCTCATGCTCACAGAACACAAACTTATCTTAAACAGAATATGTTTAAATGAAAGCTATTCTGTCCCATTTCCACTGCTTTGTAACCAGTAAACATACATTTGATTGAAAGGGCAGTAGTAAAGTCAATTCTACTCTTTATGATCATGAAAGTGAGATATAATCTCTTTGTAAATATAAATTAATCAAAATTTATTTTGCCAAATACCTCCTGAATATATTTATTGGGTGCAACATTTATTGATGGTATACTGGATAACAAGCACAGTTCTATTAATATATTATTAGTATACAGAGATAAAAGCTACAATTCTCTTGTTGTCCTCAAAAAAAAAAAAAAACCAAAAAACTCAGGTTAAGAGCATTAATAGTGAAATACACAGGGCCTCAAAGGAAAACCTAGGAAAGCTACTTGGATGAGATGGGGTTTGAGGAAGGGTTCTCAAAGTAGGCAATGCTCAACTATGATTTAAAGTTGGAGGAAAATTATCTAGAAAATGAAGCAGAGTTGGATACTTAAAATAAATAGAACAGTATGTGAAAAGGATGAGAGGCATGGCAAACCAGTGAAATTTGCTTTTGGTATGATAACAGTGGGCAAAGCAGAACATGATGATAGGAAATAAGGATGGAGTTGGGAAATACCTGATAGTAAAAGACTTCCCCATGCTAATGAGTCTGAGTTTACCCTAAGAGAAAAGGAAATGGCTGTATTAGAGAATACAAAGTGAGAATGTGATCGAGTATGCTTTTTCCCAGTTGTACCAGGCTTGGGTGACTGTGGGGGACTCTCATGTTATTCACAATGATAGAATATATAGAAATAAAAGAAGTTGTTATGGGAAGTGCTGAGCATTAACAGCCAGATTCCTGATACTTGTGGGATCTCCAATGACTCCTAGAAAATTGTAGTGATAGGACTGGAGAACAGGAGAAATATCTGAGATAGAAATATGGATTTCAACTTTGCTATGTAGGCCTGGATGTAAACATCCACAGAGAAAGTATACAGGGATAAAAGAGAAAAAAAGACCTAGGACACATAAATTCTACACAGCACTAACCTATTAAAGAATGCTCAGAGAAAGACCTAAAAGTGCAACTGAGAAATGACTAGTTAGATAAGAGAGAAGCTATTGAGGAAACCAGTGGCTATCCATGGGAATCAATGAGAAGAATTTTCAAAGGTAGATTCAATCTAATCTCAATATTCATTGATAAGGAAAAGATAAATTACCACCTTAACTATATGGAACCATAATTAGAGTTTGGGGAATTTGCTGTATGACTCAGGGAACTCAAACTGGGGCTCTGTAACAACCAAGAGGAGTGGGATAGGGAAGATGGGAAGGAGGGAGGGGACATATGTTTATCTATGATTTACTCATGTTGATGTTTGGCTGAAACCAACACAATCCTGTAAAACAATCACCCTTGAATCAAAAAATAAATAAATTTAAAATTAAGAAAAAAAGATTAGAGTTGATAGAAAAGTAGATGAGAAACAGAGAAGAAGTCTGCATGATAGATAATACATTCATCATTATCTGGGTTGTGGATAATACAATCCACAATTTTACAACGTGCTAGTCAGGGTGTCATTTCCAATAGAATAAGCAGTCTCCGTGGTTCTAGGAATGTGTGGTCTCAAATATACATACATCTATCTTCTTAAGTGCTAAAGATGCAGACATTATCATAGCCATTCCCACAGGTATAAAGCATTTTACAAAGAATTAAAAATATAGCCAACCAACAAGGCATTTGGGCTCTTACAGCATCTGGCAATCAGTTGGAAGGACTTTGCCACTGAGTTCATCGATAGTTAAAGCCCATCCCCAGTTGCTCTTCATTTCCCAAAGTAGCAAAGTCTGCTTGAGATTGTATGTCCCCTGGGTATGTGAGACTTCTGGGGAGCAACTTAATTTTTGGGTAAATGAGCTCTGCTGAAATCCATTCTGGAAGTGGCTAAGTTGAGTAGGTGCCTTGCATGAGTGCCAAGAAGAAATTAAATGCAAAAAGAGGAGACTAGAAATATTACTGTGTTGTTTTTATTTATTCAATGTATTTGTCTAATCTTTAGTAGCTTTTGTGCCCGGCACTGCTCCTCTCCCAGTGCTAGGATGGGCAGGATCTGCTATAGAAATAGCAGGAAACAAAACAGACAAATACATGATAGCACTTATGAAAAGTGAAAGTGAAAGTCGCTCAGTTGTGTCCACGCTTTGTGACCCCATGGAAGTCCATGGAATTTTCCAGGCCAGAATACTGGAGTGGGTAGCCTTTCCCTTCTCCAGGGGACCTTCCCAACCCAGGGATCAAACCCAGGTCTCCCACATTGCAGGCAGATTCTTCGCCAGCTGAGTCACAAGGTAAGCCCAGGAATACTAGAGCGGGCAGCCTATCCATTCTCCAGTGGACCTTCCTGACCCAGGAATTGAACCAGGGTCTCCTGCATTGCAGGCAGATTCTTTACCAACTGAGCTATCAGGGGTTATATGTGGAATCTAAAATAGGGCACAAATGAACATATCTAGGAAACAGAAACAGACATAGAGAACAAATCTGTGGTTGCCAAGGGGGACAGAATTGAGAGCTTGGAATTAGCAGATGCAAACTAGTATGTCTAGAATCGAGAAACAACAAGGTCCTACTATATAGCACAGGGAACTATAACTATACATGCTGAATATCCTGTGATAAACCAGAATGGAAAAGAATATGAAAAAGAGTATCTGTATGAGTTACTGAGGAACTCTGCTACACAGCGGAAATCAACACATCATTGTAAATCACCTATATTTCAATACAATTAATAATAAAAATAAATCAAGGAAGGGTATTGGAAGATTTGAGGGGTGATGAAATATTAATTAGGATAGTCAATGAGGGTTTCACTGAGAAAGTAATCTTTGAACAAAGACTGAAAATTGAGGGATTGAGCCATGGAAATATGGAGAAAGGATAGTTCAGGCAAAGAAGTAAAACTTTTTGGGAGGATGGGCAAGCACTTGGTGTCTTCTTGGAATAGGGAGGAGACCACTGTAGCTGGAGAGAGACAAAAAAGAGGAAAGCAGAGAGATATCAGAGAGGTAATATGGGAGAGAATAGAGCAGCCCCCTGGCCAGTGTTAAGAACTATGTTGAGTGAAAAACTGATTCTGGAACTCTAAGGGACTCTTCATTGAGAAAAGATATCTTAAAATATCATTTTCCTATCTGTCTACCCTTTCTTTGAAAAAAAAATATTTTATTTATTTATTTTGGCTGCATTGGGTCTTAGCTGCAGTACAGGGGCTCTAGAGCACACAGGCTTCAGTAATTGCGGTGCATGGCTTAGTTGCTTCATGGCATGTGGAATCTCAGCTCCCCAACCGGCGATTGAACCCATGTTCACTGTATTGCAAGGCAGATTCTTAACCCCTGGACCACCAGGGAAGTTCCTACCCTTTCTTTGGAGTATGGGGTTTCTGCCAATGACCTCCCTGATCCTCTTAGTTCCATCACAGGAACTCTTGCTTCTCAAAGACTAGAAGACTAGGCACTTCTCTGAGAATGCAGAAGCATCATCAGAATATACATTGAAAGTAGTCTCTGTGTCATTCAGAAAAGCAGGTAGTAAGAACCATACAGAAATTTGAAAGAACCATTTCCAGAGCTCGAAGAGAGAGTAATGCATTGAGATCAACTTGTGTTTTTTTAGCAAGACATTCTCTAGGAAAAAGAAAGCTTTCCCATGAGAATCTTCAAGATACCCCAAGACATTTACTCCTTTGTAACTAAAATATTATCAATAAATATAATCTCCCATAGTTCTTTGGGCAAAGAAAGAGAAGAAACACTGAAGGAAATAAGCTACCTGTGGCTCTTCCACGTAATTATTTTACCATCCGAATCATTGAGTACCTTGTAGTTGCCTTCCTCGATATTCCTAAATTGGTCTTTTCTAGTGACGTTGATACATTATGTTGCTTCACAGAGGTGTAAGGAATGAGGACAATTAGGGGAAAAGAATCTGGCACCACTATCTCAATGGTAGCCTCCCAAAGAGTGTAGGATTTTACATAGAGTGCAATCACAGGCCTGGAAACATGGGGTTTTTACCCTGACTATACTGTTAACTGGCACTTTAAAGTAATAATATCTACTAGTTACTGAATCATAGTTTTCTCACCTGTGTAGTAAGCAGCTGGGTGAACAATAACTATCACTTTTTCTGTTAAGAAGGTCTACAAAAATCAGCTGCCATGGATAGAGTTGAGTCCAGGTTCTCTGATAAACTCCATGCTCAGTAATTCATTACAGTTATCTTCTCTAGAGATGTTAATTACACAGCATTGTACCCCTCTTCCTCTTTTTGCTCCCATAGACATTGCAAACAGATCACAATACTTTTCCCTGTTAAGTCATCAGAACTCAGGGTTGGTCAGAATGTTTTTTTTTTTTTTTTTGCATAGTGACTCAGGCGATCATGACCAAACAGTTGGAGAGGGTACTCAAGGTGAAAACAGTTTGCTACTTTACCATTAGGAGAATGACTATGGAAGTTAACAGTTTTTAGTATAGCTACGAAGAGCACTTACATCCTGGCAGCCAATTTCTCCCATCCTGAAAGAGGTCTAACCTATCATTAGTTCTGCCAGCTTACCCTGGGCACAACAAAACAGATCAATTAGCTTTTCAGCCAAAGAGGCTTGACTACACAGAATTCATTCTCCTTCTTTATAAAGCCCACTTTCCCCCTGAGAGGAGAGCTTTCTGTAAGAGAAGCCAAATGAGACATTCAACAAGTAGAGACTATCACTGACTTCTTGATCTTTGTCCTTCCACTCACTCACCTTTTTATTACCCAAATCTACAGGAGCTGAGATCAAGAAAGCTGATTCGTCTCAGTTCTAATGAAAAGTCCTAACAATGTTATTTAGATAACTGTGATGAATTTTAATCTGATGACAGCTTGTGACCCACAAATTGCTGTTTAAATTAAAATGCATTCAAAATGAAACTGGCAAGACAACCACAATATTAAACTTGCAATCTGCTGGGGAAAAAACACCTATCAAAAGCACTACATTAAAAATATGAATGTAATTAATTTCTATATGGCATCTTACAACTGAAATCTGGACATAGCCTTCAATGCCTTGTGACTAAATTCAATTGATTAATCATCTTCCTTTTTTTTCCCCCTCAAATTAAGAAGTCAAAGTAGAGTTGGATTGGTTTGTCTTGGTAATACACCCTTTGGCAGAGCTCCAGGTATAATCTAGGGCTACAGACTTCTAGGTTTCTCTTTTGATGAACAGAAGTCCTCTATTTCCTCATCCCAAATGTTCATCCACAACAAATTTATAAATGTTTTCCACCTGCTTCATTTTAAGGTTATTTATAGCTTTTAAGTTATAATTACTCAAGATACATAAAATGTTATCTTTAGAAATGTTATATATTAGTTTTAAAAATAACAACACTAATATTTTTCATAGATCAGTTCAAATCATTCCTAAATTTGATAGGAACTGAGGATATTTTTGGTAATAGCTATTTGTCTCAGGGCTATAATTAAACAATAATGTAAATAAAATTCAACCCAATGTGTATGTTTTCATCTCATATTTTGACATTAAAGAATTGTATGCAGTAATAAAAGGATTTACTACAACTGTTTGCAAATAATTTAATGACCATGTCATAGCTACATCCCGGTTTTCAAAGTGCTAAAGAACTACTGAAAATTCCACAATATAACATCATAATTATAACAATTAACATGGGTACTTAATTATAGCCTGAATGTTCCTATACATTACTTGTTCAAGAGATTCACAATACATTAAAATAGCATTAGCTAGAAATAAGGAAGTACCATCTTTCACTCTCACAATTGCCTACACAGAAAAGGACTCACCCACACTCTTTCTAAAAGATACCCCAAAATTGCAATTTTATATCCATTATCTTCATGCACTATCTCTGAACTGTAGTATATACTCAATAAAATATTGCTTGGAAAAATGAATGAATACGTGTGATTGGATGACAGGCAAACTCGGGGAAAATACCTGTTCTTTGATTGCTACAGGGATACTGCACGGACAACTGCTGTCGCAGTAGGGCTCCCAAAATCTCTCTACCATATTTTATTTTGGTTCATGTGTGCGTAAAAATGATAAAGGATTCAGTCCAGCAAGTCCCTGTATCAGATCGAGGCTGCATGTATCCAAAAAGCAGGATCTATAGCGACATTTTATGTACAATTCCCCAGGTACTTCCTAAGGTTTGCTTCCAAACGAAACCTGATACTGGTTCTGATATCAACTATATTTATATCCGGGAATCAGTCTCACTGTCATTTCTTTCTATACCTCATCAAACCCGTCCCAGGGACAGTGCCTACCCTGCGGTTGTCAGCTTTGAAACAGTGATTGGTTTTCTGTCTTGTGCCCTCGAAACCTGACCATGATGCTGAAAGAGACGAGAGAGTCCTATTTTAAAGCTTTCGTCCGTCTTATTGGTTTAGAAAATTCGACTGACAAGAGCTGGGGCCAAAGGAGCCTGGAGTGGCATCGTTAATGGGAACCGTGTATTTCGATCTTTGGGGCAGAGATGTGGTCCATCAGGTTACAGCCAATGGATCCCTGTGAGCTCTCGCTAAACCGAGAGACCTTACGGAAGTAGCCGCTGCAGTAGAAAATATTACATCCAGTAGGGAGTCTTGTCAGCCTCCTGAAAAACGGGCAGTCAAGTGCGGAGCTTAGAAACAAAATCTGGGAGTCTAGATGGAGGGGAGGGGTGGAGGAAGCAAACCTGTATTCGCATGGAAAATGTTCATACGAGGTCAGGAAAAATCACGGGCTGATTTAAGCTTAAGTTTTCGGCCTCCGTCTTCCAACAGGTGCAGGACTCCCTCGCCCCTACCGTGTCAGCACTGTCCTGCTTTGCCTTTCTAAGGGTTTCCTCGCGAAGCCAGCTTTCCCTAGAGCCCTGGAGCATGTGCAGTCTCCCGGCGCATCCACAGCTCTGCCGGGCAACCCCTTACCTGCAGCGTGAAGACTAAGAAGCAGGCACAGCACAGGGAAGCCGACCGCTCTCCGCATAGTGCTTTGCATTGAGTGGCGGAGGAGCAACTCCGCCACGACCCCACTTCAGGCAAAGTGGTGTTGGAAAGAGCCCCCGCCGAGAGTCCTCTGGTCTCCGGGAGGCATTCGCAGGTCCTGGGCTGGGGCTGGCAGAGCGGTGTGTGGCGCGAACAGAAGCAAGCACCAGCTTCTCCACCTTAAGAGAGGAGGGGAGGAAGAGGAGTGGGAGGCGGCCGCAAGCCGGGCGGCGCTGGGCGGGGGCCGAGATCGCGGGGAGCCGCTACAGCTCGGCCTTCTGGAAGCTCCGCAGCCGCGGGGGGGCGGCGGGGGGAGGAGGTGGGCGGAGCCAGCCCTGGAGCCCGGGGCCAGAGCTGTAGGAGCAGCAGCCCCACCGCGCCGCGGCGACTGAGCATGCCCGGTGCTGGCCCTCGCGCCGCGCGCACAGAGTTTCAAAGTGGAATCCCACCCCTCCGGGTCTTAGCGGCTGCTGCGAGGGAAGCAGGCTCCACGGCGCGGGGGTGTGGGGGAAGCATGCTGAGACTGCCATCAGGGATCCAGCATCTGTCCAAAACCTGGGAGTGGGACCAGATGAGGGCCCGACTTGAGGAACCAGAGGAAACGGCCTGAAAAAGGGTCAGCCCCCCCGCCTCACCCTGTCCCTCCCCCAAATCTTGGTTTACACGTGGACATAGCTCATCCATGGGAGCTGACGTTCTCTGGGCCTCCGAGTGCCAACCTCTCCGGGCTGCCCATGGGGACAGAGTGCAGGTGTTGCCAGGGGGAGAGGTCATGAGGCAGCCTGCTGAGTATAAGCAGTGAACACGCATCCTGGGGGTGCCTTCTTTCTAACACGATCCCCCTCTCCCGTGTCTTCAGCGGGGTCCCTGTTTTTCAAGCTCAAAGCCTATGACCACCGTAGTGGCCTAAGTTAGGCCACACTTAGAGACTGGTAGGACATATCCATGTAACAGAAGAGAGGAAGACATCTTTTTTGTATTTTGGAGATATTATCCTTTGTCTCCACTTTACTAAGGTAAAATGTAATGGAATCACCCCTGTAACTAGACTCCTCCTGTCCAAGTCTGAGTCCCTAGGAAGGCTGCAGCAGTCTGTCTAATATAGGTGTTGATCCCCCTCATTGGGGACACTGAGTGTGGAAATCCTTCTATTAGTCCAGGGGCTCATTACTCCTGGTCATGAAGTCCCTTGGCCAGATTTCTCTCCCTTAATTAACCCAGGAGCTCTGACTTTTCTACCTCTGTGTCTTGGGATACTGTGGCCCTTCCCGGATTACTCCCACTTGCTTCACTACCACACTCAAGCTTGCAAAGGTCTAACCTTGATCTCATTTTTCCAGAAAGCCCTGGGCTAACTCCAGATTACAGTATTTCTCTTCCACATGTGAATGTATATACAACCTTTGCTTAGCAACATCACATATTTTTCTTTTATATTCATTCATCTGTGGTTCATCTTACAACATAGCTGAGGGGCCTTAAGAACGTCTGCATCTTTGTATCACTGAAATTGAATAAAGTCATTCTGGGTAAATAAAATGTATGACTAAGTGCTTGTTGAATTGAACTGCGTATCTCTTCAATGCTTTCTTTCTCCATCCTCTGTGGACTGGGACAACTAATGGGAAACATGCTACCCATAAGAGTTTCAATTAGAGAGGATGTCACAGGATCTGAGCCTGGGCAGTATCATTTCCTTTATAATTTATTTCATCTCTAGCACTGAGAGACAAGGCCAGAAACTTCTGTGCTGAAAATCGAGCTCTGTGCAGCTTTACTCTCCCCACTCCACCACTTCCCCACATGGGTGTGTTACGTACCATTTCTGTGGCAAAACCATTTCACCCCAAATCTCCCTAGGCTACAACCTCTTTCCTTACTCTGGATTCACTTTTCCCCAGTCTCCTTTCCCATAGTATATATCGGTTTCTAACATACCAGAAGAATTACTAATGGCATGGAATGGTCTATCATTCATTATCTCTTTCCTTAACCCCACCCCCTTCCCACAATGGAATCCAACCTCTACAATGGCAGTTATCTTTGACAGTTGTATTCACTGATGTATGCCAACTGACTCTAACAGTGCCTCACACAAAACAAATGATCAAAAATAAATTAATTAAAAGCAACTAGTTGATAAAATTCAATAGTGACAGTTTCCCAACTCTTTGGATTTCTTACTAGATATTTGAGATAACTTATTTATCTATGTTTAAGAATCAGAGGAGTAACTCTTCTCATCTAACATCAGGTCCTAGAATTGCTGAAGGGCTGAGAGTCAGGAGGAGTGATTGCAGCCCAAGTACAATGGGTGTACTTCTATTATTCCTAATAAAAAAAAAAAAAAAACTTACCAAACTCCATAGATCTCCAAGAAGAAAATGCACATTCGGCAAGGAAGCAATATTACTGTAATGCCCCAAACCCCTTGCTTTCCCACAGATAATTTCAACATTTATTTGGGGGATATTTAGAGTTTCAAATAATATAATTCGCTGTGACTTTGCCAACAAGCGTTCAGCTAGCTATTTATTTTGCCCAGGGGTGGAGGTAGCTGAATTATTAAACTGTGCATGAAAATTCCCTTCACAGCAAAATTTCCAGTTTCTAATTCAAGATATACCACTAGAATAGTTCAGTACAGTAAAAATAACCTCAAGTGAGATGTAGTTTTGGTGACTGGACAGTAATTATTAATTCACTTGAAAAAGATAAAGGAGAAAAAATTTCATATTCCTTGGTGAGTTGACCTAATATACTTTCAAGAGATTGATCCCGTGACATGTGAAGTCAGAGTATAATAAGTAAATCAGCCAATCAATGAAAAGCCAACCCCTTAATTCTTTGAGACAGATTCGCTGCTTTCCCTTGACTCGGCGATCTAACACCAGTGAGGGCAATTTGGTGTTTTAGAGAAGAGCCTCTGTTAGTAAACTACACCCAGTTTCAGAAAACTAGCTCCAGTTTAAAGAAGTATGGAAATTACTATGAGAGAGCCAGGCAAATTATTAATAATACTGGATTACAGAACTATGTCCTAAAGGAAATCATTTACATTTTGAAAGAGAAACAGAAAATTACTCTCATGGGAAATCTTTTCACCAGAAAATGCACCATCTCTGTTTCCTATGAAGTGAGAGTCAGGAAGAATTTATACGGGAAAGAAGCCTTTCAGAACATGCCCTCAAACTGAATATAACCACTATGAGCCTCCACATTAACATGTCTAGAAATGGATGGAAACCATTCATACTGGCCATCTTTCCCTAGGACACTTAAAAGAAATTGGATCTACTGACTGTAAAAGTTTCTTCTTTAAATTATTTAGATTATGATTATTATTTAAATATGAGCGTTAACCTTGATTAGCGCTTCTGTGTGCCAGGCTGCATTCTAAGCATATGAATTTCCCACTTAAACTTTACAATATCCCTGCAAGGAGGTATTATCATTATCTCAATTTAGAGATGGTAGGGCTTTGCTGGTGGCTCAGTGGTAAAGAACCCACCTTTGAATGCAGGAGACGTGGGTTTGACCCCTGGGTTGAGAAGATCCCCTGGAGTAGGAAATGGCAACCTACTCCAGTATTCTTGCCTGGAAAATTCCATAGACAGAGGAGCCTGATGGTCTATAGTCCATGGGCTTACAAAGAATCAGACACGACTGAGCACACTTAGACAAACATCAGAGAAGCACCTTGCCCAACCTCAAGTAGTAGGTAACCAACCAAAATACAAATTGGTAGAGTTAGGATGCACAATCAGATAATTTGTTACCAAACCACTACAATATACTACTTCACATATAATCAATGTAAATAGTGACAGTTGTAATTAACTGATTAGAATTCGGTCAGGGCCAGAGCAGAAGACGCTGATCCTATATCTGGCAATAAAGCTCTGTAGCGAGAAACACCCATAGGAGATTGTCTACAAATGGATGAGGCAATGCTGTGGCAGTGGACTCTAAGGTCAGCACCTAGTGAACAAAGATAGACAGCACCCACAATCATGCTTAGAAGAACCTGTAAGAAGTATGCTTACAGTAAAGTAGAGCAGGAGAGAGATGATCTCTTCTTGAAGGGTGGAAGTGGGGGCAGGGATGTGTAGCGGGCAAGAAACTATTCGTGGAAAGCAATAAATAAGCTGAGTCTCGCTGGATAAATAAGTTCTAACTGTTCCATATGAAGAGAGAGGTTGTGGGATTGTGTGAGCCGGGAAAAGAGGCATGAAATAGTGAAATGAGTGCAAGGAACTTCTGAGTGTGTTCAGGAGCAACAAGTGACAGTGACCACGTGTTATTGAGACCTGTAATGTGTTTACCCTGCCCCATGCTTTATAGCCATTTTGTCAGTCACAAAGTTCGTTTCCTTCGCCTGAGAGATATCTATAGATGAGAGGGGAAAAGAAGAGTAGTAATTCATTTACACAAATTGAAGGACTGGAGGTGAATTAAGCTGCATTCAGAGTAGAACGGCTCAGAATCCAAGAGAAGGAAGTAGAAATTTGGGGGCAAAGGTACATTCAGATGAGTGGCTTCACCATTAATTTTTAAAAATAGTTTTCCAACTATGAAAAAGCAGAACAATCTACCCTTCCGTGTAAGCACACAGGGAAGAAAACAGCGAGATAGAAAGGGCACCAGGAGTGAAGACGAAATGACTAAAATTTACAAAATATATATTTTCACACTCTCACAAAAGCTCTGGGAGATGTTATTTTCCTTTTTGAGGAAAGAAGGAAACTAAAACTCAGTAAGGCTAGTAATTTGCCCATACATCCAGCTAGTAAGTGATATGGCTGGGATTAAAATTCAGGACTGGTGACCCTAGTACTAGGCTTTAACAACTCTGTTGTACTGATTCCCTGATAAATAGAAAGAATTAACTTCAAGACTTAAATGGAAAATGTAGTATTTTCAAGGGGTTTCCATGGTGCCTCAGATGGTAAAGAATCTGCTTGTAATACAGGAGACTTGGGTTTGATCCCTGAGTTGGGAACATCTCAAGAAACAGACTTCATCAAGAGGATTAATGACAATTAAATTTTACAACTTAACAGAGCTCTAGTTTTTTTGAGTTTTAGCTATTCAAGTGTTTGATACACATACACACACACACACACACACACACACATACAAATACATAAAGACAGCAATATGTATTCTGAGAAAAAATTAGATACCCAAAATAAGATATATAGTCTTCTATAGCTGTCTTAGTATAATACGGGCTTCCCTTGTGGCTCAGCTGGTAAAGAATCTGCCTGCAATTCATGAGACCTGAGTTTGATCCCTGGGTTGGGAAGATTCCCTTGGAGGAGGGAATGGCTACCCACTCCAGTATAATACAAAAAAATCATAGTAGAAAGGCTATAAGTACTGATAGATTCCGCTCCTGGTTCATCATTAAAATTTTATTCAAGATGAAGCATAAGCTTTCCTGGGAGCTAGCTAGTAGTCATCTACTCTGGCACTGCAAAGGTCAGATTCAGCCAAGATGTCGGTAATAGATTTGTAAACTGCTGACTCTCTGCATTAGCTCTCTGTCCATCCCAAGACACTGATCAGGATGCACTTACCCCATACACCATCCTGAGCAGCACACAGACGTGAGAACCCCCAGTGTCAGCTTAGACCAGCTACTTGGGGCCAGTCACAGACATTTTTTACATTGTTTGATCATTCTTTAAGATTTCCTTGAATGAGGTCCTTTTGGAACAATTCATTCACCCAAAAGCCCAAGACACTAAGAAGATTCAAAGAATGTAGCTATGGCTTGGTTAAATCATTTAATCTGACTCCATTCCTGTTAATCATTTTCTACCATAACTGTAGGATGATGTGAAAGAATATCTCCCAAACATGGGCTTCCATGCCTTTCTTACTGATTGCTCACTCTTAGAAATGAAAAGCCATGGTTCTCTCTGTCTTATAGTTCCTTATTCCCCTCATTCCCCTCATTCTTGCAGCTGTATGCCTATAGAAGAGAAGATGGTAATTTATCAGTCTAAGACTTAGTGTGGAGAAACATTTTTAGATTAAGATGTTCCTTTGTAAAAAAACCTACACCTCCACACATGGAGAGGAGAATTAGAGGAAAGTTTAGTAAAACTGACTGTAATATGATCATTCGTGTCCTCAAATAATTAAGCAGTCAGTCACCTGTCCATGGCCATGATTTTGACTTATTCAACAGAATCCAAATGTGCCAGGACAACACTAGCATCATTGCTCAGAGAATATACTAGGAAACAGTATTTGAAGTCAAGTTACAATGGGATAGGCTACATCGCATTCATTCCCCAAATAGTGAAATAATCTGCTGATATTTCGTTGATATCTTATTTGACCTCAAATAATTTAAAGAAAATAGACATTGAGTACCTGTGATGATCCAGGAGGTGTTTTTAGTTCTTAGGATGTATTATTAAGCCCCAAAGACAAAGATTCCTGTCCTCAAGATGCTTGCATTCTAGGAGGAAGAATTACACATTTAACAGTAAATATAAGAAACAAAGAAATTATATAATATGGTGAAAGTTGATAAGTGCTTTGGGGAAAGGGAAAATTACATGGAAGTATGGGAAATTAGGAGAGTGAGGGTGGGGTCAAAATGAGTACAAGGAGTTTACCAAATTAATAAGATATTCAAGATAAGCCACATGTGAAGCTGAGCAAAGATTAGAGACTTGAAGTTGGTGAAAGAGTTATCAAACAGATACCTGGTTAAAGAACTTTCCAGAAGGAGGGACCAGCAAAAGGCTCTAATTCCATAGACAGCTTAACCAACCTGGAAAACCACACTGTGTCAAAAAATGTTTCCAGCATGGCTTTAAATATACTATGTATGTAAAGAGAAATACAGTAAGAAAAATGCAAAATTAAACTAAATGAAAATTTCTCCATAAGAATTTTTAAATTAATTCTAGTTGCATTGATTTCAAATTACAGTAATATAACTCTGCAAATAACAAAAACTCAAGAGACGGCAACTACCCAATGGACATAATCATATGAAATTCCACTCTTTATTTCATGCTATTAGTGTAAAATAAACATCTTATTAATTAGAAATGTGGGTGCATTTCTAGTTAAAAATGCATTAATTAGAAATTAATTAGTGCATTAATTAGTAATGCATGTGTTGACACTTTATTTATCCTAAGAGACTTAGAGAAAAAATTTGTGAACTACCCTTATATTAAACTACCAACAAAAGAATCAATCCAATGTATTATGGATGAGAAATCTAAGCAGAAAAAGAAAGAGAAAAATACCCTAGCAAGCATTTTTGTGTTCTCGGTTTCTTCCTTGGCAAATGGTATCAAAATACTTGAGCTAAATACTATCCAGATGCTGGAGAATGAAGATTTTGCAAATGTCCTGTTTCTTAGAGTAGCTTAATTTTGATTTTTTGTTGTTTGGGATAGAACAGAAGGTAACCTCACTTTACATTTTAATAAAATATCTTTTTCATTCAAGTCCATATGACAAGGGCTCATCCAAATACTACTTCATGGTTAATACAAAAGGAGAAAAATATAAATAACCTCTCTTGAAAGAAGTCATCTGTATCCTCTGATCTTAGAAGTACTGTGCTTTAGAAAAGAAAGTAAAGAATCTAGCCTAGATTTTGACTGCAGAGCTTAAATCAAATTTTATATTTGATCTGTTCTAAATCGATAATCACAAAGATTGAAAAGTATACTCCTTTCAAAACCAAATTCAATAACAGAAGTGCTGTGGTCAGGTGCTCAGCTGTGTCTGACTCTTTGCGACCCCATGACTGTACCCTGCCCGGCTCCTCTGTCCATGGGATTCTCCAAAAAAGAATACTGGGATGGCTGCCAGTTCCTTCTCCTCTAGAGGATCTTCCTGACCCAGGGTTTGAACTTGCAGCTCTTGTGTCTCTTGCACTGGCAGGTGGATTCTTTTCTGCTGGTGCCACCTGGGAAGCCCTCAGTAACAAACGTGGAAATAAAACTAAATTTATCTTTGAATTAGCCATAATTAGATAGCACTCTAACTTTAACACACTATTTGTAGGAAGTGGGCAAAAACAGATGCCATATTTCTGAAATTTACCACATTTCTGAAATTTATTTAGATTTAAATAAAGTTTAAATTAATTGTCTTTAGAGTTGAACATTCTAAATTATGAAAGTAAAAGCATCCATTGAACGATAGACAATACAGAAAGAAAGAAAAAGGTGTAGTCATGGATTTCATTAAGTGGTGATAAACAGACGTAACATTTTGGTACATAGAGTTCCCTTCCACTCCCACCCTGGGGAAATATGAGTCTATGCATCCATGTGTTTATAATTATTACTAACTTTAACAAAATTTATATGTCAGTAGCATCAAACTATGGATTTGGACACTGTTTTTTCCCCTAATAGTATTCTGGGAGCATATTACCATGTGATTATTTTTAATTGTCGCATAGCATTGCACTATGACATTCCATTTTGACTTCTCAGTTTTAGAGTTCTTCCTCAATTATTGTGAGCTGCTTAGAGAGTAAGAAATGATACTCCCTTAACCTGCAAAACATTTGGAAACACGTATAGGAGATTGAAAGTTATAATATTTCTAACATAGCCATGCAGTACTAGCACTGGTGAAGCCGCTGCCCCAATCAAAAAGGAAACTCTAAAGTGTCAAAGCCAGGTGTCAGGAATGGGAGGTCACAGATTATGAGTCCTACCTCAACCTCTGGCAAATTAGGAAGAATCAAAATGTGCACATTCCATTCAGACTACTGCCTTTCCTAAGAATGATGAATAAAGCAGGAGATGAATGAACAGTATTTGTTCCTTTTTTCATTATCCTTGGATAACTCAATCAACTGACTCTGAAATTACCATAACAAAAAGTATTATGGGGTAAAAAAACCCGTAAAGTGAATTGTATAAATAGGAGCTACAAGTAATTGTGTATTTCCTTTCTATTTAAAAATATTATTTTAGCTTCTGGTTTCTTTTTAAAATCTGAACAGTATAACTACCTTCTCACGCTTATTACCTTCCTGCTCAAATGTGATGACACTCATGATTTGGTAGTTCCTAATCAGAGCTTTAAACTTACTGTAAATATCCATAAACAATAGGCAGCATTGTTTAAATTTTAATGTTAGTTAACTGGCATTATATTCTAACCTGTTCATGGAGTTCTTGAGGCAAGAATACTGAAGTGGTTTGCCATTACCTTCTCCAGTGGATCATGTTTTGTCAGAACCATATTCTGTGGGATTATAGTGAATATTTTGTCAGAATTAAATTCTATAAAGCTCAATTTTTTGCATTTTCCCCTCTATTAAAAATAAGTTTAAAAATGTTTCAATAAATCTTTGCATATGTTTTTCAAGCATGTTTACAACAGCTTGTCTAAGGCACACACATAAAAGTTAAATTGCTCACGTATAGGCTATCACTATGTAGTGTTGATAGTAATTTGCATTCACAACAGCAACGTATGAGAATCAATTTCCCTATAGCCATAGGTTTGCTATACGCATACATAAGCGTCATATTTAGCAATTATTTTGCCCAATCAATACCTATTAAATAGTGTCTGATTTTTAAAACATCTTTTCTTGGTAGTTAGCACAACCATTTTATTATTCATTTTTTGTTTGTCCCAACCAACCTAGATAGCATATTGAAAAGCAGAGACATTACTTTGCCAACAAAGGTCCATCTAGTCAAGGCTATGGTTTTTCCAGTGGTCATGTATGGATGTGAGAGTTGGACTGTGAAGAAAGCTGAGCACCGAAGAACTGATGCTTTTGGAACTGTGGTGTTGGAGAAGACTCTTGAGAGTCCCTTGGACAGCAAGGAGATCAAATTCCAGTACTTTGGCCACCTCATGCGAAGAGTTGACTCATTGGAAAAGACTCTGATGCTGAGAGGGATTGGGGGCAGGAGGAGAAGGGGACAACAGAGGATGAGATGGCTGGATGGCATCACTGACTCAATGGACGTGAGTCTGAGTGAACTCCGGGAGTTGGTGATGGACAGGGAGGCCTGGTATGCTGCGATTCATGGGGTGGCAAAGAGTTGGACACGACTGAGCAACTGAACTGAGCTGAACTGAAGCCTCTTTCCGTCACCTCCACTAGCTTTGTTCGTAGTGATGCTTCCTAAGGCCCACTTGACTTCACATTCCAGGATGTCTGGCTCTAGGTGAGTAATCACACCCTTGTGATTATCTGGGTCTTGAAGATCTTTTTTATACAGTTCTTCTGTGTATTCTTGCCACCTCTTCTTAATATCTTCTGCTTCTAATAGGTCCCTACCATTTGTCCTTATCGAGCCCATCTTTGCATGAACTGTTCCCTTGGTGTCTCTAATTTTCTTGAAGAGATCTCTAGTCTTTTCATTTTATTTTTTCCCTCTATTTCTTTGCACTAATCACTGAGGAAGGCTTTCTTATCTCTCCTTGCTCTTCTTTGGAACTCTGCATTCAAATGGGTATACCTTTCCTTTTCCCCTTTGCTTTTCGCTTCCCTTCATTTCACAGCTATTTGTAAGGCCTCTTCAGACAGCCATTTTGCTTTTTTGCACTTCTTTTCTTGGGGATGGTCTTGATTCCTGTCTCCTGTACAATGTCACACAGTGGAGTTATTTCTCCACTGATCTCCAATAGCATATTGGGCACCTATTGACCTGGGGAGTTCATCTTTCAGGGGATGAAGATAGGGGAGTTCTATCTTTTTTGCCTTTTCATACTGTTCATGGGGTTCTCAAGGCAAAAATACTGAATTGGTTTGCCATCCCCTCCATCCATAGTTCATCAGGCACTCTGTCTATCAGATCTAGTCCCTTAAATCTATTTCTCACTTCCACTGGATAGTCATAAGGGATTTGATTGAGGTCATACCTGAATGGTCTGGTGGTTTTCTCCACTTTCTTCAATTCCAGTCTGAATTTGGCAATAAGAAGTTCATGATCTGAGCCACAGTCAGCTCCCGGTCTTGTTTATGCTGACTGTATAGAGCTTCTCCATCTTTGGCTGCAAGAAATATAATCAATCTGATTTCGGTGTTCACCATCTGGTGATGTCCATGTGTAGAGTCTTCTCTTGTGTTGTTGGAAGAGGGTGTTTGTTATCACCAATGCGTTCTCTTGGCAGAACTCTATTAGTCTTTGCCCTGCTTCATTTGTACTCCAAGGCCAAATTTGCCTGTTACTCCAGGTGTTTCTTGACTTCCTACTTTTGCATTCCAGTCCCCTATAATGAAAAATATATCTTTTTTGGGTGTTAGTTCTAGAAGGTCTTGTAGGTTTTCATAGAACTGTGTAACTTCAGCTTTTTCAACATTACTGGTTGGGGCATAGTCTTGGATTACCATGATATTTAATGGTTTGCTTTGGAAATGAACAGAGATCGTTCTGTCGTTTTTGAGATTGCATCCAAGTACTGCATGTTGTTGACCATGATGGCTACTCCATTTCTTCTAAGGGATTCCTGCCCAGAGTGGTAGATATAATGGTCATCTGAGTTAAATTCACCCAGTCCAGTCCATCTTAGTTTGCTGGTTCCTAGAATGTTGATGTTCACTCTTGTCATCTCCTGTTTGACCACTTCCAATATGCCTTGATTCGTGGACCTAACATTCCAGGTTCCTATGCAATATTGCTCTTGACAGCATCAAACCTTGCTTCTATCAACAGTCTCATCCACAACTGAGTGTTGTATTTGCTTTGGCTTCATCCCTTCATTCTTTCTGGAGTTATTTTTCCACTGATCTCCAATAGCATATTGGGCACCTACCGACCTGGGGAGTTCATCTTTCAGGGGATGAAGATAGGGGAGTCCTATCTTTTTTGCCTTTTCATACTGTTCATGGGGTTCTCAAAGCAAGAATACTGAAGTGGTTTGCCATTCCCTTCTCCAGTGGACCACATTCTGTCAGACCTCTCCACCATGACCCACCCATCTTGGGTGGCCCCACAGGGCATGGCTTAGTTTCATTGAGTTAGACAAGGCTGTGATTCATGTGCTCAGATTTGCCTGTTGTCCGTGATTGTGGTTTCAGTCTATCTGCCCTCTGATGCCCTCTCTCAGTGCCTACCATCTTACTTGTGTTTCTCTTACCTTGGACGTGGGGTATCTTTTCACGGCTACTCCAGCAAAGCACAGCCGTTGCTCCTTACCTCAGAGGTGGTTTTAGAAAAGGAAGAGGAAGCAGAGATCAAATTGCCTACATCCGCTGGATCATCAAAAAAGCAAGAGAGTTCCGGAAAAACATCTATTTCTGCTCTATTGACTATGCCAAAGCCTTTGACTGTGTGGATCACAATACACTGTGGAAAATTCTGAAAGAGATGGGCATACCAGACCACCTGACCTGCCTCTTGAGAAGCCTGTATGCAGGTCAGGAAGCAACAGTTAGAACTGGACATGGAACAACAGACTGGTTTCTAATTGGGAAAGGAGTATGTCAGGGCTATATACTGTCACTCTGCTTATTTAACTTCTATGCAGAGTACATCATGAGAAACGCTGGGCTGGATGAAGCACAAGCTGGAATCAAGACTGCTGGGAGAAATATCAATAACCTCAGATATGCAGATGATACCACCCTTATGGCAGAAAGTGAAGAAGAAGTAAAGAGCCTCTTGATGAAAGTGAAAGAAAGTGAAAGTAAAGTCGCTCAGTCATGTCTGACTCTGCAACCCCATGGACTATAACCTACGAGGCTTCTCCATCTATGGGATTCTCCTGGCAAGAATACTGGAATGGGTTACCATTTACTTCTTCAGGGGGTCTTCCCGACCCAAGGATCAAACCTGGGTCTCCCTCATTGGAGGCAGATGCTTTAACCTCTGAGCCACCAAAAGTTGGCTTAAAAGCTCAACATTCAGAAAACTAAGATCATGGCATCTGGTCCCATCACTTCATGGCAAATAGATGGGGAAACAGTGGAAACAGTGGCTGACTTTAGTTTTCTGGGCTCCAAAATCACTGCATATGGTGATTGTAGCCATGAAATCAAAAGACATTTACTCCTTGGAAGGAAAGTTATGACCAACCTAGACAGCATGTTAAAAAGTAGAGACATTACTTTGTCAACAAAGGTCTGTCTAGTTAAGGCTATGGCTTTTCCAGTGGTCATGTATGGATGTGAGAGTTGGAATATAAAGAAAGCTGAGCGCTGAAGAATTGATGCTTTTGAACTGTGGTGTTGGAGAAGACTCTTGAGAGTCTCTTGGACTGCAAGGAGATCCAATAGTTCATCCTAAAGGAGATCAGTCCTGGGTGTTCATTGGAAGGACTGATGTTGAAGCTGTTTGTTTTTGTTTTTAGAGAATTTGTTAATCTAAAGACATTCTATGGCCATCACAGTGACATCACTTAGCACTTTTCTCTTGTGGTTAATAATCTATGCACTGTAATTCTTTCCAAATAGCTCTAGTTCTGGTAACACAAGACAATGGGTTAAAATCTGAGCCTTTCACACTTGCATTGAATACAGTGTGCCGTTGTCAGTACTAAAATGCCACTTAATTTTATTCCTTTATTTATTCTTATACATATCCCTATTTTCAAAGCCCTTTTCACTTTTTGACAGGTAAAAATTAAACTGATAATCTTCCTAACTGATTCTTAGACCAAAAGGGAATCTGAATGTAAGTTATATAATACATAAAAAGGTCAGTGGTAAGAATATTACATATCAACATTTATGAGAGATTTTCATGTGCTCAGAAGGAAATAAATGTCTCTATATGCTTCAAATACTAAAGAATAAAAAAGGAATTTTTTTAAATTTAAAATTTCACTGATTTAAAAAAAGAATATCTAAAATAAAGCACAGGTTGGCAAACTGTAGTCCATAGGTCACTTTTAGCCCACCACCTATTTTGGTGAATAACATTTTATTGAAACATAGCTATGCTCTTTGACTTTTAAATTTTCAATGGCTGCTTTTGTGCTACAAGGGTAGTGTTGAGTCATTGTGACAGGGACTATTAGGCCTCAAAGTCATAGAGCCCTTTACTGTAACCTTAATCTAGGGCATATAAAGAAAAGGATTATGAAAAATAAAATTATAAACTAGTGATTTGAAAATTAATCTGAGATATGTCTGTTGTTTTAGCATGTTGTAACATGCATAGAAAACCATGTAATGTTATCCTATTTTGTTAGCATCATCTCATACTAAAACACTGGATGAAAAGCATAATGAAAAAAAATACAGATACGTTTCTCATATGCAAGTGAAGTATTGGAAGTAAATATTATTAAATCTAATTCAGCAGTATGTTTAACTATTAATTACCTGCAACCAAGTGAAAATTTATGGCAGGGTGTATAAATTATTTACTATAAGTAAATATGCTAATATGCCTAATCACATCACATAGCCCAAAGCAGAGAAATCATACATTAATCTTAATAGATACAGAAAAACAGTTGGTCTCTTTTTATGATAGAAAAATATTAATCTAGACATGTAAAATATATTCTCAGTGTGCCACAAACAGAATACATACTCTGATGTTTCTCACAGTTAAACGTCAGAGATAGTCTTTTAAAGTCATAAATGGTATAAGAATATCTTCTATTTTCATGAATATTTAAGGAAAAAAAATGAAAGTTCCAACTAGTGCATAAGACGTTAAAGATTTGAAAAGAGGAAAACATTAAATTATTATTTTCCGATTATATTAGTATATTTCCTGAAAACAAAGTCTGGAAATTAATAGATCTGATAGTTGACCTCATTTAAGCTTCTTCAGTTGGCAAAGGGATTCCAGTGAGTTTGACATATAACATTTATTTGTTATGTCTTTGCATTTTCCTTCCTCATTTTTTCTTTGTATTTCATACCTTGACAGTCACAGGAAACTCTAAATCAGTTATTTCATGGAACATCTGTTAATTTGGGGTGTTCCTGTTAGTTTCAAGTTAATGCATCATTGGCTGAAGTATTTCAGAAATAGTGTTGTGTTCTCATTATATGCCCATTCTATCAGATGCACGTGTTTTTCCTTTGTTCTATTACTGGTAGTGTTTACCTTCAATACGTTGACTAAAATGCTACTGACCATTCTAAACTTACTATTTTTCCATTTTTGTAATAGGTATTATATCAGGAGGTAATTTGCAACTATAAGAGTATCCTAGTCCACATTATTTTATTCATCTGTTTATTTATATGGGCATGTATTCATGACTTTCTATTTTATTCAATGGTTATAATTTGTTTCTATATATATTTAATTGCTCAAATTGTCCAGGGTGGCCAAATACTGAAAATTATCATATGGCCAGGATCTGCACTGAATATATAAAGACATTTCCTATTCAACAATATCAAAATACACTGTTTCCTAGCTAAGTTTATATGTACAGCAATGTTAGATGTAACCACAAAAAACGAAAGCAATCTCAGGGTACGACATTAGAGGAACTAACAGAGATTTATACATCATTAAATATAGTGGGCTGTTGGATAGCCCTAAAATCATTAATGTTATTATGTTATTCAGGTGCTATTCATTACATCAGAAAATGCTCTTTGCAATATTAATGGAAGCAAGGTAACTAGGTACCAAATTGTATATATTATAATCTCAAACACATTAACAAATAAAAGGAGCAGAAATTATATTAAAATATGTATAGTAGATCTTTTCAGTGATGGAGTTATGAGTGACTATTATTTTTTAAGATTTACAGATTTGCCACTGGGCATACTATGTTTTTATAATCGAATGGGAAAAAAAAGCAAAACAATAAAAAGCATTGGATCAGCTTCCCACAAATATTGATTCAGTTATTGGGCTAAGGGAAGTTTTACTACCTGGGACGCTTTCATTTTCCCACTGTGCATCACTCCACAGGAGAAAAAAACATGCCAGCCTTTTTGTTTATGGACACTGGGCAGGATAATGCACCATTAAATCTAAGTTGGGATAATGATCATTATCTGCTAGGAGACCTGGAGAGGGTGGGTGTCCAGTAACTCTGTCTATATTCTACCATGGAAGCATTAAAAGAAATCTGCCCTCATATCCTTAGTGGGAAACATGGCCCTGAAAAAGGGTTAAACAGAAAGAAAAAAGGGTTACACAGAAGTACACAACATAAACCACAAAAAATATAAGACCTATATGTTAAGTTCATTACTCTAAAAAAGATAAAATGTAGGATGTTCCTCTCGTGTGTACTATCATATTTATGAGGTCATTAATGTTTGCCAAAAACAGTACATGCAAAACTGTCTTATTCTTTCTTCTCTGGCATTATCATAATATGATCCTATATGGAGCTTTTGGTAAAAATTGGTATAGTCATTCATTATGCATTTATCTTATTTTAATCCTCTTTGGACTTGATCAGGATGACAATCCTTAGTGCTTGAGAAGTCACCATGAAAAGTATGAAAGCTCAAGATATATCTGCTTATTCACAAGTAAATAAATCATTCTTTTTAATCCTTTAATCTACTCTAGAAATTGAATAATCGAGCTAGAACAGGGATTGTTCCATCTGATTCAAAACATTTGGAGGTCAGAGTCTCAGATTTTTCACATGTTTATTTGCTCTAATTTGCATAATTAGTTAAAATGAACGAATTTGAAAACAAGTAACCAGAGGGTGCTGGATTAGCAGGAGTCTTAAAAGCTTTGCAGCTTCTTCGTATAATTATTAAGGAGGCATGTTTAATTAATATAATACCCATTAGTAACAATTAAATATAGCCAAGGTCAAGAAATGAACCCTTTTACCATTTACAGTTGGCATTTTAATTTTATAGTACTCTCAGCCCAGCAGAAATGTTCATTTATTTCAATGTAATATTCTGTGATACTGTTGGAACATCAAAAATCTCTCTTTTTCATGTCACTATAATACAGTAATTTACGGGTAAGAAATCATTTTAGTTTCTAGAGATATCTATAGGAGAATCTCATAAATGTGAAAGTTCAGTACTCAAAGGAATGAAGATGCGCATACAATTTCAAGTGACTGTGCTTTGCGAACTGGACTCTTTCCGAGCTGAGTGAAAAATAGAATGAAGAGACTTAAATAGTTACTCCGTTTCCTAATCCCACATCTTGTACCTCAATTGAAAGGGGTTAAGAGCCCATTAAATTCTCTTCTTGGTCCATAAGCTTCTTTTCAGTACCTTTCCCAGGTTGCAAAGAAAATTTCCTGAAGGTTAGCCATTAAAGATTACTATACTCCTGAAAATCCTTGACTTATGTCTTGAAACATGGGGTCATTTTAATTATCTATGGATGAAAGACTGGTTTGACTTCAACTCACTTTAGGTGTCTCTTATGATGTATAACATCTTAAGGTTCTGAAAAACTATCTCCCTCATTACAATCTAAGAAATATCATATTTACTCAGCTTTTTGTTTTTATTTCTGCTTTATGTAATTCATTACTACTATTTCATCAACTCTGATTTCTGTGAATGAGGGAAAAAATTCTACAAAAAAAAAAAAAAGAAACAGAGATTATGGAGTTATCTTTTTAGTTTCCATAATGAAGCTACCTTCTCTTTTGTTAAAGCTGTAAAAATTACCATCAATGAATATTATAAGAACCAGAGGATAAAGGAGGTGGGATATGAAAGATACTGACTGTTTATGTGAATGAAAATTTTCATGAATAATACCTGTTCTATGTTCTCAAATTAAAAAAAAAAATTACAGTATTAATTTTAAATTATTTTTATTGGAGTACAACTGCTTTACAATATTCTGTTATTTCTGTACAGCAAAAGTGAATCAGCTGTAGGTATACGTGGGAAAGATTGGGGGCAGAAGGGGACGACAGAGGATGAGATGGTTGGATAGCATCACTGACTCAGTGGGCATGGGTTTGGGTAGACTCCGGGAGTTGGTGATGGACAGGGAGGCCTGGCGTGCTGCGGTTCATGGGGTCACAAAGAGTCGGACACGACTGAGTGACTGAACTAAACTGAACTGATTCATGTATCTCCTCTCTCTTGACCTTCCCTGCCAACCACCCGTCACTCTCAAAATTTTTCAAAAGATAGTTTTCAGATAGAAGAGAGATGTAGCTCTAATAGTTATACTTTTCTATGAATTATATGTGTAATATATTTAATATATATGAAATATATGTTTATTACAGAGTTGTCCTATATTAGTTGTGATGAATACTTGGTCTTTTGAAGTTCAAGATAAATCAAGCAAGATGAATTGGGTAGGAACATTTGGACAGAGTAAGGTTTTTTCACATCTGAAGCTGAAATCTTTCACCTGGATGAATTTGCCAAAGCCCAGAGGATTTCCCACAGTTCTAAGGTTTGGAAACATGAAATTTTTAGAATTCTAAATACAATTTCTTTTCCCACAGGAGGACTCACATTAAACCAGCAAACACAAATAGTGTGTAATAACAGAATGGCAAGTTGTGAATGTAATGATTAGCAAAAAAAAAAAAAAAAAAAAAGAAGAAATCACAGTACTCTCTATCTCTTTGAAGTGTACTCTGACTTGAGTTTGAGCGATCTGGATGTCAAAAGCAACTGGGATTCATGAACTTTTCTGTGTATATTTTACACCTCAGTGAAATTTACAAAAACAAAGTGAAATCTCTGAAACCCAGGGTCTAAGACTTTCCAGAGTAAACAGTAAGGACAGTTCTCCTGGAAGTTTGGGTGGTGGTTTCTAAGGGCAAAGGGTAATAGCCACTGCAGTTGTCAGTTATGATTTGAAACTTTAATTTCTGAATCACAGATGCATGTGTTTCAGAGGAACCTTGGAAATTTGGATGGATGGTTGCCCTAAGAAGACCTTTAGTTTCTGAGTAGTGAGGATGACTCTTTAATGATTGATGGTTTTTCTGTCAGTTGTCTGAGATAACTTTTCTTACTTAATTTGGCAAAACATTTGCTGGTCTTTCCTCTAAACCAGAGGTCAAGATGTAACTCCTACAAAACTTTCCAATTGTTTCCATTTATTCCAAAACTCCTTGACCCTATCAACCTCTCTTACAGGGAACATTTCAAAATAATTGTAATTTAAATTTGGAGTTACAACTCTCTGAAAATGTGACTCATGTATTTTATTGGTGGACCTTCAGCTCTCAGAAACTCTGAAGTATTGAACAAGTGGACGCATTGTGTTTATGGGTAATTAGAGCTACTCTCTCATTTATCACTGGTAGCTCAGATGGTAAAGCGTTTGGGTGATCTTGAGCTAATTGTGAAACGTCTCTAAGCTTTAGCTTCCTTGTCAATAAAGTTAGCTCCAACATATGTAATATTTTGTACATAATAGTATACAATGTATAGGTGAGGTGTGTTGTGTGTGCAGTGACTATGATAAGCATTGAGTACTATAAACGACTTTATCTCCATCCTTTGCGGTTAGTCGCTCAGTCATGTCTCACTCTTTGTGACCCTATGGACTGTAACCCACCAGGCCTCTCTATCCATGGGGATTCTCCAGGCAAGAATACTGGAGTGGGTTATACCATGCTCTCCTCCAGGAGGTCTTCCCAACCCAGGTATTGGACCCAGGTCTCCTGCATTGCAGGTGGATTCTTTACCCTTGAGCTAATAGGGAAGCCCCTCCATCCTTTATTGTTTAGGAAATACATTCTTACAAGTGTATCAACAATTGAATAGACACCTCTATGAGATCGTGAGGTCTCAGATAACAAAGGATCGGTTCTCAGCTGGTCAAATCTTGGTGGTGTTGGGGAAGACTTGAGAGTCCCTTGGCTGCAAGGAGATCCAACCAGTCAATCCTAAAGGAATAGGATATTTATTTCTGAATATTCATTGGAAGGACTGATGCTGAAGCTGAAACTCCAAAACTTTGGCCACCTGATGCGAAGAACTGACTCACTGGAAAAGACCCTGATGCTGGGAAAGATTGAAGGCTGGAGAACAAGAGGACGACAGAGGATGAGATGGTTGGATGGCATCACCAGCTCGAAGGACATGAGTCTGAGCAAGCTCTGGGAGTTGGGATGGACAGGGAAGCCTGGCGTGCTGCAGTCTATGGGGTCACAAAGAGTCTGACATGACTGAGTGACTGAACTGAACCATAATTTTGCTTGGGGATAAGAGGAAGGAGATTCAGAATGAAGCAGGGATAAGTGCCAAGAAACTTTGTCCCTCAGAACCTTTCCACATTTGAGTTTGCCATGTGTAAGAGAGAATATGGATTAGGAGTCCTGCACTTCTGATTTAACTTCTTCCCAGCTAGCATGAATCAGAAGCCCAAATTTCAGTGTATCTCTCTGCTTTCCTTTATTTTTATTTTCCTTCTCTTTCTTCTTGCTTTTTAATGAATTATCAACCTCTTTTTTTGTTTGCTTTTATTTTTTCCTTTTGTTGTTCTTATTGTCTAGTCGCTCAGTTTGTGTCTGACTCTTTGTGACCCCATGAGCTGCAGCATGCCAGGCTTCTCTGACCTTCACTGTCTCCTGGAGTTTGCTTAAAGTCATGTCCATTGAGTTGATGATGCCATCCAACCATCTCATCCTCTGTCACTCCCTTCTCCTCCTACCCTCAATTGTTTCCAGCATCAGGGTCTTTTCTAATAAGTTGCTTCTTTGCATCAGGTGGCCACAGTATTGTAGCTAGGCATCAGTCCTTCCAATGAATAATCAGGACTGATTTTTTTTTGGATTGATTGGTTTGATCTCCTTGCTGTCCAAAGGACTATCAAGAGTCTTCTCCAGCACCACAATTCAGAAGAATCAATTTTTCAGTGCTTAGCTTTCTTTATGTTCCAACTCTCACATCCATACATGACTACTGAGAAAACTATAGCTTTGACTAGATGGACCTACATTTTCAGGAGCTTTTCACAGTCTTCCATCTGTCTTTCCCTCTATTTCTCTTCAATCCACTTCATTTAACTAACCTCACCCAGCCTTTCCCTCAGGTCCCCCAACATGTGGTACTCATATGTTCAGCCAGGTTTTTTCCCTATTCCATAAGCCCTCTGTGCTCACTCCTCATGTTGCATATTGTCCCTTTCTTGAAGGCTCTTTGCTGTCCTTCTTCTATAATGATTCAAAACTCAATTGTACCTCATCTAAGAGGCCCTCACAGAAAAGGGCAGTGCTTTTTGAAACCCTTCTTTAAATGAAATCCCATAGCAAGTCTAATTTGTCCTCCCTGACCTGGGAATTAATTATCCACTGACCCCATCATGTAGGGTATGTTGTTTTTCTTATGTGTTATTCTTCTTGACATAAAAAAGATTTTAATGATTTGAACTAGGAGCTATGGCATTTTCTTTTTCATTTTCGTACAAGGCTCTGTGATATGAAGTTAACATCCTTTCTCTCCACTTCCCATTCACCCTCAGCACTTGTTAAACATAAAGGATACGTGGAACTTGCTGGTTTACAGGTTTTTTGTAGTCCTTGGTTCTGGTCCTTGGGTCTAAGCTGCAGTAGTATAATGCTAATTTGATTGATTTTTTATTGTCACATGATTCAGGAATTAACTAAATCATTACAAATTTAGAAACATATAAGATATTATAAGAGAGCCAATGGATAGCACAACCTTAGGCCCAGGGGAGAGTGCTGTGCAAGTCATAGGTTGGTGGGGTTCGTATTTAATGATTTAGCCTTCTAATATTCCTTTGTAATTAAGAGATATGCCAATATATAGTTAATATTTAACAGTATTGGTTAAAAGAAGAGAAAAGAGAGAAAGGGAGGGAAGAGAGAGATCTTGAAGACTCTTTGAAATTCATGAACAAATATGATTGGATGGGCAAAGAAAAAAACCAAAGGCTGACCTCCTACAAATAAGCTCAGGAAAGAGAGAAGGGCTCCTCTGATATGCAAGTAGAAAGATTAGACCTCCCTTAGGAAATCTGAATAGTCTGAGCAATGTTGGCAGAAGCCACACTAAAGAGCTTGCACAGTTCTGCAAATGTCTCACCCAAAGAAATCTGGCATGGTGTTCATCATCTAGCTAATCCTAACATGCAGACATTTCTGAGAGTGAAATCAGATCTTTCTTTGCCAGAGTGTGTTCCTTATTTGGGCAACTGGGTCAAATCAAGAAAGGCCAATATAGGCTGCCAGAGTAGACAAGGAGAGGAGAAATAAAAGAACAAGACATATAATTCATCAGTGATTTCCTCCCAACATTCTTAGCCTCCACCTTGCCTCCATCTTACTGGTAATACAGGAACAAGGTCAAGGATCCGGTAAAAGGTATCTATAGAAAGGGAGTAAATATCGAAAATACAGTAACTTAAAACATAAAATTTTCTTTCTAGGGATAATTGTGATGATAGTTCAGTAATAAAATAAGATCAGATGAAGTCTGAAGAAATGTTAGAAAACCTGGATAAAGTGGAAAAACATCTGTTTGAAGGCATCAGAATGTTAGAGACACAAAGACGTGTGGGCCAAGTTCTAGAGAGAAGGGAAACAGAGACAGGATTGACATTTGGCCCAGCTTTTCTCCTTGGGACATTTGCTGATTCAAATCTTACAGCCTAGGGGCTGAGAAGCCAAGGAGTTCAAAAGACTACAAGCAGAGAAGCCAAGTGGCAAAAGCTCAAGCAAAAAGCAACAACTTTTTGACAAGCTAAGTCTCAACAGGGCTGATGGAACCATTGCATATAAAGCCTGAGCAGTACAAGTACTTGGGAATGTTCACATGGTAATTTCAAAGGGCAGCACCCATGGAGGAAGGACAAGCCAGAAACAGACCAGCATTCACAAAGACTGAGAACCCCTTTGAATGAGCTCAAACTGAGAATGGACTCAGGTTACCAGTCCCCATCGTAACTGTCTGCTATGAGCAAAAAGAGATCTTTTCAAAAGAAAGATAACGACCTCCAGAGTAGAGGTATCTTTACAGTTTCCTAAAGTGAAAGTGAAGTTGCTCAGTTGTGTCCGACTCTTAGCGACCCCATGGATTGCAGCCTGCCAGGCTCCTCTGTCCATGGGAGTTTCCAGGCAAGAGTACTGGAGTGGGTTGCCATTAAAATCAGCCCAGTTTCAATATAAAACCTAATTTGACATACCAGGAAAAAGACTAAATGGTCAAGAGCCCCAAAAGGAAAAGACAATATAAGTCAGCACAGCAGGACAAGATATTGGAGTTTTCAGTCATTAGTTAAAACAACTCTGATTTAACAAAGAAAATACACACATGGCAAATAAGTTTATGAAAAGGTGCTACATGTTATATAACGTTAGGGAATTTTAAACTAAAATGATGAGCTACCAATACATACCTATTCAAATGGCTGAAATCCAAAACAATTGAAATACCAAAGCTGGTGAGGATATAGAACAATAGGAATTCTCATTTGTTGCTAGTGAGATTTGACAGCTTCTTATAAAAGTAAACATACTTTTATCATACAGTAATCTTGTCATCATGCTCCTTGGTATCTGCCCATAGCAACTGAAAAGTTATATCTATATTAAAAACCTGAATGTGGGTGTTTATAACAGTTTCTTTCTTAATTGCCAAAACTTGGAATCCACCAAGATGTTTTCCAATAGATGAACCAGTTGGCTTCTCTGCTTATAGTCTTTTGAACTCCTCGGCTACATACAAAGGAGTAGCATTCAGCAATAAGGAAAGTCTATGAACCCATGAACAGACATGGAAGCATCTTAAATGCATATAGCTAAGTGAAAAAGAGCCAGTCTGCAAAGGCTATGTACATACTGCATGATTCCAACAGTATGAAATTTAGAAAAAGGCAAAACTGTGGCCACAATGAAAAGATCTGTGGTCACTAGAAGTTGTGAGAGGGAGAAAAGGATAGGTGAACCATGGAAATTTAAAGGCAGTGAAACTTCCATGTGTGGTTCTGTGATGATGGATACACTATTGTCAAAAATCACATAATGTACCAAACAAAGAGTGAAGTCCAAAGTAAACCATGGGCTTTAGTTAGTAACAATGTGTCAATGTTAGTTTGGTAACTATATCAAATATGTTATACTACCATAAGATGTTAATAATAAGGGAAAGTGGGTAAAGAGGGCAGGAGGTATGAGAACTCTCTATGTGTTGTTCAGTCGCTAAGTCATGTCCAATTCTTTGCGACCCCATGGCCTTCTGCTTGAATTTATGTCTAGTGAGTCAGTGATGCTGTCCAACCATGTCATCCTCTGCCACCCCCTTCTTTTGCCTTCACTCTTTCCCAGCATCAGGGTCTTTTCCCATGAGTTGGCTCTTCACATCAGGTGGGCACATGTTGGAGCTTCAGCTTCAGCAACAGTCCTTCCAATGAATATTCAGGTTGATTTACTTTAAAATCGACTGGTTTGATCTCATTGCTGTCCAAGGGACTCTCAAGAGCCTTCTCTAGTAGCACAATCAAAACACATCAATTCTTTGGTGCTCAGCCTTCTTTATGGACCAATTCTCACATCCATACATGACTACTGGAACTCTATACTTTCTGCTTCATTGTAATATAAATTAGAAATTGCTCAAAAATAATCTATTAATTTAAAAACAAATCTAGACCTGTATACAAAACTTGCAGATGAATCCAGCCACAGCAGCATTATTTAAGTAATCCCAAAGTGGAAATAACCCAAATGTCCACTAACTGATGAATGAATAAATAAGTTACAATAATAACCATACCATGAAATGTGGTTCAGCCATATAGAGAAATCATGTACTGATACATGATTTCTTGAATGGACCTACAACATAGATGAACCTTCAAACCATGCTAAGTAATTGTATAATTCAATTTGCATGAAATGTCCAGAATAGGCAAATCTATAGCAGCAGCAGCAGCAGCAGCAGCATAAAGACAAAGTATATTAGTGGCTGCCTAGGGTTTGGAAAAATGGGGAGTAAGTGACTTATAATAGATTCTTTTTCTTTTTTGGAGAGAGGTGGACAAAAAATTTAAAATTGTGGTAAATGCACAGCACATCAAATTGTACATTTGAAATTATATGGAAAGTGAATTATATCTCAAAGTATTATTTAAAATTATGATTAGTTATTAAAAATAAATGGCAACATACACAATTTAAGCAAACATGGTGAAATGCAATCAAAAGAAAGTCTAGAATTTAAAAAGCAGTAGCTGAAATTAAGCACTCAGAAGAATGGTTTGACGGTGTCATAGTCAAACAAAATAAAGGATTACTAATGTCAATTAAAAAATAACTAGACTAAAATTTGGAGGGAAAATGATGGAAAACAGAGAATCTATCCCAAAACCCTGGGGGCAGGAAAGACCATGGCATGAAAGTAAAAATGCCACCAGGCTCTCTTGGCACAAAGAGGGAACAGGCTGGCCTGCCTTCAGGTCATTGCTCTGCTGGGAGAGGGGCCTTTTACCCACCATGCAAAATGTTAGAGACCCTGCCCTCCAAGATGCCTTAAATAGCAGAAGCCAGGGCTACCACCCCAGCTCTCAGGGTAAGAGACAGCCTGGTTGTATCTGTCTCTTTCTCTCTCTCTCTCTCTCTCTCTTTTTTTTTTTTTTTCCATAATGGCAGAAATATGACCTAAGGGTCCTATCCTGTCCTATATATTTGAGGTGTTTCACTAGTAGTTGAGGCTGATTGGACAGGTTTGAGTCAAATTTACTTTGTTCCATTGTTAATTGAGAAACTATTTCAATAAAATTTTCTTAAAAAAAAAGGAAAAATGAGTACAAAAGACATATGGAGTACATATATAAACTACTGTGTCTAGCCAGGCCCAGGTCACACAACCTAGAGAGAAGACGCAATCTACCTGAATCACTAGGACTTCTCTGAAGGAAAAAAATGAGATTCTGATGCCAGAAGTGGAAGGAATGATTTTTTTAAAAAAAAGGTAAAATATAATCTAGATACATCAGTAGATACGTATTTCCCTGTGGTTTGAATCTGGTACAGGCAGTAAGAAAGGATGCAGCTCATAGTAGGGGCTGCTAGATTCTGCTGAGGAAAATGTGCTGTGGCAGTAGAGATTTTTAAGTTACATTTTAGAGTCCATATGTAAGTGACATCATGCATTATTTGTCTTTGTGTTATTTCACTTGGCATAGTGTCTTCCAACTTTATCCATGTTGTCTTAAACAGTTGGATTTTCTTCTTTTTTAAGATTGAGTAATGTTCCATTTTATATATACATCATATTTTCTTTATTCATTAGTGTACTGATGGACACCTAGGCTGTTTCCATATCTTGACTCTTGTGAATAATGCTGCAATGAATATGGGAGTGTAGACATCTCTTCAAATAATGATGGTGTTTCCTTTGGAAGTGGTAGTGAGGAAGAGCTTATGACAAATCGACCATGTGTTAAAGATGTTGGAGGAAAGGTCATTTCAAGGTCATACATAGTTTAAAATCATGACATTCCAGTGAGCCTGTGTGCATGAAGACTTGCTTTTTTTTTTCTGAATTTGAATACACTGCAAAGAAGTGTTGCAAAATGTTTGATCAATATCAAATAAATAAATAAAAAGGATGGAAATACTTTGTCTTTTACTATGAAACTGGAGGAAAGGCAAGCCTTATAAGCAGCATGGGGATGAGGCCCACTAGAATTTTCTCCGATTATGGGGGTAATTTAGGAGAAGAAGGAGCAAGGCCAAGGAACAATTCTGAAAGCAAAATAAGGCTGCTGAGTCTGCACCCAGTGTATGAGATTAAGTTTTAATGGCGTGTGATGAAGTGGCCGTGACACAGCTGGCAGAGCTGGTTGAGTTGCTGAAAATGGCTCTTGAAGCTACAGGAGTTGGACAGTAGACACAGAAAAAGAATAAGGTGAATCCAAAAGAGTGGAAGGACAAAATTAATAAAGAGCAAAGACAAAATAGAGAAGAAAACTGGTAAACCTGACAATACTGAAAGCGTGTTCTTTAGAAAGACTAGTAAAATAAGCAATATTTTGTAAATGCGATAGGGATGGGACTAGCTGTACAGCAGTATTTTTTTAATTACAAAAGAATACTATGCTAACTTTATACCAATACACTTGAAAAGCTGGACAAACTAGATGATAATGAATAAGTTATATGCATCCAATATTGACTCATATTTTGAGTAGAAAATATAAGTAGCTTTATGAGGTTAAAAAATATAGTCAACGATGTACACTTAAGAAAGATATCAGTTGTTTTCCACTTTATTAAACAAAGCTAAGAGTCTCAAGACAAAAATCAGATTTAGAAATTTACCCTAAAATTAACCAGAAGCACATTTCTTTTACGATATCAGGTCGTAATGAATATTAGCAGATATATTCCACCACCACGTTTTTTTAAAAAGTTATAATGATCAAGAGGCATTTATCACCATAAAGCAGATCTTTTTTAAGGGAAGATAAAGTTGGAATGAGGAGAGAAATGTGCATATCCAATATCAAAGCACACTTCAAAGTTTCAGTGGTTTAAAAAAAATCTACTGAACTATAATAGTACATCAATATATTGTTAAACTTGTATAGGAACCCATGTATATATAAGAAATAAAATACAAGGTAAATAAAGTACAGACTGTCCTTATTGTAGAACTACAAAAATGGTCGTACAAATTACACTGTGCAAAGTTGATCTTAATGACCAATGCGGAAAATATTATTGTTCCTTGATCTTAAAATCTTGCTGAGAAAACACTAGAAACTTGTTGGTTGTAGATATATATATAGACTTTAAAAGAGTGACTTTACTGTACACATGAAACTACCACAATGTTGTTAATCAATTGTACTCCAATATAAAATAACAAGTTAAAAAATGTTTTTAATCCTAAATGTAGAGTTTGATTTATATAATTGTTTTAGATGACAATTGCAAGTCATTATATAATAATGCTAACATATTTAGATATTACAATGTTTATTTTACTTAAAGATACATTCTTTTAAGCTTTCAAAATATAGTAAACCTTATTCTTAGTTAAGAGACTGCAACCTAAAACATTAGAAATACTGAGAATTAGCATGTTTTATTCTATTGTCAAAAAAACTTACGCGACTTCTAGTTTTGAGCCCAACATGAAAGGAGCTTGGAAGTTGCCACTCTGTACTAACAAGTAAATATCTGAACAAACTGAAAAATCAACAATTCTTAGATACATTAGAGAAGTAAGGTCACAGGAAAAATCACCATGCCCAAAACTGGAGAGGCAGACACAGAATATAATAGCTTACTGGAAGAGAAATGCAAGAGCAGAAATCACTGTGGAAACCAATACTGAGGTAGGAAAAACTGAACTGTATTTGATGTATTTGCCAAAGGCTCAGTGTGCAAATGTCTATATGATAAAAATTCCAGGGAGGCCTCTATACTTTGGTGAATTTTGTCTCTTGAGCTCTGCCAGGCGTCACTACTGGGTGAAGAAGGTCAGAGTAAATTCCTCTTCTGGCTGAGGAGGGAAACAGAAACAATTTTGAAATACACCAGAAAATTCTACTATTCATAATAAGGCCTGCCCTCAGTCAATTCAGTTCACTCACTCAGTCGTGTCCGACTTTGTGACCCCATGGACTGTAGCATGCCAGGCCTCCCTGTCCATCACCAACTCCTGGAGTTTACTCAAACTCATGTCCATTGAGTCACTGAAGCTCTCCAACCATCTCATCCTCTGCTGTCCCCTTCTCCTCCCACCTTCAATCATTCCCAGCATCAGGATCTTTTCCAATGAGTCAGTTCTTCCTATCAGATGGCCAAAGTAGTACAGTTTCAGCTTCAGCGTCAGTCCTTCCAGTGAATATTCAGGACTAATTTTCTTTAGAATGGACTGGTTGGATCTCCCTGCAGTTCAAGCGACCCTCAAGAATCTTCTCCAACGCCACAGTTTAAAAGCATCAATTCTTCAGTGCTCAGCTTTCTTTATAATCCAACTCTCACATCCATACGTGACTACTGGAATAACCATAGCTTCGACGAGATGAACCTTTGTTGGCAAAGTAGTGTCTCTGCTTTTTAATAAGCTGCCTAGGTTGGTCATAACTTTTATTCCAAGGAATAAGCGTCTTTTAATTTCATGGCTGCAGTCACCATCTGCAGTGATTTTGGAGCCCCCCAAAATAAAGTCTGTCACTGTTTCCACTGTTTCCCCATCTATTTGCCATGATCTTAGATTTATGAATGTTGAACTTTAAGCCAACTCTTTCACGCTGCTCTTTCACTTTCATCAAGAGACTCTTTAGTTCTTCTTCACTTTCTGGCATACGGGTGCTATCATCTGCATATCTGAGGTTATTGGTATTTCTTCCAGCAATCTTGATTCCAGCTTGTGATTCATCCAGTCCAGTGTTTCTCATGTTGTACTCTGCATACAAGTTAAATTAACAGGGTGACAATATACAGCCTTGACGTACTCCTTTCCCAATTTGGAACCAGTCTGTTGTTCCATGTCCAGTTCTAACTGTTGCTTCTTGACCTGCATACAGATGTCACAGGAAGCAGGTCAGAAGTTCTGGTATTCCCATCTCTTGAGGAATTTTCCAGTTTGTTGTGATCTACAAAGTCAAAGGCTTTGGCATAGTCAACAAAACAGAAATAGACATTTTTCTGGAACTCTCTTGCTTTTTTGATGATCCAAAGGATATTGGCAATTTGATCTCTGGTTCCTCTGCCTTTTCCATATCCAGCTTGAACCTCTGGAAGTTCACAGTTCATGTACTGTTGAAGCCTGGCTTGAAGAATTTTGAATATTACTTGGCTGGCATGTGAGATGAGTGCAATTGTGCTTTAGTTTGAGCATTCTTTGGCAATGCCTTTCTTAGGGACTGGAATGAAAACTGACCTTTTCCTGTCCTGTGGCTACTGCTGAGTATTCCAGATTTGCTGGCATATTGAATGCAGCACTTTCACAACATCATCTCTTAGGATTCAAAATAGCTCAACTGGAATTCCATCACTTCCACTAACTTTGTTGGGGTGATGCTTCTTAAGGCCCACTTGACTTCACATTCAAGATGTCTGGCTCTAGGTGAATGACCACATCATCTTGATTATCTGGGTCATGAAGATCTTTTTTGTATAGTTCTGTGTATTCTTGCCACCTCTTAATATCTTCTGCTTCTGTTAATATCTTCTATTTCTGTCATTTATTGTGCCCATCTTGGCATGAAATGTGTTCCCTTGTCATCTCTAATTTTCTTGAAGAGATCTCTAGTCTTTCCCATTCTGTTGTTTTCCTCTATTTCTTTGCACTGATTGCTGAGGAAGGCTTTCTTATCTCTCCTTGCTATTCTTTGGAAGCCTGCATTCAGATGGGTGTATCTTTCCTTGTCTCCTTTTCCTTTTACTTCTTTTCATAGCTGTCTGTGAGGCCTTCATAGACAACCATTTTGCCTTTTGCATTTCTTTTCGTGTGGATGGTCTTGATCACTGCCTTTTGTACAATGTCACAGACCTCCATCCATAGTTCTTCAGGGACTGTCTATCAGGTCTAATCCCTTGAATCTGTCTGTCACTTCTACTGTATAATTGTAAGGAATTTTATTCAGGTCACATCTGAATGGTCTAGCGGTTTTTCCATTCAGTTCAGTTCAGTCACCCAGTCGTGTCCGACTCTTTGCGACCCCGTGAATCACAGCACGCCAGGCCTCCCTGTCCATCACCAACTCCCAGAGTTCACTCAGACTCACGTCCATCGAGTCCGTGATGCCATCCAGCCATCTCATCCTCGGTTGTCCCCTTCTCCTCCTGCCCCCAATCCCTCCCAGCATCAGAGTCTTTTCCGGTGAGTCAACTCTTCGCATGAGGTAGCCAAAGTACTGGAGTTTCAGCTTTAGCATCATTCTTTCTAAGGAAATCCCAAGGTTGATCTCCTTTAGAATGGACTGGTTGGATCTCCTTGCAGTCCAAGGGACTCTCAAGAGTCTTCTCCAACACCCCAGTTCAAAAGCATCAATTCTTCGGCACTCAGCCTTCTTCACAGTTCAATTCTTACATCCATACACGACCACAGGAAAAACCGTAGCCTTGACTAGACGGGCCTTAGTCGGCAAAGTAATGTCTCTGCTTTTGAATATACTATCTAGGTTGGTCATAACTTTTCTTCCAAGGAGTCAGCATCTTTTAATTTCATGGCTGCAGTCACCATCTGCAGTGATTTTGGATCCCCAAAAAATAAAGTCTGACACTTTCCACTGTTTCCCCATCTATTTCCCATGAAGTAATGGGACCAGATGCCATGATCTCCGTACTTTATCAATTTCAGTCTGTATTTGGCAATAAGGAGTTCATGATCTGTGCCAGAGTCAGCTCCTGGTCTTGTTTATGCTGGCTATATAGAGTTTCTCCATCTTTGACTGCAAAGAATATAATCAGTCTGATTTCAGTATCAACCATCTGGTGAAGTCCATGGGTAGAGTCTTCTCTTGTGTTGTTGGAAGACGGTGTTTGCTCTGACCAGTGCATTCTCTTGGCAAAACTCTGTAGCCTTTGGCCTGCTTCATTCTGTACTCCAAGGCCAAATTAGCCTGTTACTCCAGGTATTTCTTGACTTCCTACTTTTGCATCCCAGTCCCCGATAATGAAGAGGACATCTCTTTTGGTTGTTCTAGAAGGTCTTGTAGGTCTTCATAGAACCATTCAACCTCAGCTTCTTCAGCATTATTGGTCAGGGCATAGACTTGGATTACTTTTATATTGAATAGTTTGCCTTGGAAACAACAGAGATCACTCTTTCATTTTTGAGATTGCATCTAAATACTGCATTTCAGACTTTTTTGATGACTATGATGACTCCTCCATTTCTTCTAAGGGATTTTTAACCACAGCAGTAGATATAATGGTCATCTGAGTTAAATTCACCCATTCCAGTCCATTTTAGTTTGCTGATTCCTAGAATGTCGATGTTCCCTCTTGCCATCACCTGTTTGATCACTTCCAGTTTGCCTTGATTTGTGGACCTAACATTCCAGGTTCCTATGCAGTACTGCTCTTCACAGCATCAGACTTTACTTCCATCACTTAGTAAGTCCTGCCCTCAGGAGGGACTGTTTTACCAGAGGTCCAATCTATTGGGTTTTGTTGGGTTTTGAGACTGACTGACCTGAAGGAAGGGAAATACCCTACCCTACCCACTTAAAGTGAGAGAAAATGTTGAGTGGCACTTCCCAAATTCAGTGCTGAGGAACACATGCTCATTATAAGACTGAGACCTAATCATAAGACTATAGATGCTTCTGCAGCCCCACATCACTGAAGATCTGTTTGCTGCAGTTAATTCCACCAGTATACTGTGTCTGGCGTTTCAAGGAGAAAACTGAATCATATGAAATGCTTGGTTAAAACCACAAGTGGCAGAAAAAGAGTGGAATATAAAAATGGGAACAAAGAACAATGGCAATAAATGTGAAACAGGATCAGATATGATAGATATTAATCTAATGATATCAATAATCATTTTAAATACCAATGATTATACCAATTAAAAGATTGTCACAGAGCATCTAAAAACAAGATCCATTTATAAGAAATCTACTTTAAATCTTCATATAAAGACACACATAACTTAGAAGCAAAGGGTTGTGGAAAGGGATATCATACTAATTCACAGACGTTTGAGAAGCCGTATGAGTTTCAGTCAAAGCAGATTTGAGGGCACGGAAAATTACCAGGCACGAAGAAGGCTTTCCATAATGATAAAGGGGTCAGTTCTCCAAGAAGCCATAACAATTCTTGATGTGTATGTGCCTGACAAGAAAGCATCAAATTAGTGAGACAAAAACAGAACTGCAAGGAGAAAGAAAGATGCCCAGCATCATAGTTGGATATTTATACACCCCTCTATCCTAAATGGAGAGATCCAGCAGGCAGAAAATCAGCACAGACATAACTGAACTCAACAACACCATTGACAAAATGGATGTCATAAACGTCTACAGACTGCTTCATCCAACAACAGCAGAATGCACATTGTCTCAAGCTCACATGGCATATACACCAAGAGGGACCACATTCTGGGACATAAAGCATGCTCTAACAAATTAAAATAGCAGAAATCATATGAAGTCTATTCTATTCTCAGACCATGATAGAAGTAACTTGAAATCAATAGTAAAAAGAGAGGTGGAAAATTCCCAAATACCTAGAAATGAAGCTGTTCAGGTATCAACATTCCATGGGTCTTGCCCTCTGTATGTGAACATGCACAATGACCCAGCACCCAGAGACTTTGAAAGATGGGGCCTGATTGTTCTCTAATTGTGATATACATCTATCATTACTGTGGTGGTTTGTGAACTTGATAACAGCTGTGAAGTTTGGCACTTCCTCACTGTTAATACATGCTGGTATCTGAAATTTGTTCTGTTGGGGGGACAGGCATTATTTAATTAAATAATGGTAACTGAAATTCATGCACGAGCAAACTGTTCAGAGTGAGGACTGCCTGTATAGCATACATTGAGTAATGTTCCATGGTAAGAAATAAATACCTAGAGGCCTATAGGATGAGAATTCATATCTTGTTATGTGGAAGTCTTTCTCTAAGCGGAATGTGAAACTGAGATATAAAGAAAAAGAGAGTTGCTTTGATTTCATAAAAATGAAAGAATTCTGCATAGCAAAAGGCAACCCAAATAGAGTTGAAGATAACTGGCCAACTTGGACACATAAACATGTGACAATGTCTTTGGCCAGCAATTCCTTTTCTTCACAATAGAATGAGGGAGGAAATCTCAGTGAGCCAAACCTCATGAATCGATAGATGAGAGGTTAGACTAAATTTCTCATATGGTGTGGATTTAATTTTATGGAATGCAAAGTATTTTCCAGTAGGAAATATGGAGTATTACCAGTTCAGTTCAGTCGCTCAGTTGTGTCCCCTCTTTGCGACCCCATGAATCGCAGCACGCCAGGAGTATTACCAGTCTTATCCAAATCCTTAGCAATGGACACAGGTAAACCTTGAATAACTGTGATGGCTGAGTTTCTTTTCTGTTCTACAAGAGAGAGAGAACAATTAGCAGAATGTGTGTTTCTCCAGGGCAGAATTCTAGTATTGTCTCTGGACCACTGAGCTTTGCAAAAAATCGAAACGCACAGTCTCTGGCAAATCACTCTTAAACAATCCAAAGGGAGAGAAACGGAAAGGCTGATGAACTTGCTAGTCACCGTTGTGGTCCTGAGTCCTGAAAACAGTGATGATGGGGAGTATGTGATGTCACCCGTGTGAAACTTACAGGGCATGGAGATTCAGATGTACAGGGTGTAGATTCCAGTGAAGTTGAGTAGGGAAGAATGCCTCTCAGAACCCACCTCAGCTGAATTACTTATGGTCTCAACTGGGAAATGTTGATTAAGAAATGAGAGGATACAGGCAGGAGCAACTCCTGAAATAGTGCCTAAATAACTCAAATATTCCTAAGGAATCCTGCGGACAACTGTGTCAGAGAGGAGCTGACAAATGGAATCTAATAAGCACAGAGATCATGCCCTTGTCAGCTAGCGCACGGAGAGCATTACTGATCCTCAGCAAATCCTTACTGATCCGCAGAAAAATGTACTGTGACTGGGTCTAAAACCTGACTGGAATTTTCCATAGATGTGTGATATTGGAGATGCGTTTGCAGCTGCACTTGCCAAATCACCTTTTCAAAGCACAGTAGGTCATGGCCAAAGGAGCAAGGGCTGCTCTGCGTGCTCTCAGGCAGAAAAGGATTTTAGAAATGCCAAGTTCTCTTCCACAAAGGAAGGGGTTAGCAGATTATGAATTAGTGATTAGTACAAGTGTCTGTGATCCCTCAACTAATTTCCATCTTGAAGCTGGGATATAAAGACCCAGGTGCTGGGTGGTGAGCCACAATCTCTCGGAATAGGTGCTTAATCAAGACTAGATGGGCTGAATTTGGGTCTCGGCATCTGGTACCAGCTCTTTTTCCAGCAGGATGCCTTTAGACATGTCCCTGACACCTTTGCATCTATAGCTTTTTGTTGTTGTTTGGTTGTTTAAATATATAAACTGGTGATAACACTACTTGGTGGCATATTCTATTTTTTAAAAAAAAAGCAACCTTTCATTACTCAATGCAAATCAAACAGTAAATGCATTCTCTTAGTAAACCTGCTTAACAATTTTCTGGACTCTTCTGCTCTGGGCCAGATTCAGAAATACACAAGTGAAAGAGGAGACAGTACATCATGTTTTATTCAATTGGGTCTTGATACCTATGTGTGACTCTTAACCAAGGAGTATGCAGTAGTTAAGGACACAGATTGAAATTGTTTAGAGTGTGTCCTAAACTCTGACTGCCAGGATTTAAATCTTAACTCTGGAAATTGTAAAACCTGGGAAAAATTGCTTCCCTAAACTTCATTTCCTGCATCTGAGAAAAATCACAGTATCTACCTTGTTGTAGACTGAATAATACCCTTGTCCCTGAATGTCCACATTCTAATGCCCAGAACCTGTGAATGTCACATTAAATGACAGAAGGGATTTTGCTAATGGAATTAAATGAAGGTTATTGACGGGAAGATTATCCTGGGCTACCTGGATGGGCCCGAAGTCATCACTGGTGTTCTCATGAGAGAGAGGCAGAGGGAGATTTGACTCCAAAGAGAAAGTGATGATGAAGCTGGGTTTGGATTGATGCAGCCCGAAACCAAGGAATGCTGACAAGGAAACAGATTCTATCTTAGAGCCTCTGGAGGGGACATGAATGATCCTACCAACTCCTGATTTCAGTTCAGTGAAACTGGTTTTGGACTGCTGTCTTCCAGAACCATGAGAAAATGTGTTTTGTTTTAAGCCACCAAGTTTGTAGTAATATTACGGCAGCCGTAGCAAACAAATGTGTACCTCTTAAGAACTATTACCCCAGTTAAAATGTGTGACTGGAGGCACACTTAGTGGCATATGTGCGTGCAGCAGGTATGCCATCATAAGCCATTCTTAACAACCTGAATCCTTGGATTTGCAGGATCATCAAATCCAGTAGTGTGGTTGCCATTTATCTCCTTGTTCATCCTGGTAACATGTCTAGACAGCTAGTAGAGAGAGCTGGGTCCTTCTCCACAGGTCCTCTCACCTCTATTAATTAGAAAGAAAGTCAGAGTTGCTCGGCCATGTCCAACTCTTTGTGATCCCATGGACTGTACCCCCCGAGGCACCTCTGTCCATGGGGATCCTCCAGGCAAGAATACTGAAGTGGGTTGCCATGCCTTGCTCCAGGGGCATCTTCCCAACCAAGGGATCGAACCCAGGTATCCTACATTGCAGATGGATTATTTACCAACTAAGCCACCAGGGAAGCCCATGAGTACTGGGGTGGGTAGTCTGGCTCCTTTCTTCAGGGGATCTTTCTAACCCAGGAATCGAACTGGGGTCTCCTGCATTGCAGTCAGTTTGTTTACCAACTGAGCTACCCAGGAAGCCCTAATTAGAGGGAAGAGGTCACTTAAGATGTTACTTAAGTCACCTTATTCTTTTCCTTTCCTTCATGACTCTTCATCCAACTGGTCTTTATAAATTTTAAAGAAAACAAAGTCCTTTCTCAATGGATTCAGATACTACCCCAAATTAATATTCCCAGTAAGTTCTTGTTTTTAGTTCCAGAACCTCATCACCAGAAATTCCTGAGCCTAAATCCCCCCTAGCTTCTGGGATCACTCATTTTTCTCATTTCTACCTTTTCCTTTTAGTTGAGCCTTGTCATTTTAGTCCCTTCTTTAAACACAACTCATAATCAGGTGACATGGCCAAGTGATGAATGTATAGATGGTTTGGTTTTAATCCTGGGTTTTTTGCCATCTACTTACTAAATGACATTGGACAGGCTCTTTAACCTCTCTGAGCCTCAGTTTCAAAACAATAAATAATATTATAATAATACTAAAGATAGTAAAATAATAAAATAGTATAATAATACTAAAATACAAAAAAAAAGTATTATAAATAATACGTACCCAAGATTGCAATTGTGAGGATTAAATTAGTTTAATATTTGCTAAGCACTTAAAATAGTACTTGTTACAGTGTAAGCAATGTAATTGTGCTTGGTAATAATAATAAATGCAATTCCAAGCACATAACTTACTCAACTTTCTGTCATAACTTTGAGGTATGTATTTGATGAAATCAATAAAATCATTCTGTTTCAAGGGGAACAGAAAAATATTTTTGAACAATTGTCCATGTGGCTATTTCACCACGTTTAGTGTTTCCAAATTTCTGTACAACAGCCTGGGCTAGTCCAGTAGCAAATTAGAAATAGAGCTTATGTTCTGCACCTTTTACCTCACTGTCCCCCACCGCCCCCCACCCCACACAAATCCCCATCTCTTTGGACGTAAACTTCCATTTGTCCTCCATCTTCTGTACACCTACTTCTAAGAAAGTGTCTGGGTCCATCCATGTCATTACAAAGTAGCACTGACATATAAACACTATCATGTGTAAAATAGCAAGCTAGTGGGAAGCTGCTGTATAACACGGAGAGCCCAACCTGGTGCTGTCCGATGACCTAGAGGGGTGTGACGGGAGGGCCGAGGTAGGCTCAATTTTATATATATATATATATATACATAATTATGACTGATTTGCTTTGTTGTATGGCATAAACCAACACAACATTGTAAAACAATTATCTGCCAATTTGAAAAACAAACGTGTATGATCTCCAGCTTAGTGTGAATTTAAGACAAAGGTACCATTTACATCAGAGAGACAGCTTTTCAAGACTGGCTTTGTTTTTCAAGTTTGTTTTGTTTTCCTGTCTCTCCCAGCCTTCCAACCATGGACAAATACAGGAGATCCATATTATGGCTCAACACTTAGCACCTGTGCCATTCTCTGAGCCTGAAACGGGCATCTGGGCAACACTCCTGTCCTGGGACTGCTGAGAGGACCCCGCCTAGCTCTGTCTCAGGCAAAGGATGAACTGCTGCTCAGGCAGCCCATTGCATCCCATCACCCTGGGTACACGGCAGTGACTGGTTCAGGGAGGGCCTGGGTGGGCTCCTCACAGTCAAGGGCTGTTTCTGGATCTCTAAGAAGAAAATATTTAGCGCAAGGAAGACATGCATCCTTGAGTCTGAAATTCTCAAATCTTCCACAAGCCACCTTCTAATTCTTAAGAGATATATGCAGGGAAAATGCCCTGCTTAGTAATAACTAGAGTTTTAGCCTGAAGTCCCACACAAAATGTCTAATCTTAAGAAACAGAAGAGGCCCTAGGTGAGATCTCACTTGTGGCCTAGACCAGTATTGGGCACGATATAGAATAAGGACTACCTGGCTCATAATTACCTGAAGTACTGTTGAAATCCAGACTGTTAACTCTTCCACAAAGCAAGGAAATTAAGAGTGGTGGGGCCAGAATTATGCAGTTTTCATGATTAGTAACTAGTCATTATTTCCAGTCTAACCTGAAAGCAATTTGGTCTCTTTTCTTTCAGGATCTTATCCTTACTTTGGTCTTACAGCTTCCAAACTGAGGAGGAGGAGGGACAAGTGTTCTGAAAAAGGAGGGGATCCAGGCAAGAAAACAGTGTTCAGTTTGAACATTTAAAAAATAGTTTATTCTGGGAAAATGGTGCAAGGAGAACAAAAGAAGGTGGGTCAAATTTTAGGAAAAGTAATGAAATTTAGTGAGCAAATAGCAGTTGAAGGGAAAAGCAAACTGAAATACAGCATCAGTTTAAACAGTTGATGTTAGAGACAGAAGTAGGAGCATCATGCCTACGGAGAGGAAAATACAGTTCTCCCATACTGTTGTCCCCAGGACTGAGCAGAACTTGGTTCATTTAACTTACTGGTTTTCAACCCATAGCATCCACCTGTAAATAAAACACAGGACACTGTGTTGTGATTGCATAACAAATTGTAAATATTAATCATCACAGGTCCAAAAAGCAAACATGCTATTGACAAAAGGTGAGTTGTACAAGGGGAAAGACAGAACTGGGGGCACAAGCAGTCACAGGCATAAAGAAAAGGACGGGATTAGAGTGAAAGGGAATCCTGTAGCTATGGACTATAGCTAATATTTCCTGAGAGCTTCCGTGTGTTGGACATTGAAGGCTGCAAATGTGTTATTATTTGCATCCTCACGGGCAATTCCATGCAGTGGTGGTGATCATCCATTTCCTCATTGTACAGGTGAGGAAACAGAGGCCCAGGAAGGTTGAGTAAATTGCTCAGGATTGCAGAGCTAACAACCTGAAGAACAAAGCTTCCAAGCCAAGTGGTCCATCTCCAGAACCAAGGCTTTTAGCCACTGTGCTACCACTTCTCCCTTCGGTAAAAGCCAGCAAAAATCGCATGGCATTACGGAAGAGAAGCGGCGTAAATAATGAAATGAATACGATGTATTGAAAGGAAGAGGGATGAGAAGTAGTGAGGGTAGGGGTTTGTCTTCCTGCCTCATGTTAGGGTGCTAAAATCGATCTACAATGGATACAGCAGATGAACACAACGTTTAGAATTATGCGGGTAACATTCATGTGGCCAAAAACTGTCTCTGGAGAGGGGAATTGGGGTTAGAAAAGTTGAATTTCTGTATTTGAAATGCTATCATGTCCACATATTATTTTCATAAAAAATATTTCTATTTGTTTAGAAATAGCTTCAACGGTGTAAATGCATTAAAACGTGAAATTCAAAGTCATCTTTACATCTCATACATTTGTTAAGTGCTTGGCTTATTAGAATTGTTCTTTTCAGCTTTGAAGGTTTTTTTTTTTAATGAAAAGCAGTATAAATTTTAAAATTTAAAAATTGTTCCTGGTAATATTGCCAGCAAGGCCGAGAGAAGGTGTGGAACTATTACAAGCACACTGGATTTCAGCCCTGCTTCTGGGAGGCCGTCCTGACAACAAAGGGAAGGAGAGTCTCTAAAGTCAGGGAGCAGAAGCTTTGATCCTCTGGAGTTGTCACAAACAACTTAGAGTAAATGAACCAGGCGGCAGGGTGCCGGGAGGAGGCTGTCGGGCTCTCTGTGATGGTGTTCTTTGTTTTTGTGGGACTAATCTCAGAAATATTGCATTAGGCTCAGTGCTGTGCATTTTTAGGCTGGAGTTACCATATTTTTCCATCTGTATACTTCATGAACGCAAGCACTTTTTTGCTTCCTTTAAATTGGGAATCTCCTATTTGAATTGCCTGGTGAAGACCTTTGAAGTGATTCATTAAGTATACATATGCGTGCTCTATCTCCATCTATGTATCTGTCAATCATCCTTTCCCTACTCACCTACCTGTATTAGTCTGCTCAGGCTGCTATAACAATATAGCATAGACTAGGGGGCTTAAACAACAGACGTTTCACACTCCTGGGAAGTCTAAGATCAAGGCGGATCTGCTTCCAGGTGAGTCCTTCATTTTTGGCTTGTAGATGGCCATCTTCTGCTGTGTCCTCCTCACATGGTGGAGAGAGAAAGCTCTAGTGTTTTTTTCTGTTTCTTATAAGAGCTAATCCCAGCTCTACCTTCATGGCCTCTGCTAAACCTAGTTACCTCCTAAAAACTCCGTTTCCTAATTGCATCACACATAAGGGGATAGAGCTTCAGTATATGAATCTGTGGAGGGGGACAAAAGAATTCCGTCTTAACTCTCTATATCTGTTTCTATCTGTCTTTCTGTGTAGAATAATAATAGTGGCTTATAATTCATTTCCCTGTGTTATTTTATCCTTCTCAAACTCGTGTGAGGTAAATTGGCCATAGGAAAATCACTGATTTCACTGAAACACTTGAAGGTGGAATTAACTTTGGGATCACACATCAGTAAATGATGACGCCACAGTTCAGTCCACTTCTTCTCCATCCTCCTTTCCTTCTCCCTTCACTTTCTGACTCTATTCCAGCCACATTATTTACTAGCTTTTCCCTGAGGACACTGGTATCCTTCTGGGCCTTGGAGAGGTTATTCCCATTATCTGGAAGTCTTCTTCCTCGTATATCTGATTCAGGTGCCTCCCTCTACACTGTTCACATTGAGCCTTCCCAGTAAGACTTCTCCTGTCTACTGTTTAACTTGAAAACCTTGTTTCTCTGCCCACAAGGTCAATTTCCCATATACTGCTTAATCTCTATTGCGTTTGTTACTAGGCTTCCCTGGTGAGTCAGTCAGTAAAGAATCCACCTGTAATGCAGGAGACCTAGTCCGATATCTGGGTCAGGAAGAGCCCCTGGAGAAGGAAATGGCAACCCATTCCAGTATTCTTGCCTGGGAAATCCTGTGGACAGAGGAGCCTACAGGTGGGCTACAGTCCCTGGGGTTGCAAAGAATCTGACAAAACTTAGTGCCTAAACCACAACAACAACTTGTCAGATAATTTACATTGATTTCTGTTCTCCCCTCTGACTAAAAGATAGGCTACACAGAGTCAGGAATTTTGCTTTTATTGAACCTAATAGAGGCCCAGCAGAACTCTAGGGTCTGCAAGAACTGGACACAGTTGTAACTCTTCTGTTTGGTATTTTAGCAGCCTATCTCAGAGCCAAGCCAGTTATTGAAGAGAATCTTTTCTGATACTTTAAGCAGTATGATAAACTTGAAATAAACTTAAACTTTCCACAATTACAGAGCAGGCATGGATTCTTCCTTTGTTTCGCCAGACACATGAACCTGGATCCAAAATCCATCCTCTCCGGGTGAAGTGGGAATGCACAAAGATGACTGGCCTAAGTCTCAGCTGGATAAAAAAGATGCACAAAAGAGACATTTAAACATTTTCAAAAACTAAAACCATAAAGTGTGTTTCCTCTTCACACATCAGGGATTATCTAGCCTTTAGTGTGGTTAGAGTAGTGTGGGGTGGTAGGGGTTGGGGAGAGAGAGATGTAGAGAGAAGTAAGGATGAGTTGCCCTGTCTCTGCCTCCTCTGGACCTTAGTTCTTCCTGGACTGTCACTCCTTACACTCAAAGCAGATTTCAGGAGTCAGCACACATGGTCATGATGTGTGCCTCACTCCACAACCCAGTCACTGGGACCCAGAAAATTTTGCAACCTCAAGTCTCCCTCAACACATCATGACTCATATATATCAATGAGTAAAGACACATAAACTGTAGTAGATTAATAAGAATAAGTTTATATATATATATATAAATTACATATATACATATTTGTACATGAATCTGGGAAAGATGAGAGCCCATTGAGGCAAATGGCTAGGGGGAGAGGAAGCAGCTAAAGATAGCAGTGGGCACTCTGCCAGTTCCAAGTGTAGGGAAAATAGCCAGAAGTTTGGGTTGGCCAAGTTTACAGTCAAACCAGGGACTGATCTCCTTCAGAATGGACTGGTTGGATCTCCTTGCAAGAGTCTTCTCCAACACCACAGTTCAATTCTTTGGCGCTCAGCCTTCTTTACAGTCCAACTCTCACATCCATACATGACCACTGGAAATACCATAGCCTTGACTAGATGAACCTTTGTTGGCAAAGTAATGTCTCTGCTTTTTAACATGCTATCTAGGTTGGTCATAGCTTTCCTTCCAAGGAGTAAGCGTCTTTTAATTTCATGGCTGCAGTCACCATCTGCAGTGATTTTGGAGCCCCCCAAAATAAAATCTGATACTGTTTCCACTGTTTCCCCATCTGTTTCCCATGGAGTGATGGGACCAGATGCCATGATCTTCGTTTTGGGACCAGATGCCATGATCTTCGTTTTCTGAATGTTGAGCTTTAAGCCAACTTTTTCACTCTCCTCTTTCATTTTCATCAAGAGGCTCTTTAGTTCCTCTTCATTTTCTGCCATAAGGGTAGTGTCATCTGCATATCTGAGGTTATTGATATTTCTCCCAGCAATCTTGATTCCAGCTTGTGCTTCTTCCAACCCAGCGTTTCTCATGATGCACTCTGCATAGAAGTTAAATAAGCAGGGTGACAATCTACAGCCTTGACGTACTTACTCCTTTTCCTATTTGGAACCAGAATGTACCTATAGGAAAATCATAAACTGATGAAGGACAGAAATAAGTTGGTTGAGCCTTCAGCATAGTTTACATGGAGTGTGTATTGCAGTTGCTTTTGTAACCAAGTGAAGTCCAGCTTCTATTGGAAAGCTCATCCTTAATCAGAAAGTATGCTTTTGAATAGTTGCAGATATCCAGGCAGCATAGTGTTTTGCTTAAGCATATAGAGAATTCTCAGGAGTCCCGCAGATCTGAAATGAGCCTAAGAATTTTGGATCCTGGCTGCAGTTGGTATCTGTTAACCCAGCGGTGCTATAGTATTTCCTTGAAAATTTCTCAATAAACATTTCTGTCACAGAAACAGGAGTCAAATAAATATTCAGCTAGACTCTGGGTTGACAATCTTTTGTATCTAACTGATACGGATATTGTTCACTAAAAAAATGCTGTAAAGAATATTGACAGGTCATATAAAATACTTTGTTTTCTGTTGCTGTCTATGAACATCAGTGTGGGGAGACTGGAAATCCTAAATCAGTGTTACGTTTTACCACACACATGCATAAATAATTTTCTCTCATCCCTGTGAATTAGTGCAATTATTTGAAGAGTCAACATTTGTGAATAATGAACAAATTGGTAAGCTGAATTTTTGTACGCTCTGCAAATAATTTTCAGTTGTGAAAAGTATAGAGCACAGTGAGCTTTTGTTATTTTATTAATCTAGAATAATGCTTAAGTGCTATTCTCCTTCATTTGAACATAACATGTATATTGAAACATGCCTTAATTTTCTTGCTTATTGAAGCTCTGCTCTGTAACTAGCACTACTCTAAGTACTAGAATTCAATGCAGAACATGCCTTCTAAGATTTTGTATGCTAGTGGAGGGAATACAATAAGCCGATAAAAGACTAAACAAGTAAACAACGTAGGTTCACATGGTGAAGAAATGACACAGAATATCTTATGTGTATGGAAATGCTACTTTAGGGAACACTTCTTCAAAGTGCCTTTGAGCTGAAATATAAGGAATGGAAAGGTACTGGTCATGCAGAGGAAACCCTCAGCTGGGGAAAGCTCAACATGTTTGGAGGATGAAATGGCATAGAGCATGGCTGGAGCACAGGGAGGAGAGGGCAGGCAGTACCTGAGGCTTGGGCGCTGAAAGGCAGTAGGGCCAGATCAGGGCAAGATTGAAGATTTGGAAGCCACTGATTAGAGAGAGTGTGTGAGAGAGGGAGAGAGAGAATTTCAGTTGAGCAACCAAATGATTGGTTTTCATTTTCTTCCTACCCTTATTTGCATGCACACAGAGCTGTACGCAGCTGCAACTGCAGATCTTAACATTGGAGAGAGTTGCACATTTCAGGTGAAGCTCCTCTCTGAAAGAAACCATGCTACTTGAGAGAGAGAAACGTTTTCACATACATACAATTATACACATATATTCCACATCTCTCTCTATTTTTTCTTTAAGCAAGGCTATGACCTTGTCTAATTTACATTAGAAATTCACCATTTGACTATGGGATGAACAATGGATTGTGGGAGGGCAAGACTGAATTAAGGGAGACCAATTAGGAGGTCATTACAGAATCCTAGGAAAGAGATGGTGACAGCTTGAAATAGGATGAGGGCTTAGGAGATATGCCATGTTAGCAAACCCAGGTCTCCCACATTGGAGGCAGATGCTTTAACCTCTGAGCCACCTATATCCCCTCCCTTTTGAACCTCTCTCCCATCTCCCTCCCCATCCCTCTAGGCTGATACAGAACCCCTGTTTGAGTTTCCTGAGCCATACAGCAAATTCCCGTTGGCTATCTATTTTACATATGGTAATATAAGTTTCCATGTTACTCTCTGTATTTTATTTTTACTTAGAAAAACTGAAGAAACTTTCTGGCCAACCTAATATTTCATACCCACTAGGATGACTATAATCCCAAAGTCAGAAAACAGCAAGTGTTGGCAAATATGTGAAGCAATCAGAACCCACCCTCACATACTGCTGATAAGAATGTGAAATAGTGCAGCCATGTTGGAAAGCTCTGTGACAGTTCTACAAGTTGTTATACATAGTTATCATATGAACTAGCAATTCCACTCTTGGATAATATATACATGTGAGATGAAAACATATGTCCACACAAAAATTTGTACATGAATGGTTATAGCAACATAATAGCCAAAATGTGGAAACAACCCAAATGTCCATAAACTGATAAACAAGTTTGAAAATGTGGTACATTCATACAATGGAATATGATGCAATAAAACATGCTAAACACAGATGAACCTTGAAATCACTGTGCTGAGTGAAACCTAGTTACAAAAGACCACATGTCATGTGATTCTATTCATAGAAAATGTCCAGAATAGGTAAATTAAAGTGACAGAAAGTAGTCATTGTTTAATTCTGGGCTGGATAGAATAATAAGGGAATGATAGTAAATAGGTACATTTTTTTGAGGTGATGAACATGTTCTAAAATTGACTGTTGATGCTTGTGCATATTTGTAAATACTTAAAATCATTGAATTGTGCATTCTAAATGGGTTAATGTAAGTTATGTAAATTATATCTCAATAAATTTTTTAAAAGAGCTTGGTGGTTGTTTAGTCACTAAGTAATGTCCGACTCTTGTCACCCTACGGACAGTAGTAGCCTGCCAGGCTCCTCTGTCCATAGGATTCTCCAGGCAAGAATACTGAAGTGGGTTGCTATTTCCTTCTCCAGTTAAAAGAGCTTATTCAAGTGTTATTTTTTTATGAAGGCATAGTGACCTCTAAAACAAAATTATATATGTTTGATAATATTCAAGGTTTAAAATATTACAAAATCTTCAAGCAAAGAGTTATAACTAACAGTAAGAGTGATGAAATGTACCTAGATTCTTATTCTAGTTTGACCAATTATTACAGTGTAATTCAGGCAAGTTACTTAGTCTGAAAGTTATTTGATATGAAAAACAAATGTCATAAGCTTATTGAAAAGGGACTAAGTGAAACATGAAGTAAGTTCATACATGTTATAATAGCATGTATGTTATGTTCTATGCTATTATAATTATTATTGTTATTAGCTGATAACTCAATGTTATTAACTTACTACAAGTTCACTTTTCCATGTGCATTGCTGCTGATATGGAGGTGGTGCAACTATGGTCCCAGTTTCAAGAAGTTGCCAAATTCTGTGGTGCAGCACACAAAAGCATAAGAGTAGAAGAGGAAAGACAATGAAGGCTAGACTAAATAAGGAAGGTCGTCTCATGCGTGTGAGACAAAAACTGTAGGAGGAGAAAGTGAATTTCAGGATTGGGTGGCAAACTGAGTGGTAGAGATGGAAAGAAAGATAGCATTAGTGATATAGTGAAGAGCTTGGTCTGGGTGAAGACGCTAGAAAGAGATAGGGAACATATTTGAATGGATACAATTGGTCTCTGCTAAGCATGATAGGTAGAGAAGGCAATGGCAACCCACTCCAGTACTCTTGTCTAGAAAATCCCATGGATGGAGGAGCCTGGTAGGCTGCAGTCCATGGGGTCACTAAGAGTCAGGCACGACTGAGTGACTTCGCTTACACTTTTCACTTTCATGCATTGGAGAAGGAAATGGCAACCCACTCCAGTATTCTTGCCTGGAGAATCCCAGGGACAGAGGAGCCTGGTGGGCTGCCGTCTATGGGGTCGCACAGAATCGGACATGACTGAAGCGACTTAGCAGCAGCAGCAGCAGGCATGATAGGCCAAAGTGTTTAGATATGCTGGGGTACTAGTAGTGCTTTTAAGTTGTGGTTCTCTTAGAGAAATAGAATTAGTTGTGTATTGCAACCATTGGGTAACAACTCTTATATTTGAGAGTTGGGTTAAATAATCCCTCAGGCAAGTAGAGGCATTATTTATCTGTGGTTCCAGTAGGTCTTTGAACAAGAAACAAAAATCCCTGCTTTAGAAAGAGCTGTCAAAAATTGCACCAGGTAGGTTAAACAGACAAGGAAGACTGTTCAGGATTTTTGCAATAGAGACCGAAGCTACAGCAATGGAAGAAAGAAATTGAACTCATCTCCTCCAAAACAAAAGATGAAAGAGTTTATAAGTGCTGTTGTGAACTAGTGGGAAGGTGTTGAGAGATACTGGAGGTGAAATTAGTCTGTGTGATTAGGCCATCTGTGTTTACTGCGTGCTCAGTCGCAACCAGCTCTTTGCAACCGTTTGGACTGTAGCCTGCCAGGTTCTCTGTCCATGTCCATTCTTTAAGGCAAGAATTCTGGAATCGGTTGCCATTTCCTCCTGCAGGGGATTTTTCTGACCCAAGGATCCAGAGATCGAACTCCAGTCTCCTGGTTTCTTGCTTTGCAGGCAGATTCCTTACCACTAAGCCATGGGGAAGCCTTCTGTGTTTTCTAATTAGCAGCTATTGAAGTTAGGCTCCTACTCTCCCATAGAGACTAAGCAACAGAGGTGATATTTTTCTTGATTATTGCATTTCAAAGGAATGACTCCCAGGTCCCTGAGAAAGACATTCCTGAATTGTAGAAGATTTATACTTCAAAGGAACAAAAAAAAATTCACAATTCCAAGGTTTCTAAAGTAACTACTCCAAGAAATAAGAGGTCAAGGGCCTATAGTCAGGAGAAACCTTTCTAAAGTTAGTCAAGCTGAAGGAAACATTAGGGCCCATCTTGATCATAAGACACTTTTTAAAAAAAATTTTGTCATGTGACCCTTGAATGCTGATAACCCTTGTAAATATATATGCATTTACACGATGAATTATCTTTATTTTTTTTTTGATGAATTATCTTTAAACCAACAATGTTCTGGGTATTGTTAAATGCATTATAAACTAAAGGGAGATCTTTACTTTGTTTCTCTCCAGAACCCAAGTGCTTGTTATTACTTTTTCCTTAACAAAAAAGAACTCTGCTTTGCAGGTTTCCTTCTTTGGGCAATGTTTTAATGTAGAAGTGAGCTTTATGAACTGCTACAAGTCCCATTTAATTTCCATTTTCACTTAAGAAACTAAAGGGACTTTCAGGCTGCCTTTGTGCTGGTAATTAGGACAACTGAATCTGAATCTCAGTGTGTTTGAGTCGTGGTGCATATATTGCTTTCTTTGTCAAATTCATCTTTATTCAAGTGAGACATCCTATATTTGTGGATGACTCAGACAATAATAACAGTAGTAGTTAAATTTTACATTTCTATTTGTTTAGTCACGAAGTCCTATCTGACTCTTTGAGACCCGGTGTGCTATAACCCACCAGGCTCCTCTGTCCTTGGAATTTTCCAGGCAAGAATCCTGGAATGGGTTGCCATTTCCTTCTCTTACATTTCTACGGTGCTTTACAATTTTTAATCACTTTCACACATATAATCTTAGTTTTTCTTCTCAGTAAACACTGTAGTAGGGTTTCTAACAGGAATTTTACAGTTAGTTGTCCTACAGATGGAAAGACTTGACTTTCAGCCTTTTTACCCCTAACTTAATGTCTAGTTAGAAACTGAATAATTTTTCAGATCCAGATTTTCAGCATAAATTTGAAAATCACCATGTTCTCTTTTCAAGTAATTAAATTGGGATAGGTCTCACATATTCAACTTATGTTTGCGATACAACTTTAAGAAGGCTCATAATTGTTGAAGCCTGTTAACATCAATCGGGTCCTTTGATTATAGGCGTAAGGAGTCAAGCTAAAGGCACATAGTCTGTTAGTTTTAAATAAAGATTACAATCAAATATGATCAACAAAATTATTTTTAGGCCTCTGGGGCTAAAACTCAAGAATTGCCTATGGCATTGACAATGAGAAATAATTTTTGAGAAAAGTCAGCATATCTTTGGGAAATTTTCTACATGTCTGATCTAATTTAATAAATATCTCTATGTCATTGTGCATCCAAAAGAAGCTACTGGGTTGACCAAAGTTCTGCTTGGATTTTTCCATAAAATGTTATGCAAAAACCTGAGTGAACTTTTTGGCCAACCCAATATTTAACACATTGTGAATGTAGGCAGAAAAACATATTACTGACATTTCGATCTGAAATAGATATCAAGAAAAATGTCTAAAAATTATACCTTTAGCTTGATCTCTCATGTTTTATTTTTTTTTTTCTATCATCAGGCAACCCTGCCCAGCCCACTTCTCTCCACTACATGAATCCTTATCAACTGAATGCCTATGGTATGGCACTGAAAGCAGTGGGAGAAATCGTTCAAGATTATGACAGTGATCAAATGTTCCCAGCTTTAGGTTTTGGTGCAAAACTGCCTCCGGATGGAAGGATATCTCATGAGTTTGCTTTGGTAAGAATACATGGAAATAATTGATATTTTGAAAAAAAAAATAGTATTTTGGATCTTTTCATAGGTTCACTGCTTATGCTTTAATTGCTCATGTAGCAACTTCTTATGACGATAAAATCAGCTCAGTTTTAGTAAATGATTGATTTAGAAGTGTGATATTAATGGAAAAAAGATGAATAGATTAGCAACAAATCTACCTAAAGTGCGTATGATTTAAAACCTATTCTGGTTTTCAGTTGCTACATAACACCTTCCATTATATTCATGATTTGTGGATCAAGAATTTGAGCATGATACAAGGAGAATGGTACGTTTGTTCAAGATACCTGGGCCACACCTGGGATGCTTTGATTGGCTAGAGATGGCTGGAATTGTTCTACTGGAGCCATATATCTGTTCCTTTCTGACTGTCGGTTGGATTCCTCAGTTTTCTTCATGTCATGTCTCCTGGAGCTAGTACCTCCACTAAGATGTCTCATTTGCTCGTGACTAATACCTGCAGCTAGGATGGCTGAAATACCTGGATTCTCTAGGCATCTTTCCTTCTTTCTACATACAGTTTGTCCATGTGGTTTTGTGGGCTTCATCACAGTGTAGTGGTCTCAAGGTAGTCGTATTTCTTACACAGCAATCAGCTTTCTCAGAGTGGATATTCTAAAAGGCTGGGGAAGAATCTTCAAGGACTTAGAAGTCTCAGAAAGTTATTTCTCCTACATTCCTTTTTGTCAAGCAAGTCACTAAGTTCACCCCAGTTTTGAGGTAGTAGAAGTAACCTTCACCTCTCAAGGGGAAGGGTATCAAAGAATGAGTAGCTATCCTTATTCTTCCATCTTCCAAAATGTCATTTCTTTTCAAATATAAAGGATCAGTTATTGGTAGAATTATTATTTTTCAAATGTAAAGCAATAATTATAGGTATAATTAATTATAATTTCAATATAATGCAGTAAATGTGACTCAAATATTTATCTAATTAATGTTTAATTTACATAAATCCACTCCTGTTGTATGATTACAAATAAGCAATGTACTGTATTCTACCTTTAAAATAAACTTCACACAGATAGTGCTTATAGGCCCAATCAGCCTTATTCTCACTTACATTTTTTGATAAAAATAATGGGAAAAACTATGTGGGAATGGTTAGATATCATTTTGGAAAATTTTTAAATTTTCCTAATAGAAATGCCTCCCTGCTATACTCTATATATTGTGAAATTAAAGTCTTCTGTGCCCAACAATTTTTGTAGGTATCTTCTGTTGTTTTTATTCTTGTTACAAAAACAATGTGTGGGATTTTTTTTTTTTAGTTCTGCAAGAAAAATAGACAAATAAACAATTCAATTATTTACTAATTACTGAGTATCAAGCCAGGTACTTTATGCTCATTTCTTGTACAATCTTCATAAAATTCTTGTCTGATAGGTCATGAGATGAGTGACACATCACACTACTATCAAGAGCCACTCATATTAAATACAGTGAAAAGAGTACCCCCAGGAGTTGTATAATTTAGCCCAGAGTCACAGAATTTAATCAGGTTTCCAGAAGACAGGACTTGAACCCAGGTCAGTCGTATTATAGAATCTTTGTTCTTAACCACTACTAAACCACATTTTATAAAAGCATCTATAATAATACCACCTCTTAGATATGTCCTTTATGAGCCTCATTATGTATGCACACACACACATGCACACACACACACACACACACACACACATACACTTACAGAACCTTCTATATGATGAGACTTTATCTTCTTTAATATATTTTAAGAGTTGTATTTTAATTTTTTCCCCATATGTATTCTTGATTTTTCTGTTCCATCACCCCCATTTCGGGAAAGGTTGCTGGAGGTTTTAATTTTCTCCTGTGAAATAGCCCATATGCTACCACCCCCAATGTCATATAAAAAATGAATATCTGTTGTGATTTTGTTGTGTGCTGGAGAATTCAAATTTCCCAGAAATTTATAAGACCACGAAAATCACTCATGTGATCCTATATCTTGTGTGCCTCAGGAAAAAGGTCCTGACTATTTTAAAGCTTAAGAAAGGAATAATAAAAAATAATAACTATGCTAAACTAAATGATATTAATTTTCCTTCCACAAGTTTTTCCTCACCTTTGTGTATGATTTTTCTTCCATTTGTTCTCTAATTCTCTCCTTTTCTGCTTTTCCTGCCTCTATATTCATTCTTTACAACCAAACCTATGCAAAGGAGAAACTTTTTATTATTTGCATCTTAAATGATTCTTTGAACCAAACTCAGATATTTATAGAAGGTCACACTCTAAATTTATGAAAAATAGTTTCTAAAATTGGTGAAAGTGATGATGAAAATGCTTCATCTTTAATTTTACTTAATAATTATATGACTTTAACTTTTTTCAAAGCACTTTTTTCTTGAATAAGACAGACAAAGGTTAAGTAGATCTTCAGAGAGATAGTACTCCATTTAATTTTTGTGTTAACTTCATCCTAAATAACTACAATATATAACTGTAGATGCTGAAAACGGCAAATAGAAAAACTTCAGTCTATGTCAATCTGGCAATTAGTGTACTACCTAGTGTTACCAAACCCTCATATTTCCATGGTAAGAATTTGTGATATATATATATATATATATATATATATATATATATATATATATATATATATTAACAATCATTAATGTTTATCAAACTGAATTCAAATAATCTTTCAGATAGCAAGGGAGGTGTCTCACTATTCACACTGCTCACTGAACCTGGGATAGGTAAGGTGCAAACAAGGAAGCTGGAAGAAGATTCAAGGAGCCATAGGAACTGTAGACATGTTTATTCTCTAATGGCTGGTGCGGCAGCCATGATGCAGCCGTGCTGTATTCTCTGATGACTGACTCAGCAGACACAGCCATAACACAGCTGCAAGGGCTTTTCAGGTGGAGCTTATACAGTTTTACAGAAAAAAAGGGGCCCATGACCAAATGAGAACATCATGACATGCAGGCACAGTGCTATAAATGATCTCAGATGTTACATAACCATGGAAAGTCATTATTTATGGAACATGAGGCAAAAGCAAGAGGTCCTGGGGCAAGAGAACCTGACTACTGCCATCATGGCCAATTGCTCTTTCCCTGCAAGAGCTCTTTAACAAAAATTTTAAATCCCTAATTGGTGAGTTTGAGGCTGGCACCAATGTTGAAGTTGAGCTTTAATCAATCAAAAGGGTCTAAGGTAAACCCCAGCTTTTTATTTGAAATATGTGTAGGAATAGATATTGTGGAAAAAGAAAGGGCAAATATCCCCATATTATCACTTTAGCACTTTTGATTGTGGAATGCCATGGCTCACAATGATACTTGATGATTCATTACACTGTACCTGAAGATATAATTACTCATTACACTGTACCTGAAGATACTGAAGTTTTCAACAGTATGTGAACCAGGAACTTCCAGATGTTCAAGCTAGATTTAGAAAAGGCAGAGGAAACTGGAGATCAAATTGCCAACATCCTTTGGATCATCGAAAAAGCAAGAGAGTTCCAGAAAAAAACATCTACTTCTGCTTTATTGACTACGTCAAAGCCTTTGGCTGTGTGGGTCACCACAAACTGTGGAAAATTCTTAAAGAGATGGGAGTATCAGACCACCTGACCTGCCTCCTGAGAAACCTGTATGCAGGTCAAGAAGCAACAGTTAGAACTGGACATGGAACAACAGACTGTTTCCAAATCAGGAAAGGAGTATGTGAATGCTGTATATTGTCACCCTGCTTATTTAACTTATGTGCAGAGTACATCATGAGAAATGCTGGGCTGGATGAAGCACAAGCTGGAATCAAGATTGCTGGGAGAAATATCAATAACCTCAGATATGCAGATGACACCACCCTTAAGGCAGAAAGCGAAGAACTAAAGAGCCTCTTGATGAAAGTGAAAGAGGAGAGTAAAAAAAATTGGCTTAAAGCTCAACATTCAGGAAACTAAGATCATGGCATCTGATCCCATCACTTAATGGCAAATAGATGGGGAAACAATGGAAACAGTGATCATTGAGACTTTATTTTTGGGGGCTCCAAAATCACTGCAGATGGTGACTGCAACCACAAAATTAAAAGATACTTGCTCCTTGGAAGAAAAGCTATGAGCAACCTAGACAGCATAGTAAAAAGCAGGGACATTACTTTGCTAGCAAAGGTCCATCTAGTCAAATCTATGGTTTTTCCAGTAGTCATGTATGGATGTATGAGTTGGACTATAAAGAAAGCTGAGTGCTGAAGAAATGATGCTTTTGGACTGTGGTGCTGGAGAAGACTCCTGAGTCCCTTGGACTGCAAGATCCAAGCAGTCAATTCTCAAGGAAATCAGGCCTGAATATTCATTGGAAGGTCTGATGCCGAAGCTGAAACTCCAATTCTTTGGCCACCTGATGGGAAGAACTGACTCATTGCAAAAGACCCTGATGCTGGGAAAGGCTGAAGGTGAGAGGAGAAGGGGACGACAGAGGATGAGATGGTTGGATGGCATCACCAACTCAATGGACATGAGTTTGAGTAAGTTCCTGGTTTGGTGATGGACAGGGAAGCCTGCCGTGCTGCAGTCTGTGGGGTCGCAAAGAGACGGACACAACTGAGTGACTGAACTGAACTGAACTGAAGATACAGTAGTGTAAAGGAAATATTAGGAGGAAATATTTCTAATAATCACATGGCCAGAGACCTTAAAAGAAAATCTTCTGCCCTCTTCCTTAATAAACAACAAAATTAAATGTATTTATTTTCAAAAACATTCTGCATTTTACTTTTGTGTTAGAGCCTCACATAAGCTTATTTTTATTTGTCTTAACAAGCAAAAAACAATTCCCCTTGTTATTGTTTTAAGAAATAAATTTTTTAAAGACTTAGAAAATCATTCTATCAACATACATAAAAAGGGGGGGTGGAGAATGGTACCTTGTTATTTCCAGAGGAATAAAGGAAATACATAGTTTTATAGGAATATAAATCCCGTCCCAGGCAAAATGTTCAAATGCTGATCAAAAAGTAACTCAGAACTATCCTGGTTTGTAATTGTTCCCTTAAGGCAGATATATAATATATTTTATGCCCAAAATCAGTAATGAGTTTTTATTTTAACTAGCTTTATACCTTATCAAGCAAAAGAACAACCTAAACTTATATTTAAAGGAAGGTTAATTAAAGGTCAGCTCAGATTAGCATCAAAAAAATCAAAACATCAAAAAAATTAACGTCAAAAAAAATTAAAAATTTGCTATTTTGTGCTAAATATTATACTTTCATGTTTTAATTTGAATTTGTATAGTCAATTCTATAATATAAATAGTTATTTTATTACTTTTATGATTTAGAAGTTACATGAGGGTTAATTAATAAATTTTGAAGGAGAAGACAAAATTTAAAGAACAAGGTGGATATAAATTATTCTTTCACAGGTGACAAAATTGAAGTCATTGGTAACATTTGCCTTAGTTCACTAAGATCCTCAGTCTTTCAAATGCTTAGGATTTTGTAATATTGTTACATAGTGGTGGTTTCCTGGTGGCTCAGATGGTAAAAAACGTGCTTGCAATGCCAGAAACCTGTGTTCAGCCCCACAGGTTTGGAAAGATGCTCTTGAGAAGGAAATGGCACCAGCATTCTTGCCTGGAGAATTCCATGGACAGAAGCTACAGTCCATGGGGTTGCAAAGCGTCAGACATGACTGAGCAGCTAACACTTTCACACTTTGATTGTTCAGATAAAACATATACATGCTCATTATGTTTAAGCATAGTGACTATGTTTAGTTGGGCTTCCCTGATAGCTCAGTTGGTAAAGAATCCGCCTGCAATGTGGGAGACCTGGGTTCAATACCTGGGTTGAAAAGATCCCCTAGAGAAGGGAAAGGTTACCCACTCCAGTATTCTGGCCTAGAGAATGCCATGGGCTGTATATTTCATAGGGTACCAAAGAGTCAGACATGAAAGCAGCGACTTTCACTTACATGCTTAAGCATGGTTACTGTGTCTAGTGTTTTAAAAACATAACTACAATTTTATATATATATACATATTACCCACTTCCAGAGGTGGAGCCTAATTCCTCCTCCCTTGAATGTAGGCTACACTTAGTGACTCATTTCTAAAAAGTAGATGAAAGTAAAAGCAATGCTCTGCAACGTATAAGATTAGTTTCTGAGCTTATTGGAGCTTCCTCCTTGCTCTCATTTTGGAGAAGTTAGCCACTTTTGTTGCATAATGTTGGAATACACAAGCAGCCCTGTGCAAAGTTCCTTTAGCTTATCACCAGCAAACCATACAGGTGAGCCTTCTTAGAAGCAGATTGTCCAACTCTGGTCTTGCTTTCAGATGACTGCAGCCCAGGTCAGCTTCTTGACCGTAAGCTCTTGAGAGATCCAGAGCAAAAATCACCTGGCTAAAATATGGGATAATAAATACCTACTGTTTTAAGCCACTACCTTTTGGAATGGTTTGCTAAATAGCAATAGATAACAATGCCTTATTGTGTTATTTGTGGAATCTGGACTCAGAATTAAACCTAATAACAGAGCATTCAGAGAATGAGAAAGCTGAACCAAGTCTCCAGTCTTATCTGCCGAATAAGAACTCCAGTGCTGTGCTAAGTCACTTCAGTCATGTCCGACTCTTTGCAACCCCATGGACTGTAGCCTGCTAGTCTCCTATGTCTATGGGATTCTTCAGGCAAGAATACTGTAGTGGGTTTCCATGCCCTCCTCCAGGGGATCTTCCGAACCCAGAGATCAGCCCACGTCTCTTACATCTCCTGCATTGCAGAAGGATTCTTTACCACTGACCACCTAGGAAGCCCAAGAACTCCTGTGGCAAGCTCCAATTCCATTGAACAATATGAACACGTCTCTCTGATTTTTTTCACTTTATCTTGTCGTGATGTTATTCACACCAAATTATATTCCCTTTGATCCCTTCTTTTTGGGGGGTTATCAATTTTGGCCTGAAAATGTGCAAGTGGCAGATATTTTACGTTTTTACTTCCATTAAAAAAGAAACTATTTGAATTGATAGTATTTTTCCTGATTTTTGTACACATCACTGCAGAAAGCTTGGAAAATACAGAATAATCTAAACAATCAAATAAAAATTGACAATTATATAACCACTCAGAGGTAGCCACTATTAATATTTGTTTCCTTCTTTTCAGATTTTTATATGTTCATCTCTGCATGTTCCGAGATCTGTGTATAAGTATTAATCATAAAATGTGATATTCAACTTCTCAAGATTATTTAGAATTTTCTTCTGCCTGTTAGCTGAAAAGTATCCATTTTTAATGATTGCACATTACTGCATATCACAATCTATTTAATATTGATATGTTATAATCTAGTGTTGATTACTCAATTTATTATTATTATTTGCTATTATAAATATATAACTGAGTTTTCTTTGCAAAAAGCTTTCTGGATATCAACATGTGTTGTTCTCTTTTTTAGTTTATTTTTATAGACATTATTCATTCTTTTCCTGTTTTTGCTATAACTTTCTACAGAATGGGAACCCCCAAAACCCCTACTGTAATGGCATTGATGGTGTCATGGAAGCTTATTATAGGAGTCTGAAATCTGTGCAACTGTATGGGCCAACAAATTTTGCTCCTGTAATTAATCATGTAGCAAGGTAAGTAAATAATTTGTTTATTTTAGTGTGCTAGACCAGAATGAAATCATAATTTTATTGTTGGCATGGCTCCACAAATGAAAGTTGTTTTCTAATAATTTACCTCCGAGAAAGTGAAGGAAAAGATATACAGTAAAAAGAATCTCCATTGAGCTATCATGATACTTCAATAAGAACTTTATATCAAAATATCAAATGAAAACTATACACTGGTTTATGTTAGGACCTATATTTGTTCAACCAAGGAAAAAAAATTGTATTATTTGAATAAGCATCCATGAGAGCAATATCGATCACAATCTCAGTTGTGAAATCACTCATATCTAAGATTATATTCCATAGCAACATAGAAGTAATAAGAGATTGAATTCTATGAAGACAACTAAAGCCTTTCAGTGATATATAGGACACATTATCTTAACCTCCCTGATATTAACATATAGTATATGATATTGAGATTAGAATATAATTACTTATTCTAAATACATGTTCTAGAAAAATTGTTAATGTAAAATTTTGTATACATTTGCTTAGCATAACCTGGGTCTCCCACATTGTAGGCAGACGCTTTACCATCTGAGACACAAGGGAAGTTGCCCTAGTAAATTAGACACTACTTTTAAATCCCTAAAATATTTTTACTGACACAGTTTTAAATCCTATGAAACCCTGCCTAATTTTTAGGTAATTGAAAAGGAACAACTCTCATAGCTTTCCCAATATGTAACCAAAACTAAAAAAGTACTGCATTTGAATTACTGAAGTTCTGTATTTGAAGGTTCTGGTACTTTACCATCTCCCTGTTAGATATGGTCAGGCTTCCCTGGTGGTTCAGTGGTAAAAGAATCTGCCTTCCAGTACAGGAGATGCAGTTTCAACCCCTGCATCAGCATAATCCCCTAGAGGAGGAAATGGCAACCCACTCCAGTATTCTTGCCTGAGAATCCCTTGGGCAGAGGAATCTTGGTGAGGTACAGTCTATAGGATTGCAGAGTCAGACATGACTGAGCATACACAAGTGCATTAGACATGATCAGCAACTTAAATATGTTCTACTTTTCATTACCTGGGACATAGACATGATAATAAAATATCCCTGCACCCAGGACAGTGGACTCTCCTGTGGAATTCCATCTCAGGTTTACACTGATACATTGACAATGTTTTTTCTGAGTGTGACCCTTTAGATCAGGTTTTTCAAGCATTTTCAGCTACAATTTGTATTCTTATCAATTTTATGGGTTTTCTTGGTCGCTCAGTGGTAAAGAATCTGCCTGCCAATGTAGGAGATGTGGGCTTGATCCCTTGGTCAGGAAGATCCCCTGGAGAAGGAAATAGCAACCCACTACAGTATTCTTGCCTGGGAAATCCCATGGACAGAGCAGCAAGGCAGGCTTACAGTCCATGGAGTCACAAAAAGTCAGACATGACTTAGCAACTGAACAACAACAATGAACCTTACATCTCAACCCTGGACACACATAATTAAAATAAAATAATATGAAATAATATTTATTCTTAACTCATATTTTCTTTTTTTATTACTATGGTTTCCTTTTCTTTTCTGTTACTTTTTTAATGCAAATCTTGACCCGTGAAATTGATTTCAAAATTCACTGAGTCATTACTTGTAATTTGAAAAATACTTCCTAGCTTATTGTGTTACATAGATGAGTAATATTATCTATACTTTCTTTTCCTAAGTCTTTGATAGCCATCAAATAAAGCAGAATGAAAAATTATATTAATGCAAGATAAATTATACTTGATTCTTACTCTCTTACACACTGTCATACCCATCACTGTTTTATGAAAAGATAAAAATGATAGAACCTGTTTTGTGTGAATTCATTATTATAAATAAATAACTTATTACCAGTGTTTACCAATTAATTTCATAGATTTTGTGCTGGTATATCTTTGCTGTAAAAGTTAAACTTTTAGCTATAAAGTTTGCCCTGATATATTAGGCCATTGGTTTGTCCACAATGTATTCAAACTTTATTATTATAGAGTCCATCAGGTACTGATTTTCATTGATAATCAATAGATATTTCATTGAAATAATTTTTCTGTGATTTACTTGATGATTTTTTATAAACTGTCCTCTATGAGCACCATAATTCTTCCTCATTACTAGATATGACCAATATACTAGTTATGTACTAAAAGTCATAAAACATATTCTATTGAGAATATCATCAAGATACTCAGAATGGTAGAACAAAATGGAAAAAGAGAGGAAATATAGTAATAAAATTCTCCCATATATTTCTAGTATTATTTGGTGAGAATTATGCAGTAGAGTACAGAAAATAAGTACTAGAATATGTTCTCATTACATGCCTAATTTTTGTCTTTGATTTTTATATTTTCCTTCTCATCTTTCACCAATTTAACATGTATTAAAGACCTAAAACTATAGCTTTGTCAAAAAAGTATTTCTTCAGTTGCATTTTGATAAGTAAGATAAAACTCACATGACATAAAACCAACCATTTTAAAGTTTACAGTTCAATGACATTCAGCATTTTCACAGTGTTATGCAATCATCACTGCTATCTAGTTCCAAAACAAGAATAACAATCATTTATATAATTTAACATGTGTAAAAATCTACCAGTGTATAACAATATAAATATTTACTACCATACATGAAATTTCCTTATTAACAATAGAAAGTTGCATTATCTTGATTTTAAAGATAAGAAAGTAAAGTTCAGATAGCTTATGTAATTTATGCAGAAGGCCATACACATTATGTGTTGCTTAGACAAGATATCTATTTCCAAAAGCCATAGCCATTCCTCTGTGGTAACATGCCTTCCAGCTCACCTTTTATTTGTGAATGAATTTCTAAGGCTGCCCAACATTTCTGTGTGCCAGCATCCAGTATGCTGTTATTCTAGTGTGCTATTTCAGAGAAAAAAAAAAATTGTATATTTGAGAATTTGCCTAATATAGGCTCATAACAAATGTTGAAATATTTTCTTGAGATTAACAGATGTGTTGACTATTCCTAATTATATTTAGCAGCTATCATGTGAGAGAAACTGTTTTATTTTGGGTATTGTTTACCTTTTATTTGCCTTTCAGATATGCTGCTTCCGTAAAGGATGGCTCCCAGTATCTTGTGCTCCTAATTGTGACAGATGGTGTTATCTCAGATATGGCTCAAACTAAGGAGTCCATAGTTAACGTAAGTAGGAATCATTCTGTCTTGGGCTGGCTAAACGAAAGCATTGTGCTACTTAGGTTAATTAACTGAAGTCTTAGTTGACTTAACAGTGAAACAAAATGTCCATGCCTTTGCAGCCAGTGCATTATCTAGACAACTCTTTTATAAATGAAAATAAATCATATCATCAACTTCATGTGCATGAGTGTGTTTATTAGTTTCATGTGTATAGTCTTACAATTTGTACAGAATATTTCTAAATATTTGCATTTCAGTTACAGGAGAACTGTGATAATTTCTATGTTTATAGAACTGGATGGGGACTAGTTTCTAATTATGTGCTACATTTATGATTAATTGATTATCTTCTTTAGTAGACTATAATCTATAAAATCTATATTTACTAGATTGCAATCTATAAAATTATATCTGGTTTTACTTACCTTTCTATATTCAAGTTGAGCAGTATTTGACACAAAGTAGACATTAGTAAAAATGGTTGTATGAAAGATTATCATATTTCATAATTATTAATGGCTTATTAATGACATAATTATTAATAGCATACAATTAGCTGTTTGTGTGAGAAAAATTAGTTACATGTGGGAAAAAATAAAATTTTTATAGACATATACTTAGCAAAACCAAACACAAAATGAAAGAGAGGTAAAAGCTTGCACATTATGTGGCACACTGTCTTGCATAATATGTGGAGCCTGGATGGAAAGAAAGTTTGGGAAAGAATGGATATATGTATATGTATGACTGAGTCCCTTCACTGTTCACCTGAAACCATTGTTGATTGGCTATATTGGGCTTCCCTGGTGGCTCAGATGGTAAAGAATCTACCCGTAATGCAAGAGATCTTGGTTTGATCCCTGGGTCAAGAAGATCCTCTGGAGAAGAGAATGGCAATCTACTCCAGGATTCTTGCTTGGAGAATTCCATGGACAGAAGAGCCTGGCGGTCTACAGTCCATGGGGTCGCAAAGAGTCAGACATGACTGAGCAACTAACACTTTCACTTTCACTCCTATACAAAATAAAAAGTTAAAAAAAAAAAAAACTTGAAAGGTGTTTCTCCAAAGAAGATACACAAATAATCAACAAGCTATAAGAGCCTCAACATCACTAATATTTGGAAAATGCAAACCTAAACCACAGTTAGATATCACTTCACACCTGTTATGGTGGCCAACATTAAAATTTTTTAAAAAACTTAAAAAATAAACTAATAGGACATGTACTGAAGAACAGTTATTCATATTTCAATGACCTGGTGATGTGGTTGCTATATTGCTCCACCTTTCTGTTGGTGAATCTCATAGTCTTAGCATAAAATTATTTAATCATACTAATAATAACTTTCTATAATTATCATTTGTAGTCACACATTTACTATAAAAATTGCTTTTCCTAGCCATAACTATTAATGAGATAGAGTACTGCTTTTTCTTTGCAGGTGACCCTATTGGTAAAGAACCTGCGTGCCAATGCAAGAGTGGCATGGGTTCGATCCCTAAGTTGGGAAGATCTCCTAGAAGAGGGCACTGGCAACCCACTCCAGTAGTCTTGCCTGGAGAATCCCTTGGACAGAGGAGGCCGGCAGGCTACTGTCCATAGGGTTGCACAGAGTCAAACACAACTGAAGTGACTTAGCATGCATGCATGCACTACTTTTTCACAAATATGGTATCTTTTTTCACCTTTCAGTAACAAAAAGATCTTCAAATAGAGAAAGAACAAGAAAAAAGAGACTAAAGATACCCAGAGTCAGCTTAGGAAAATGTTGTCTGAGAATACCAAGTATAAGCAAATGCTCAGTTTAAAAAATATATATATATATTATCCAAGACTGGTTATTCCTGAAGAAAATCCACATGAATTAGCATATGTACAGAGTTCAGAAAGGATGAAAGTGGAGTCAAGTATATTATTCTGTGTTAATATTAAATACATCCAAAAGTATTTGAATGAAATTATGTGAAAAAGTGTCAATACTTAGGATATTATTTTCTTCCTAATTCTTAGTTGTTTTCCTAATTCAGTTTCTTAACTGTGAACAAATTTTATATTCTCTTTGAAGGCTTCAAAACTTCCAATGTCAATAATTATAGTAGGTGTTGGACCAGCAGAATTTGATGGTGAGTAATAAAATTTCAATAGCATTAATTGGGAATTTATTAACTGTAACTCATCATGTACTTACATATCTATCACTCCTTTTTTTGCATATAGGGATCTGAGTGTGTATGTGGGTTTGTATACTATGTCCATGTACGTACAGACATAGATATCACATGATGGAGTCTATTGAAGCGAGCAAATTAAAAGAATGTCTTCTGAGTAGTTCATTATCTCTCTAGTATAGGTTAATTCAACCATGTAGCTTTCTGTTTTATTAGAGATGAATTGTACCTCAAAATATTTCTTAATATTGAATGATAAATTGAGTTTTTGTTCCTAAGGCAAAACACACTCTGGGTTCCCTAAAAACTTTTAAGGGTGAGCACTAAATAAATAAACCACTATGTTGAGAAGCATAATAATGGATTTTCAGACCTTGGCTTGTTGGTAGACATTATCTTTATAAATATTTATGTTCTGTCCTATGAAAGACCAAAGTACAATGAAAATGGATATGACTATCTGAAACTTAATAAGACTATATAATCATGCTAAATTCACTTATTGGGCAGTTTTCTGTTTCTGTTGGCTAAAGCCATCTTCAAATGCCAATTAGTGATGGGTGTTCATGTAACTAGTAATCTGGGTAAACTCTAAAGTTAGTCCATTTCTTGTCACCTGATGGATTCCTTTAAGAGAACTCTATGCTAGGTAGCAACTGTATAACCACATAATATTCACCTGATTCATGTGTTTTTACATTGATAATGAGAGTATTTAGCTTGGAACTTTAGAAATTAGAATAATTTTAAAATATTTGAAGCAACTTTTGGTATGTGACAGGTTAATTTAGGCACATAGGTGGCTAATCATAATATGATCATCACTAAGATGATTCTTGCCTAACCACCAGGGCCTCCCCAGTACGGACAGTACAGGTCTGTCAGTTTCAGGAAAAACAACACAGCAGTTATATTGCTGATCTTGGAGGTTCTTTCCTTTGATTCCATACTTGGCTGGTCACACTTTGCATCATTATAATCTTCCAGTTTCTAAAGCAAAGTCAGTTTAGCCCTGCCTGCTGTTGCTCCTGCTAATATTTTCTCTGTCTCTGAATATTTACATCTGTTTTCATTGTCCATCAAGCATGACTCTGAGCTACCTCTCTGGAGTCAGGAAAACTAAGACACATCCTTCTTGTTAATACTTTGTGTACTTGATCATCTGCACTGAGCAGTGACAGGCTACAATTCACACACTTTACCAGTTGCTAGGTTAAAGTAATTCATGATTTCCTTTTCAGTTACTAATTTGCTTTTGCCTCTCAAGTATGCACTTTTTACTGGGTACATCCCAGCTCTCCAGGAGTCCTGTGGAAGACCATTGTTAGGTGGAAGACCTCAATCACTTATTCCTCAACCTCCCACACATAATGTATGGATACAGAGCAACTGATATTTCCTGGTGAATATTTCTGGTCATGTATTTCTATTCAAAGCAGCAGGCACAGCTATTTAGGTACTACCCTCATACAATAGCCACACTTATTTAGTTTCTTCAATTCTTTTGTTCCCAATGAATTCTTGATCAGAGTTTTGAGGTATGAAAATTCATTATTTCCCCCTCTGATTTCTTGAACTAACTAAAAAAAAAATGCAAGAGTCACTCAAATAGAAATCAAAATGTAAGTTTTATTAATAGTAGTTCAGAATTAGAGAATCTGAGTTACCCTGTGCACAAACGCAGACTTCTTATTTCTTTTCTGCCCCCAAATTAAATGACCTCCCTTTTATGTCAAGGCCTCCTCTGGACAGGAGCAGAGCCTTGCCTATTTATCATACCACAGGGAGAAATTGCCTTCAACCTGAGGATAGAGTACTCCAAAAAGAGATTCAAGGTCAGTTCCATCTCCCAATCTTAGTTATCCTATGAATCACTCTTCTCATGAGGAAGAGTGATTGAAGATTATAGACATAAGGAATTTGCCTTCCCATAGAATTCTGTCTTGGGAATTAAAGTGAACTTTTCCTCTGGCAAGCCTATAAACAGGCAATTAGGGTCCTGAAACACCTGATTTTTGTTTTCACCCTGATGGAAGAAAATTTCTGAGTTACATTCAAGTTGTTATTATCTTATCAGAGGAGCCTTTTTCTAGGCACTTCCAAATCTACCATAAGTAAGTTTATATAGTATGCATATAAATTAGTAGGAAAAGACTGACGTAAAACTTGCATATTTTCTCAGTTAGCTACGTAAATCCAACATCTACATGTATTTCAACCAAGAGGTTTACATAGGCAAGAAATAAAACATATTGCCATCTATTCTTTGAAAGTAGAGGAAATATAAATTAACTATTAGATTAACAAGTATTTAAATGTCTTATTTCTGAATTTCAGTGAAAATAATTTAAAACTTTCTGTATAATTTTTCAGGGCAGAATTTCTTTGTCCTTAAAATGCAACAAGTCAGTGTAGTATCCATGTAATTGCCTTGATCCAAGTTTAGGAGAGGGGGGGAAATATAAGGGGTTCTAACGTCATTTTGTCTCCCAAGGCTAGAAAGAAATACAGGTCTGTTTCTTATACATCTTTTTTCCAGAGAGGGGATCAGGTGGGTAACCGGGGCTTATGATTTCAGGTTCCTTGAGGACCAGATGATCTGAAAAATTGAAGGATGAACATTTCCCTTCCACCACTTACATGCCATTTCTTTTCTTCTTGCTCTCAAATGTGTAGTTTCCAATTCTGCTACCTGCAGCCTTTTAACCCAAAGGACATACTGAAAAGTGGGTGATATTTTTATAGCATCTCATTCTAATACGTTGTTGCCTGAGTAACTGCCATTTTCTTTAACTGAAATGAAACACAAAGACCAATGGAGATTGTAGAGGACAGTGGAAGGTGAGGCCCAGAACATCATCTAATTTTTGTTGTCTATTTTTTGAGTGAGTATAGGGTAATCATTATGAGTTATTAGCAAATTAGATAATATAGGAGAAAATTCTCTGATTGCTGACATGTCACCATCAGTGTTCATTTATGTCTCAAAGTAATATGAAAATTTTGAAAACAAACCTAGAAGAAAAAAGAAATTAATTATTGAAAATATTTGAGTATATTGAATTTTCCTATTGAGATCCCTAATAAATAGGAGAGAAAAATAGTTCTTTTGTATTTTGAATAATTTAATTGCCTTGTTAATGGATATTTATACAATTTACTAAATATTGACATATATTATATATCTAAACAGATTACTGGATGATGGTTCACTATCAAATTATGTGTACCGGCAATGTTTCACCCCAGATATTTATTCCTGAAAATATGTAGAAAAGTAAAACTTAAAAGACATGTTGTTAAAAAAAAAAAGGCATAACGATATAAAGAACAGTTTGATGGTTGCCAGAGGCTTGCCAGGGCTGGAGGTGGGTGAAATGGGTGAAGGAAGTCAAAAGGCACAAACTTCTAATTATAAAATAAATAAGTCATGGGGAAGTAATGTACAGTGTGGTGAGTATAATTAATACCATGTTGCATATATGAAGGCTGCCAAGAGAATAGACCTTAAAGTTTTTGTCAAAAGAAAAAGAATTTATAATCATGTATGGTCAGTTAGACTCATTATGGTGATCATTTCACAGTATACACAAATAGTGAATCATTACATTTTACTGCTAAAAATAATATAATGTTATTTTGCAGTTATAGCTCAATCAAAATAAAAATAGGAAAAACAGTAAAATATCTTTAGCTGAAATGCATTATCCAAGCACTGAAGAAAACAGTGAAAAGGTGAGGACTGTATTCTAGTGATTTTTAGAGGGCAAAAAGCAAACAGTTGGTTTGTGAAAGCAAAATGGCTCTCTGGAGTCTGGTGAATATCATGTGTATACAAAATGAGTTTCTAGTAACAGAATTATACTTTAAGTACAAATTAGCATTCCTTATGTAATTACTTATTTACAGAATTCTCACCAAAAAACATTAAACTCTGGAAAATGTTCTCAATTGCAGCATAACACTACTGTATACCAGCAATTCTGTTATATCACAGCATTCCCAAAAAGCAGTTGACCTATGTAATGTCAAAATTATTTTTAACCAATGAAAAAAATCATATCTCAGAGAGAGATGGTTTATCCAGTCACTAAAAACTTCTTGTTTTAAAATCTATTCACAAAAAGATTACAGACAATACGATTGCATAGTTTGTTGTAATTTCAAAGAGAATAAAGTTCAAATTGTTATTGGAAATTCCATAATGATTAGTACCAAGTTTCTTAAGTTAGAAAAAAAAAAAAAAACATTAAAACTGAATGAATTAGCCTCATTTGATGAATCCATCATGTAAGCATGTAACCCAGAGTTGAGAATTTGTAGGATGGGAGATGTACCTAAAGACTTTTACACTGTATAGGCTCTCCTCACTTTTCAAAGCGTCACATGAGGTCTTCACTTGCTTTCTTCATTTGTAAAATTGACATTCAGTTAAGTTTTGGGGAAGAAATCACTGTGGAGATGAAAGGATCAGAAAGCTTTCTGCCTTTACATAGGACATTTTGTTATTTTATACACCTTGGTTTCCTTATTGCCTACATTGTTAGAGTATAATGGCTAAAATGCTTTGGATAAATTATACTATTTTATTTTCAAGCAATGGTTGAATTGGATGGAGATGATGTAAGAGTTTCCTCCAGAGGAAAATATGCTGAAAGAGACATTGTGCAGGTAAGAAATTTGATGAAAATTATTTATTTTGTTCATTGTGAAGAGTCCATGTCAGTTCTAATTTGTAAATGAACACCTTAAATTGAAATCAAACCTCAGGTTCTGTTTAATTTAGGCAGATGATTATGAGATGCATGTTAAGTAAACGGGCCTAAAATAAGCACCCAGTTACTTTCCCCTGTACGTCATGTTCACCACATATAAAACAGAATTGTTAATAAGTATATTTTCTTACTTTATTATTACCAGAAAATATCATTGAGGTCTTTAGTAAAATTAAAATTCAGAAACACAACAGACTTTTAATGGTGTTTATTTATTTATTTTTTAGTACTCAATAAAGATTAAAAATATTTTTAAATAGCTGATACATATTCAACTAAACAGTAGAAACAAATAAAAATGTAAAATGTTTTATTTTTCTCATAGATTATTGCTAGAAAAGTATAAAAATACATCTTAGAATTATATATAAATACAAAAATTATATAAAGGGTATGTGTTAATATAGCAATATATAATAACATAATTTGTATAATAGTATAATAAAATATAGCATAATAGTAGATTATATGTTTCTATATATAAATATATATATATATACACATGATTCATAATTCTGTTGGAATCAAGAAAAATACTTAACTGAAGTCTACTATTCTGGGAGGGAGTAGAAAGAAAAGAATCAGTTTAACCAAATTGTAACCAATACAGTAAGTCTATGATTGAAGCAACAGAGTTAAATCAATTAAACTTCTGCATACTTTAAAGTGTTTATATCTTTTAGAATGTCAGAAACAAAAACGACTATGAAATACACCTTTTAAATAGGAAATGGAAGTCTTGTTACAATTTGAGCACATGATTTAAAAGTTTTGAAAGTGCAAATAATAGAATTCAATATTATCTCCTAAATAATAACTTATATATTCACCCATAATATAGTCATTAAGAGAATCTGTTTGAAATCTAACAGAATTTGGTTCAAATTCTGGATTGTCCTCTGTGATAACTTGGACAAGCTTTCTAAATTTCAGTGTTCTGGCATTGTTGTAAAGATTTAATCATTAATGTATATAAAATACATTACTTAAATAACACTCAATAAAATGAAACAAAAATAATTTTTAAAATTAGAGAGGGAAAATAATATAAAATAATCCATAAATATAATAAAAAGATTAATCTTAACAAGTACAAATGCATTGTTCTTTATCAGTCAGCAAAGTTGTTTTAAGATAGAAACATCTGTATAACAATTTTTTAAGGAGATAATTAAATATGATTTAAACTTTTAACCTGGGGCTTCCCCGGTGGCTCAGAGGTTAAAGCGTCTGCCTGGAATGTGGAAGACCTGGGTTCGATCCCTGGGTCGGGAAAATCCCCTGGAGAAGGAAATGGCAACCCACTCCAGTACTCTTGCCTGGAGAATCCCATGGAAGGAGGAGCCTGGTAGGCTACTAGTCCATGGGGTCGCAAAGAGTCAGAAACGACTGAGCGACTTCACTCACTCACTCAAACTTTTAACCTAATGTTTACAAAGCACACACACATGAATAATTTGGTTAAAAGCATCTGACAAAGGCAACATGGTGATGTGGTCATCTACGAATCCCACAATGTTTTGTTTTTGTAATTAGCCAGTTTATTCACCTTAACCTGGTTAGCATAATTATAGATCCAGGTAATTGCACTTTTTTCCTAAAAGTCTCTCCACAATATTTGGTTCACAATTTCCTTAAAATCAAATTACTGCAAGGAAGTATAAATTTGAAGCCCCTTAAAATGTGTTATGTTTCTGTTTTGATGCATTTTTACAAAGTTAAAAGAGGCAACTTCATCTTTCATGGTATCATCTCAATGATGCTTAAAGGAAATTGACATTACTCTCTCCCTTAGAAAGTAGCTGCTTCCCAGGTGGCGCTAGTGGTAAAATATCTGCATGCCACACAGGAGACACGAGCGATGTAGGTTCGATCCCTGGGTAGGGACAATCCCCTGGAGGAGGAAATGGCAACCCACTCCAGTATTCTTGCCTGAAAACTCCATGGACAGAGGAGCCCACAGGCTACAGTCCATGGGGTTGCAAAGAGCCAGACACAGCTGAGCACACACACACGTTAGAGGGTGGTTAAGATTGCTCGTAACATTAAGATTTCCTTTAAGATGACTAATATATTACATTAGTGACAACCAAGTTTTTTAGTTATTTTATTAATAAAACAAAAGTTCCCTTGATCATGAAAGTCTTTTGTCTCTAATTGGATTTGCTACATTAGACAGAATATTGAGATAGGACTCAGGTCTACAAAATTATAATGTTATCATTCTGATCTTGAACAAGTCAATAAATTTCCCTTGAGCCTTTCTTTCATTATCTCCAGACTCCATCTCCATATATATATATAATGCAAAAATGCATTACAACAGCAACACAACACATTTTTAAGGACTTTAAATATATATATATATATATTCTCATTAAAAGTCAGAATCTTGAGACTAATATATCATCATAAAGTGACACTGAGGTCACCGAAGATTTCGAAGGCACCTGATTTTGAAGGCACCAAAGATTTTGAAGGCTAAAGACTCAAGGAATTGACTCAAGCTATTCTACCATATAAAGCTGAACTGAAAAAGTCATGAGATGTTACAGATACTGAACAGGATCTTCCCAGAGAATTAGTAGCCTCCTGAATGACAGTGGCGTCTTGACTTACATGTCTATATTTATTTAAAGATATTTGATGAATCCTTTTCTAATCTTATGGAAAAGTTCCTAAATGCTGATTATCTTTTAAAAATAGTTTGCAGAGTAATCATTTACATATCACATTGTATTCAAGAAGAATTAGCATTTTTCTCTCACCTTAATTAAAATCTCATAACATTGCACAATTACAGGTTTCCTGGTTCTTCCATTTACTAAAACATTTTTAAATGAATTATTTTTAAGAATAGAAATATTCTTGAATATTTATAACATTGAGGTTGCAAAGACACACCAAGAATATTGTCAATCTTCCTACCATCAGAAAATATCTAAGTCATCATAATCAGTGCTGTAAATACTGGTGGTTAAAATAATGTCAGAAAATAAGATCTATTTAGGCTGTCTTAACTTTTTGCTACTTTCAATTTCTTACACATTGCTAATCAAGTTAACACACTCCAAATGATATCCCAAATTTCTTAAGTGGACAAACAAAAGCCTAACTGTAAATGGAAGAAGGTAGCTGAGTTCCACAGAAGGTTGGAAGTGGTAGATGGGATTTTTATTATGTCAAATATTAACTGGCACCCAACTTCTCCATTGCTGGTGCTTTTCAGTCAGTAATGTCAGACTTTTTGCGACCCCATGGACTGCAGTACACCAGGCTTCCCTGTTCTTCACTATCTCCCAGAGACTGCTCAAACTCATGTCCATTAAGTGGATGATGCCATCCAACATCTCATCCTCTGTCATCACCTTCTCCTTCTGCCTCCTATCTTTCCCAGCATCAGGGTCTTTGCCAATGGTTGGCTCTTCAATTCAGGTGGCCAACGCATTGGAGCTTCAGCAAAAGTCCTTCCAATGAATATTCAGGGTGGATTTCCTTTAGGATTGACTGGTTTGATCTCCTTGCTATCCAAGGGACTCTCAAGAGTCTTCTCTAGCACAACAGTTTGAAAGCATCAGTTCTGCGGCACTCAGCCTTCTTTATGGTCCAACTCGCACATCCATACATGACTACTGGAAAAACCATAGCTTTGACTATACAGAACTTTGTTGGCAAAGCATGTCTCTGTTTTTTTAATGTGCAGTCTTGGTTTGTCATAACTTTTCTTCCAAGGACCAAGCGTCTTTAAATTTCATGGTTATAGTCACCATCCACACTGATTTTGGAGCCCAAGAAAATAAAATCAGTCACTGTCGCCACTTATTCCCCATCTATTTGCCATGAAGTGATGGGACCAGATGCCATGGTCTTAGTTTTCTGAATGTTGAGTTTTAAGCCAGGTTTTTCACTCTCTTTCATCTTCATCAAGAGGCTCTTTTCATTCCTCTTCACTTTCTGCCATAAGGGTGGTGTCATCTGCATTTCTGAGGTTATTGCTATTTCTCCCAGCAACCTTGATTCCAGCTTGTGATTTATCCAACCTGGCATTCTGTATGATGTACTCTGCATATAAGTTACATAAGCCAGATGACATTATACAACCTTGATGTATTCTTTTCCCAATTTGGAACCAGGCCATTGTTCCATATCCAGGTCTAACTGTTGCTTCTTGACCTGCATACAGGTTTCTCAGGAGGCAGATAAGGTGGTCTAGTATTTCCAAATTTAAAAATTTTCCACAGTTTTTTGTGATCCGCACAGTCAGAGGCTTTAGCATAGTCAGTGAAGCAGGAGTAGATGTTGTTTCTGGAATTCCCTTACTTTTTCTATGATCCAACAGATGTTTTCAATCTCTGGTTCCTCTGTCTTTTTTAAATCCAGCTTGTACATCTGGAAATTCTCGGTTCACATACTGTTTGAAGCCTAGTTTAAAGGATTTTGACCATTACCTTCCCACTATGTGAAATGAATGCAATTGTGTGGTAGTTGGAACATTTTTTTGCATTGCCCTTCTTTGCAATCAGAACGAAAATTGACCCTTTCCTTTATGTCAAATCTTAAGTGGCATCCATCTTCTTTATATAATAATAATATTTAATCATTTATTAAGTCCTTCATATGCTAGGCAGGCTAACAGCTATAATATTACTTCCCCTTGACCTTATGAGACAAGTACTTTGGTTATCATATTTTATTTTTTAAAAAAATGAAGTTTTATCTTTCTTGTCCATACTCACATAGCTAGTAAGAAGTAGTGAAATGAAAGTGGTAGTCGCTCAGTTGTGTCCAACTATTTGCGATGCCATTGACTCCAGTCCCCCAGGCTCCTCTGTGCATGGAACTCTCCACGCAGGGATACTGGAGTATCTTTTGTCAGCGGATCTTCCCAACCCAGAGATCAAACCCAGTTCTCCTGCATCGTAGGCAAATTTGTTACCATCTGAGCTACCTGGAAAGCCCAGTAAGAAGTAGAGTCACATCGTAATCTTGAAATTTCTTATTATAAAATATTTAACAAGTGCTTTATATATCTTTTATTCTAAAACCTAAACATAGCATTTAAGATAATACATGGCTTGACTCTAATCTTCCTTTTTAGCTATACACAAACACAAGCAAACACACATGCCCACTTTGCCCAGGCCAATAGGACAATTAACTGTCTTTGCATCACCCATTTCTGTAGTTCTGCTCTTATTTTCTTTTGTCATTTTACCTGGAATACTCTTCCCCCTCATTGGGCTGATTAAAACCCGGCATTTTGAAATTTCCCAGTGTACACAGCCTTTTACAAAGCTCTCCCTCTTAACACTTGAATAAATTTCCCCATTCTTTCACTTTATTAACATATTATTTTATATCTTCCTCAAAATACTGGCCACTTTGCCTTTTAATGTTTATAAATTAGGACGCTGAAGCCCAAGATGGAACGTTAACCAACTTGTGAAAAATTATTTAGGTCACAAGTCCGTAGATCCAAAAAGTCGGCAGAGTTCTGATTCCAAAATCTTTTCTGTTACAATGCATCCACTCTCCTAAAAGGCCAAATTATAATTAAGATTAGAAAGATCTATTCCCCTTTTCATATCACTGTAGTAGTTAATGTATAAGAGATCAATTTGAATTTAATCAATATCTCTGATACATACAACTATCTGATCTTGGGGTAAGTTAATTAAACTTAAGGTTTTTATTTTCTTCTTTGTAAGTTCATAATATGCTTATAAGAACTAAATAGATATTGTACTAAATCACTCAGCAGAAAGCCTCCCAACTGCCAGTTGCTCAAAAAATTAATATCAGTATCAGTTATTATTGACAGTATATTAGCATAGTCCAGTGGGAAGGCATTTTTATATCATTGTGTCCTAGCAGCTGTACCTTGACATATGACATTGTTGTCAGTCTTATGTGTGATTATATTCATTGTCTCAAGATTCACTCTCATATGGCTATAATATAAACAGCATGCAGGATGAGATTCTATTGTTATTATAAAACTTAAGTGAGTTATTTTCTAAAGCAATATATGTAAAGGTTTTCCATGTATTTGTTTGCTTGCTTATGCTATGAATTGGCCATTGAATATAATGCAGTATCATTTATCCTGGCTTCATTCAGCTGCTATCCAGCCTATCATTCCCTTAAAAAATATATTTAAATCATATCTTCCATTAAAAGGTAAATAATAACCTTGAAGGCTTAGACATGAAATGCTCTAATGGAGCTCTGCAAAATAGGAGCAAATAAATTGAACAGAACTGCAATTAAAAGCTCATTTGCCCAAACTGATTCAAACTTTTTTCACAAATAGGCAAAGTTAGCTGTTAGAGCAACTCTGTAGAACATTTTCCTTATTCTGGATCTAAGTATAAAATAAAGATGCAGAGTGTCAAGGATATGGTATATTTCCACTGAATAGAATGCATTTATTGGTATTCTTCATATGAATGTGATACATTAGTTCAAAGTAAAAATTGATTTGTTCCTCTAACCTAAACAGTTTAAGGGTCCAAGTTAATTTATGGTACTAGTCAGTGACCAACATACATTCATAAGTGTGTAGGTGTTATTTTGAACAGGAGGTCCCTAGGTATAGTGATCAGAAATAAGTGATTAAAAGGGACAATAAACAGAAGGATCTGATAAATTGAGTGGGAAATTGTTACTGTAGAAGTATATGAACAATAGTCCAGGAAGAAAGAGAGTATAATTTTGTCATGAATAGTGTGAGGTTCAACATTGATAGGAGGTAACGGAAACAGAGTCACTTGTCATTTTCATGTCTAACTTAGGGAAGTGCTTCTTGACTTACTGAAGAGTTGAATGTTCCTTTGGAAAGGATGAAATAATTTAGGTTAGTGAGTAGAACATTCTCAGCCATCTTTTTCTCCACTCCCAACACACATATGGGATGAGGCATACTCCTGTTGATAATATCACAGGGACTCTTAACTCAGGGGCAAGGTCCATACTCAAGGGACATATCAGAATCTGTGCCCACATTTAGTAAACATAAATTAAATGAGATATATACCTCCCTGCTTTGTTGAAAACTAAGATTTCTTTCTTACCCGTTATTTATAAACATGTTTTAAGGATAAGTAGAACTGTATGTATTGTGCAAACAATGATTTTGAATCTTAGTTTTGACATTCCAGAGTGTCATAACATTTTTAAAAATAAACTTATATTTACTTCAATAAAAATGTGACACATCTTACCACATTTGCTGAAAAAGTGGAAAAAACAGGATGTTTTAATAACAAATAGATCAGTAATTACATTTTTTAGATTATGGTACTCTAGTACCTAAATTTGAAAGAGAGAAAAACTTGATAAGAAAATATTTCTTATAAAGTTTGATATGAGTGTAAACAAAAGACTAGAAAGAAAATAGTGCAATATTTATATTGCATATATAAATGTATAAATTAATGAATAGTAATAATAATGGCTATCACACATACATATTATGAGCTTAAAACTGTTTTAAGCACTTATTTGTTGATTTTTTTAATATAACAACCAGATGAAGAAGGTATTATTATTATTATTATTATTATTATTATCTTCATTTTATAGAAGAGGAAACTGAATGACATTAGAAAATCACTTGCCCAAGATCACGCAGCTAATAAGCAGCAGGACCAGCCTCTGCACTTGGGGAGTCTAATTCCAGAGTTTGTGAATTGAGGGAATAAAAAGATTACTAAATTTAGCTTCCATGGTCTAGGAAGAGCTTCCCTGGTGGCTCAGATGGTAAAGCGTCTGCCTACAATGTGGGAGACCCGGCTTCAATCCCTGGGTCGGGAAGATCTCCTGGAGAAGGAAATGGCAACCCACTCCAGTATTCTTGTCTGGAAAATCCCATGGATGGAGGAACATGATAGGCTACAGTCCATGGGGTCGCAAAGAGTAAGAAAAGACTAAACGACTTCACACATGGTCTAGGAAAAAAGTCAAAACCAAAATAAAAGTAAATATAAGAGCAAAGTTGAGATAAAGGAAAGACACAAGCAAGTAAGTTCTCCCTCAGCCCTAGAGAAGAATAAACTATTTTCCAGAGTGTTGCCATTTCCCTGAAATATAGTTATTAGCTATAGATTGTTAAAAAACTGATCCCCCATAAAATAGATATAGATATATGCTTCCCAGGTATTGCTACTGGTAAAGAACCTGCCTGCCAGCGCAGGAAACATAAGAGACACAGGTTACATCCCTAAGTCAAAAAGATGTCCTAGAGGAGGTCATAGAAATCCACTCCAGTATTCTTGCCTGGAAAATCCCATGGGCAGAGAAGCCTGGTGGGCTACAATCCATAAGGTTGCAAAAAGTCAGACACAACTGAAGTGACTTACATGCACACAGGCAACCAAACCATTACTAAATGTTTATTTTTTAAATAATATGCCTTTTAAAATAAGAATGAAATAAACAATAGCAGAATTTAGATATTTTTTCTCATCAGTCCTTCACTGTATTCACCTTATAGTGTCAGAGAGAAAATAAACCTAACTTTGTTTGCACCTCTTTGCTTTTTTGTTAAAAATGTCATCCTGTCCAAATTAGATAATGACTTTACAAACATTCATATGTGCCTCTTTCTTTTCTCAACTGAAGATTATATTTACTGTGTCAGTGTCTTTCTTATCCTTACTTAGATACCTTTAAAATAAGAGAAACATTTGTCACCTTCTATCACATTTCTAAAAGTTGTGCTGTTTTCCTCTTGGTTCATAACAGGGTAAAATTATGATCACATAAGTATGCTTCTGTCTGTATTATGCCTTATATTAAAAAGAAAGAAGTAGTTTTCTGATCTTCCTTAAAAGATATTGCTTTCACTATATAAATGGTATTACATTTGCTATTCAATTTAACATTTTAACTTGCTTTATCTATCACAAGTATCTGACTGATTTAAAGTCTGCTCCCTAATAACAGTTGTTTTCTGAAAGCACATCTTGAGTAACTGTTTAAGTCAAAAGTAAATTTCTCCAAATAAACTTAAAGTAGTTATGTATGAAATGAGAGTGTGCTCACTCCCTGATTCTCTGGGGAAAAAATGATTTAATTTAAACTTCAAAACATTATATTTAAAAGTTGTTCAACCTCCTGAAATGTCTTCACTGTGCCTTTTCTCCAAAACCTAAAATTACTGCATGCCCAAACTATCACAACATTACCAGTTCTCAAGTTGCTTTCAAGAATCATCATGTCTCTAAGGCAAAACTGAATTACTGCTCTCAAACAGCACAGTATTTTTTTTAAGTAACCTTTATAACAGAGAACAGAATCAAGCAATCTATTGTCAGAGTATTCACTGATACAAATTCTCACATGATTGTTTATATAAAGAGAGAGCAATCATTTTTTTGTACTGTAAAAATAATTTTGATATTTGGTATATATCAATAAGAAGTATACCAAAATCTATGCTGAAGTTTTCCAATTGTTTATTGTTTGCCTTTTCAAATAATATAAAAATCAAGCATATTGCAGGTTCATACTAATGTGAACTGTATAAATTTTTCATTCATTTCCATGTGATTTGATGGTCTGCTAATATAATTTAAAATACTTAACATGTGTTCAGGAATCTTTAGCAATTTGCACTATTTTTTAACCCTGAATTGAGTAATATTTCGACACCGAAAGCTGAGTTAAGCATGCATTAACTTCATTTGAGAAGAAACTGAACCTGAGGAGAATAGTGCTCTTTTCAATTGGAGTCAGGTTAGGTGTAGAACTCAGAACTGTATAATGCATGTAGCAACATGATGGGTGTATCAGGACCAGGAGCCAAGAGTTATTGTGGGGAAAAAACATAAATAACAATTACATCTCATTTTAGAAAAATTACAAGAAAGGTGTGGTCACTGTTAGAGCTATTTATAATGAATCAAATCTCTTTAAATTCATAGTAATTATTATGCCTCTTGCCATTACTCCAGCTTCTCTGATTCTCCTACAACCAAAAGTTTATATATGTTGGTTTTGTGTCTATTTTTTTATTTATTCAAATAGCATGGTAAGCTCTGTTAAATAACATACTTTCAACTCTGTTTTAGTTTGTGCCATTCAGCGATTATATTGACAGAAGTGGAAACCACATTCTGAGCATGGCTAGATTAGCTAAAGATGTCCTAGCGGAGATCCCTGAGCAGTTTCTCTCCTACATGAGGGCCAGAGGAATCAAGCCATCACCTGCACTTCCTCCATACACCCCATCTACACATGTGTTACAGACTCAAATATAACTCTGTTCCAAAATGCTAATGTAACTACACTTTGGTTAGAACTGCTGAGTCCATGCTTTTCTCCTGGTGCTCTATAATGAACCAGGGAATAATATATTCATCTAAGTTTGGTTTCAGCAGAATTGGTTAGTATGCCATTTTTTATCCAAAATTTATTATCTTCCTAAACCAAAACTGTAAATATGGTTGTTGCATGAGCAACAGAAAAATTGTTTATATGCTTGATGCAAAATATGATGTCTTGTATGAATCTTAAAGTTTTTGGACAGAAACAGCTAATTTCCAGTGAATTGTTGGGAAAAAGCACAACCTATGTTTTTAACTCAGATATTGTCTTAGACTGCAATGTGTATAGGAAAGCAGTCTCTCTGTATCAATGTTTACATGTTACTATTTTTTAAATTAAAATACTTTTATAACTATTCTTAAGAATACAAATTTTGAACATTGAATCCTTTGTCTTCTAAATTGCAATAGCTATAGTCACAAGAGCAATATCTTTGAATGACTGTCTGATCAAATGCAATTGCAAAGAAGGGAAAGTAAAAATAAGTTCACATTTCCCAGTGAGTTGTCTTATGAAGCTACATCTGTTTAGTAAACAGTTTCTCTATGCTATTTGTCAAGTATGGGAATTTACACTTAGCAGATGTCTATCCTGAAAGAACATGCACTTTTTCATCAAGTTTGGGTTCTAAATTTAAACTGCAGTTTGTTTATGTTTCGTAATGATAAGTAGAAATAATAAAAAGTCAAACATTGTATACTGTAAATGCACAGAAAATACTTTGTGTAAAAAGTAATGTCTTTATATTGCAATACTGTATAGAAAGACTAAAATTCAGAATATTTAACTGTGCAGCAGATGTTTTAAACACTTTTTTCCATTATACCTTGCTTAGATATTATTTTAATTCAAAGAGATACTGGCTCTTTTGATTTGTATTCCTTTCCAAGTTGCCACAAAGCATGTACAGGCGAGCAGTTTTTTGTGAAATTCCCGATTAAATATATACAACTGCGTGACTTAATACTCAACACATTTGTAGGAAAAAAACCTGCTCCTATGTTCTAATCTGATAGTACACAATTTAAAATTGTAAAGAGCTTTTGCAAGTACAATTTTTAAGAGGATTACAGTTTTGTGACAAGAATGACAGTTGTATCTAAATTAAAGCATTTCTCTAGAACAAATGGCCTTAAATTCTTAAAGAATTCCTGAAAATGATTGTGAATTTCCTTTAAGTAATAAAAAAGTATGTTTATTTTCTCTTTTGTGTCAACAGTGTACCTGCTTTATAATATTTTCCTTACTTATATCCTATTTATTACTCAGTTTATTTCTACTATGTGTTGTTCTCTTTGTCCCAAGTTGACTAAGGGTGACTTTTATAAGCATGAAATTATTTTATAGAAAAGAAATATATATATATATATATATATTCACATATCTATCAATAGCAATGTTATATAATTATGCAATCTTTAATTGTTCATTTTGGTGTATAAATTAAAATCTTTGAAAGGATAACTGTTTGTTCTGCAAATTTTATGTATAAATGACATAGAATCTGATGATTTCCTTTACTGGTCTTAAATGTTTATGCCAGCATAGATTATTACCCTGAAATTTTATTATTATTTGCCTTCATTCTTCAGTTAAAAAATAAAAATAAATAAAATCAATATTCTTTCCCTCTTGTAAAACATCAGTGCTTTCTTTTTGAATTGATCAGAAAAAAAATGAAAGATGTGTGCTCCTCTGTCTAAATATTAGTGTGCCCAAATCTTGAGGGGGCACAGGGTTAAGAAACAGGCTCAGTTACAAGCTTTATCCTTTGTGTGGTTGAGATTAATAATCAGAAATGTATGTGATATTAGTAACAAATGTAAGATTAGAAAATACCTAGACTTGTCTCTTTGTTGCATAAATGAAGAAACCAGGACTGAAAGGGTTAGGTGATTTATCTAAAACTGTAAAAATAGAATAAGAAAGACTAGACATCTCTTCAAGAAAATTAGAGATACCAAGGAAATATTTCATGCAAAGATGGGGAAAATGAAAAATAGAAACAGTATGGACCTAACAGAAGCAAAAGATAGTAAGAAAATATGGCAGGAATAACTGAAGAATCACACAAAAATATCTTAATGATCTGGATAACCACTATAGTGTGGTCACTAACCTAGAGCCAGACATCTTGGAGTGCAAAGTCAATTGGGCCTTAGCATCACTACAAACAAAGCTACTGGAGGTGATGGAATTCCAGCTGAGCTATTTCAAATCCTAAAAGATGATGCTGTGAAAGTGCTGCAGCCAGCAAATATGGAAAACTCAGCAATGGCTACAGGACTGGAAAGGTCTGTTTTCATTCCAATCCAAAAGAAAGGCAATGCCAAAGAATGTTCAAACTATTGCACAATCGCATTCATTTCACATGCTAGCAAAGTAGTGCTCAAAATTCTCCAAACTAGACTTCTATAGTACATGAAATAACAATATTCAAGATGTTCCTGATGTTCAAGCTGGATATAGAAAAGGCAGAGGAACCAGAGATCAAATTGTCAACATCCATTGGACCATAGAAAAAGCAAGAAAATTCAAGAAATACATCTACATCTGCTTCATTGACTACACAAAAACCTTTGACTGTGTGGATCACAGCAAATTGTGGAAAATTCTTAAAGAGATGGGAATACCAGACCACTTTACCTGACTCCTGAGAAACCTGTATGCAGTTCAAGAAGCAACAATTAGAACCAAACATGGAAAAACGGACTAGTTCCAAATTGCAAAAGGAGTATGTCAGGCTATATATTGTCACCCTGCTTATTTAACTTATATGCAGAGTACATCATGTGGAATGTTGGGCTGGATGAAGCACACGCTTGAATCAAGATTGCCAGGAGAAATGGAAATAACCTCAGATATGCAGATGACACCACTGTTATGGCAGAAAGCGAAAAGGAACTAAAGAGCCTCTTGATGAAGGTGAAAGAGGAGAGTGAAAAAACTGGCTTAAAACTCAACAGTCAAAAATGAAGATCATGGCATCCAGTCCCATCACTTCACAGCAAATAGATGGGGAGACAGTGGAAACAGTGACTATTTTCTTGTGCTCCAAAATCACTGTAGATGGTGACTGCAGTCATGAAATTAAAAGATGCTTGCTCCTTGAAAGAAAAACTATGACCAACCTAGACAGTGTATTAAAAAGCAGAGACATTACTTTGCTGACAAAGGTCCATGTAATCAAATCTATGGTTTTCCCAGTAGTCATGTATGGTTGTGAGAGTTGGACAATAAAGAAGGCTGAGTACCAAAGAACAGATGCTTTTGGTCTGTGGTGTTGGAGAAAACTCTAGAGAGTCTCTTGGACCGCAAGAAATCAAAAATAACCAATCCTGAATGTCATTGGAAGGACTGATACTGAAGCTGAAGCTCCAATACTTTGGTTACCTGATGCATAGAGCTGATTGATTAGAAAAGACCCTGATGAAGGGCGACCCCATAATGGTGAAGGAATAGGACAGGGAGATACTTTCTCCCCTACAAATTCATCAAAAGATCATTTGAATACAGAGCAACTTCCATAAAACAACTTCTGAACACTGTCAGAGGACACCAGGCACCCAGAAAGACAGCCCAGTTGCCTCGAAAGGAGGTAGGACAAAATATAAAAGATGAAAATAGAGACAAAGGATTTAGGGATAGAGGGTTTATCCTGGGGAGGGAGTCATGAAGGAGACGTTTCCATGCAATAGGAAACCCTCTCACAGGCATGTCAGTGGGGAGACTGGGAATCTCAGAGGGCTACATAAGTGGAAAAATAAAATAAAATAACCACATAGTATGTGGCTAACTGCTACTACCAGTGGAGAAGCAGCTCAGACACTTGCATCCACCAGCAGTGAGTGAGGGCTGGGCAGAGAGGCATGGGCTGCATCATTGGTCTTTAGGGTAAGGACCAGGCTTGAATGCCCTGAGGACAATCTGGTGGGGCTAATGTGAGATAACAACCCAAACCATAGGGTCACCAGAGAGACAAAAAAAGAAAAAGGACCTTTCTGGCAAAAGGCTCTAACACCACATGCTCACAGAACAAAGACTGTGCCCTAGCAAATGCCAAAGGAGAGTGAGCCAGCTACCATTTAGGGTCCTCTCTCCCTAGAGGCAGAGAGGCAGAAGTGCAGTAGCTAGAGCCAGAAGGCAAGAGGCTGCTCCAGTCTCAGCCCCAGAGACTGCATTTTCCACCAAACTGTGAGCAGGCTGCCAGTTGCTAAGCACGTCTTCCTGGGATCCTGGAAGGTTCACATCTGCCAGGAATATCACAGCCTTAGCAGCTCCTCAGAGGAGATACACACCACATCTGGGGCTGTGCCCTCATGACACACCTGGGAAACTGAGGAGCCAAGAATGGGAAGGTGCATAAGACTCCACAGCCCACCTGGGACAGTGTGCTCATCAAGCACCCAGTTGCCTGAGCAGCTTGGACCTGGGAAGGGCGAAAATTGCCCAGCCCATCTGGATCTGTGCCCTTGTGGAGCACCTAAGAACCTGAATGGCTTAAACCTGGGAAATGCACAAAACTGAGGGCTCACTTGGGATGGTACCCTTGCAGAGCACCCTGGAGCCTGAGCAGGGTGGACCTGGGAAGTACACACCGCCTTGGGCTGTGGCAAACCCACTGTAGTCCATCCAGTGTGACCACTCCCCACACATGCCAGCGGTGTTTGTTTGCAGAGTCCATCTTCACAGCACAACTGAACAAGTGAGCCTAAATAAGTGGCCACATGTGCCTTCTCTTGTCAGGGCAGAAATTAGACACTGAAGATACTTCCAAACAGAGGAATCCAAAATAAACAAAGAAGAGTGAACCCCCCTGGAAGTGACAGGTGCAACAGATTAAAACCCTGCAGTTAATGCTGGGATTATGCATTTAAGGGGCAACTATAGAACTTTAGAACAAGTACAAGCCAGAACAAGGGACTATCTGCCACTGAACTGACCCCACACTTCCCACAACAGCTCCAGAGAAATTCCTAGGTATATTTTTACTATTATCACTTTTTAATTTTTTTAAAATTTTAATGCTTTATTATGCCTTTAACTTTCATGTTTATAACCTACTATTGCAAGGAGATCCAACCAGTCTATCCTATAGGAAATCAGTCCTGAATATTCATTAGAAGGACTGATGCTCAAGCTGAAATTCCAATTCTTTGGCCACCTGATGCAAAGAACTGACTCATTGGAAAAGACCCTGATGCTGGGAAATATTGAAAGCGGGAGCAGAAGAGGAAAACAGAGGATGAGATGGTTGGAGGGCATCACTGACTTCATGGACCTAAATTTGAGTAAGCTCCAGGAGTTGGTGACAGACAAGAAAGCCTAGCATGCTGCAGTCCATGAGGTCACAAAGAGTCAGACACAACTGAGCGACTGAATAGAACTGATTACCTTTCTTAAAAAATAACCTTATTTTTTTAAAAAAATTCCATATATTTTTATTAATCTTTGTGACCAATTTTGTCTTGTATTTTTATATTGTATTTTTGAGAGTCTAACCTCTATTCTAGGTGTTTAATCTTTGCTTTTTGATATTGGTTATCAATTTTGTACGTTTAAGAATCTAATCTTCAGTATCCCTTTTCACATAGGGATTTGATTACTGACTTGATTGTTCTCTTCCCTTTTGACACTCCGTTTTCTTTTCCTGGTCACCTCTGTCTCCCCCTCCCTCTTCTCTTCTCTATGAATCTCTCTGGGTGTTCCTTGTTGTGCAGAGTTCTTTCACCGTTAACCTAGGGGTTTTATCTTCAGTGCTGTATGGATGGAGAAGTCTCAAGGCTACTGTAAGAGGAGGACCAAAGCCCAGAGGCAAGAGGCTCAACTCCAGAACTTAAGAACATCAGACAACTCCTGTCTCTAGGGAGCATTAATAGACAAGAGCCCACCCAAAAGTCCCCATACCTACACTGAAACCAAGCTCCTCCCAAGAGACAGCAAGTTCCAATGAAAGACACACCATGCTAATTCTCCAGTAAAACAGGAACACAACCCTGAATATTAAAAGATGGGCTGCCTAAAGCCATACCAAACCCGTATACAACTGAAAGTCACTACTGGATACTTCACTGCACTCCAGGGAGAAGACATCTAGCTCCACCCACAAGAACACAGACACAAGTTCCCCCAAGGAAACCTTGAGAAGCCACTGGTTCAACCCCAACCATAAGAGGCAGAGTCCACAATTAAGAGAAACCACAACCTTCTAGCCTGTAGAAAGGACACCCCAAACACAGCAATCTAATCAAAATGAAAAGGCAGAGAAATATCCAGCAGCTGAAGGAACATGATAGTTCAGTTCAGTTCTGTTCAGTCACTCAGTCGTGTCCAACTCTTTGCAACCCCATGAACCACAGCACACTGGGCCTCCCTGTCCATCACTAAGTCCTGGAGTTTACCCAAACTCATGTCCATTGAGTAGGTGATGCCATCTAACCATCTCAACCTCTGTCATCCCCTTCTCCTCCTGCCTTCAATCTTTCCCAACATCAGAGTCTTTTCAAATGAGTCAGCTCTTCACATCAGGTGGCCAAAATATTGGAGTTTCAGCTTCAACATCAATCCTTCCAATGAACACCCAGGACTGATTTCCCTTTAAGATAGACTGGTTGGATCTCCTTGCAATCCAAGGGACTCTCAAGAGTCTTCTCCAACACCACAGTTCAAAAGCATCAATTCTTCGGTGCTCAGCTTTCTTTATAGTCAAATTCTCATATCCATATATGACTACTGGAAAAACCATAGCCTTGACTAGACAGACCTTTGTTGACAAAGTAACGTCTCTGCTTTTTAATATGCTGTCCAGGTTGGTCATAACTTTCCTTCCAAGGAGTAAGCGTCTTTTAATTTCATGGCTGCAATCACCGTCTACAGTGATTTTGGAACCCCCCAAAATAAAGTCAGCCACTGTTTCCCCATCTATTTGCCATGAAGTGATGGGACCAGATGCCATGATCTTAGTTTTCTGAATGTTGAGCTTTAAGCCTACTCTTTCACTCTCCTCTTACTTTCATCAATAGGCTCTTTAGTTCTGCACTTTGTGCCATAAGGATGGTGTCATCTGCATATCTGAAGTTATTGATATTTCTCCCAGAAGACTTGATTCCAGCTTGTGCTTCATCCAGCCCAGCATTTCTCATCATGTACTCTGCTGCTAAGTTGCTTCAGTTGTGTCCAACTCTGTGCGATGCTATAGACGGCAGCCCACCAGGCTCCACCATCCCTGGGATTCTCCAGGCAAGAACACTGGAGTGAGTTGCCATTTCCTTTTCCAATGCAGGAAAGTGAAAAGTGAAAGTGAAGTCGCTCAGTCGTGTCCGACTCTTAGCAATCCCATGGACTGCAGTCTACCAGGCTCCTCTGTCCACAGGATTTTCCAGGCAAGAGTACTGGAGTGGGTTGCCATGATGTACTCTGCATGTAAGTTAAATAAACAGAGTGACAATATACAGCCTTGATGTACTCCTTTTCCTATTTGGAACCAGTCTATTGTTCCATGTCCAGTTCTAACTGTTGCGTCCTGACCTGCATACAGGTTTCTCAAGAGGCAGGTCAGGTGGCCTGGTATTCCCGTCTCTTTCAGAATTTTCCACAGTTTATTGTGATCCACACAGCCAAAGGTTTTGGCATAGTCAATAAAGCAGAAATAGATGTTTTTCTGGAACTCTCTTGCTTTTTCCATGATCCAGCGAATGTTAGCAGTTTGATCTCTGGTTCCTCTGTCTTTTCTAAAACCAGCTTGAACATCTGGAAGTTCATGGTTCAAACCCACCAAACCAAACAAAATAGGAGGAGATAGGGAGTCCACTTGAAAAATAATTCAGAATAATGATAGTAAAGATGACCCAAAGTCCTGAAAATAAAATGGAGTTACAGATAAATAGACTAGAGACCATGATTGAGAAGATGCAAGAAATGGACCTAAAAGAAGGATTGAGAAGATTCAAGGACCTAGAAGAAGTAAAGAAGAGTCAATCAATAATGAACAATGAAATAACTGAGATTAAAAACACTCTGGAGAGAGCCAACAGTAGAATAACTGAGGCAAAAGAGAGGATAAGTGAGGTGGAAGATAGAATGGTGGAAATGAAGCAGAGAAGAAAAAAATAGTAAAAAAAAAAATGAAGACAATCTCACATACCTCTGGGACAATTTTAAACTCCCCAACATTTGAAACATAGGTGTCCCAGAAAAAGAAGACAAAAAGAAAGGGCATAAGAAAATACTGGAGGAGATAATTATCAAAAACTTCCCTAAAATGGGGAAGGAAATAGCCACCCAAGTCCAATAAACCGAGAGAGTCCCAAACAGGATAAACCCAAGGTGACACACCCCAAGACACATATTAATCTATCTAACAAAAATTAAACACAAAGGGCAATTATTAAAAGCAACAAGGGGAAAGCAACAAACAATACACAAGGGGATCCTCATAAGGATAACAGCTGATCTTTCAATAGAAATTCTTCAAGCCAGAAGGGAATAGCAAGACATACATGAAGTGATGAAAGAGAAAAACCTAAAACCAAGATTACTATAACTAGCAAGGATCTCATCCAGATATGAAGGAGAAATCAAAGGCTTTACAGACAAGCAAAAGCTGAGAGAATTCAGCACTACCAAACCAGCTCTTCAACAAATGCTAAAGGATCTTCTCTAGACAGGAAACACAGAAAAGGGTTATAAAAATGAATCCAAAGCAACAGAGTAAATGGTAATGGGTTCATTCAGTTCAGTTCAGTTCAGTTGCTCATTCGTGTCCAATTCTTTGAGACCCCATGAATTGCAGCACGCCAGGCCTCCCTGTCCATCACCAACTCCTGGAGTTCACTCAAACTCACGTCCATCGAGTCAGTGATGCCATCCAGCCATCTCATCCTCTGTCGTCCCCTTTTCCTCCTGTCCCAAATCCCTCCCAGCATCAGAGTCTTTTCCAGTGAGTCAACTCTTCACATGAGATGGCCAAAGTACTGGAGTTTCAGCTTTCACATCATTCCTTCCAAAGAACACCCAGGACTGATCTCCTTTAGAATGGACTGGTTGGATCTCCTTGCAGTCCAAGGGACTCTCATATTTATCAATAATTACCTTAAGTGTAAATGGGTTAAATGCTCCAACCAAAAGACAAATTCTGACCAAATGGATACAAAAAAAGACCCCTCTATATGCTCTCTACAAGTGACCCACCTTAAACCTAGGGACACATACAAACTGAAAGGGAGGGGCAAAGAAAGGATATTTCATGTAAATAGAGACAAAAAGAAAGCAGGAATACAATATTCATATCAGATAAAATAGACTTTGAAATGACCATGACAAGAGCCAAAGTAGGACACCACATAATAATCAAGGAAACAATCAAAGAAGATGCAACAATTAACAACATATATGCACCCAACATAGGAGCGCCTCAATATGTAGTGAAATGAAAGTGGCTCAGTCATGCCTGACTCTTTGTGACCCCATGGACTATATAGTCAATGTAATTCTCTAGGCCAGAGCACTGAAATGGGTAGCCTTTCCCTTCTCCAGGGGATCTTCCCAACCCAAGGACTGAACCCACGTCTCCTTCATTGCAGGCAGATTCTTTACCAGCTGAGCTACAAGGGAAGCCCAATATGTAATGCAAATGCTAACAAGTACGAAAGGGGAAATTAACAGTAACAATAATAGTGGGGGACTTCAATACCACACTCACACCAATGGATAGATCAACCGAACAGAAAATTAGCAAAGAAACACAAGCTTTAATTAGTACAGTGGACCAGTTAGACCTAATTAATATCTATAGGGCATTTCAGCCAAAAACAATGGGCTGCACCTTTTTCTCAAATGCACACAGAACATTAAATCTAGCCCTAGTAAATTAAAAAAAAAAAAAATTAAATCATTTCAAGCATCTTTTCTAATCACAATGCAGTAAGATTAGATATCAACTACAGGGGGAAAACTGTAAAAAACACATACATTTGGAGACTAAGCAACATGCTTCTGAACAACCAACAGATCACAGAAGAAATCAAAATATGCATAGAAACAAGTGAAAATGAAAACAAAATAACCCAAAACCAATGGGATTCAGTAAGAGCAATGCTAAGAGAGAGCTTTATAGCAATACAAGCCTACCTCAAGAAATAAGAGAAACATTAAATGACCAACCTAACTTTACACTTAAAGCCACTAGAGAAGGAAGAACAGAAAAACCTCAAAGTTAGTAGAAGGAAAGAAATCATAAAAATCAGTGCAGAAATAAGTGAAAAAGAAACAAAGGAGACTATAGCAAAGATCTACAAAACTAAAAGCTGCTTCTTTGAGAATAGAAATAAAATAGACAAACCATTAGCCTGACTCATCAAGGAAAAAAAGGAGAAGAATCAGATCAATAAAATTAGAAATGAAAATGGAAGAATCACAACAGACAACACAGAAATACAAAAGATCATAAGAGACAACTATGAGCAACTATATGCCAGTAAAATGGACAACTTGGAAGAAATGGACAAATTCTTGGAAAAGTATAACATTCCAAAAATGAACCAGGAATAAATACATAATCTGAACAGACCAATCACAAGCAAGGAAATCAAAATTGTAATCAAAAATATTCCAACAAGAGAACAAGATGGCAGAGGAGTAGGTGGACATGGAGTACATCTCTCTCCACGGATACATCAGGAATGCGCGTTCAGACACAAAAGTGCATGCAGGAAGAACACCAGCTGAGAGTGAACAGGAGTACCTGATCAGCGGGAAAGAATATACAGAACCAAGCAAAACTCGGTAGGATGAAGGGACTAGGGGGAAAAACAGGAGCGTTGCTAGAACTGGACCTGCCCTCAGAGGATTGGGGGACTGAAGGAGGGGGTCAGATCCCTACATTGGGGCAATTGTCTGAGTCAGAGGAGAAACATTTAAGGCTAAAACAGCTAATCTGTGGCAGCCTAAATGGAATGAGAATTAGACAGACCTTGCCACAATTATACATAGCCTGGACAGGGATGCAGGTCCCCTAGAAGGTGCAGTGGCTGGGAGCTGGAGCTTAGGGATTGTGGAACAATCCCAGGGTGAGGGATGCTATTGACTGCAGAGAGCCAGACCAACGGGACATGAGGAAAGAGATTGTGGTGGGAAATGCCTGTGGAGGAAAGCCAGGCAGCCATGGAAGCAAGGTGATACTGCTGAATCACGTGTATGGGGTGGAGCCATCACCATAACCTCTCTCTTCCCACATGCCAGCACCCGGTGGCTGAACGATAGAGATTGGCCCATCAAACACCTGACACACTGAACTACAGAGTAGGACCCCACCCAGGGAGCCCCTTTAGGTACCTGAGGCACTGATCTACAGAGTAGGAAGTCAGCCAGAGGGGCCCCTCTATGTGCCTGACATGATGAACAGCAGAGAAGGACCCCAGGCAAGAGAGCCCTCGAAGTGCCTGCACAGGCGGAGCTGTGGAGAAAGACTAGCCAAAGAGGCCTTCTGATCGCCAGTGACCAGAGGCTCAGAAAAAAAGACTGTGATAGGGCCATAACTCCTGTGGCTGAGGCGGTCTGTGTCCCTGCATGCTTGGTACTGAGAGGGTAACAGGCAGGAAGGTCAGGGGTCTCCAAACGGAGGAAATAGCCTGCAAGTGTCAGACATTTTTATCTCTCTTAAGCGGCAGCCGGAAACATACTAGCGATATTTTTTCCTTCTCTATACAAATTTAAAAGGAGGTTTCTCGTAAAATACTGTGTTGGCATAATGACACCTGGTTTCACCTGAAGTTAACTATTCTCAAACCTAAAGATAACCAATGCCCTTTTCTTATGGAAATGTTTGTCTTAAGCTATGCTAATGTACTATGCTGCTGCTGCTAAGTCACTTCAGTCGTGTCCAACTCTGTGTGACCCCATAGACAGCAGCCCACCAGGCTCCCCCGTCCCTGGGATTCTCCAGGCAAGAACACTGGAGTGGGTTGCCATTTCCTTCTCCAATGCGTGAAAGTGAAAAGTGAAAGTGAAGTTGCTCAGTCGTGTCCGACCCTCAGCGACCCCATGGACTGCAGCCTTCCAGGCTTCTCCGTCCATGGGATTTTCCAGGCAGGAGTATTGGAGTGGGGTGCCATTGCCTTCTCTGAATGTACTATGCATTTACCCCAAACTGTTTTCAAGTTGGTTCCGCCTCTTGGCTCAGAACCTACTTGACAAACCAGTATGTTATACTCAGATACTGTTCCTCTAATCTACGTAAATGGAACTATTTGTATGGTGATCTGCCCTTCTTCAAGATTCGAGTTAATCATTTTATGGCCCAGGATGAACCATTTGGTGCCAAGATTATCCCAAAATGCATCTTATGGGTGAGGGGCCTGGTGTCATTCTGAGTTTTAAGACCTTCTTTTCTTTCATTAACAGACTGCTAGTGACTATATAACATCCAGCTGAAGACTAGCAGGGGGGTACTCTTTCTGCCCCCTTCTGATGCCTATGTCAGAAGCTTTCTCTATCTCCTTTATGCTTTAATAAAACTTTATTACACAAAATCTCTGAGTGATCAAGCCTCGTCTCTGGCCCCGGATTGAATTCTTCTCCTCCGGGGGCCAAGAATCCTGGTGTCTTTGAGTGATTCAACAACAACCTTTCAGTACCTCCAGGGTCCTCATGACCCAAGCAGCTACACCATCTTCACACTCAACCCTCACAGGGGCAGAGCTGCCACAGGCAAAAAAATGTTGCTGTGGGGTTGCTTTGGTCATGTCCAACTCTTTGTGACTCTGTGGACTGCGGCCTGCCAGGCATCTCTATCAGGGAGGTTCTCCAGGCAAGAATACTGGCGTATGTTGGCAAATACTGGCTGCCATACCCTTCTAGAGCACTATATTTCCTACTCCCTTCATGGCCCATTCCCTTGAGTACCTGGTGCTGCCAGAACCTCTGTGACCCAAGGAGCTGCACCACCTCTGAACCTGGCCCTCACTGGGGCAGGCCCAAGTGCTCCACGACAGCCTCAGGAGCAAACCCCAGTGGACAGCCCACATGCAGAGGTAGAAATAAAACCACAATCGAAACTCAGGGGTAGTGCAGCAAAGGAAGAAAACCCAAAACCTTGCCACCAGCTGTACAAGCTGCAGATTAAGCCTGCACAATCAACTAGGCAGACTCTGTGTCTACAGAATATATAAAAGGACATTGAGCGCTCCCACAAGAGCACATGCACTAGTTCTGATAGCTATGGACACTGGAGGCAAGAATATACAGGAGTAGGACCAGATTAGAATCCAAGCCGACCCAACAGTAGGTCCAAATATCAGTATGGTGTTGGAGGGCATCCTAGGGAGATGACGTGGACTGTGACTCCCAGCGAGAGAAGGATCCTGACAACAGTGACTCAAGAAAAACATTTATTTTATTCTTGTTTTGACTTGTTCTGTAGTTTCTTGGATTCTTATTTTCTTTTCTCTTTTTTTACTCCCTCTGTTGCAGTTGTTGGTTTTATTGCCACTATGAAGTCTAATTAAGCTTTTGAGTTTTTTTTTTTTTTCCTCAATCACACTTTTTATTGTCGCTATAAAACTTTCCTCTATGTGGGGCTTTTGCAGTTCTGTGGAGTTCTCCTTTTTTTTTTTTTTTTTTCATTCCCCTTCCCTTTTTTCTTTTCTTTTTTTCTTTTTAATTATAATTTTTATAGACCTATTATTATTTTTCTACATTTATTCCTTTCTTTGTTTTTCCTACTGTTCTCCCCTTGCAGTTAATCTTTAATGTATATAAATCTTCTTTATCTACCTCTCTTTAGCTTTGCATATCTATTCTTTCTTTCCTTTCTCTCCTTTCTTCTCAACATATTTGCTAGTTTTGTTTTCATTGGCACTTGGTACCCACTTGAAACTACCTGAAAAAGGTGCCACTTGGCACCTTGCTTTAGTTTTGCTTTCCAGCTTGTGCTTCAGTTAGTTTTGTTCATAACTGGTAGATATAATTTTTGGCTTCCTTTGTTCTCTGGGTCAATTGCTTGTACTTTATTGGACAGTTTTGATTTTGCTTATGGATATTTATGTATATGTGTATATTCCATTATTTTAATTATAAGTTGCCTGATTTTATAACTGTCATTCGTCTGGGGTTCATCTTTGGTTTCTCGTTTATGGGTATTTGTTTTAATCTCACTTAATATCATAACAGACCACTTGTGGAATCCTCATTCCTGACCAGAGATCAAGTCCTGAGCGTTTGAAGTGGGATCACTGACTCCAAGACCCTAGACTACCAGAGATCTAACCGTAGGGGGAAGTATCAAATAGTGAGAACTCCCACAAAGGAAACCACTTGAATACAAGACCTGGCATTCCCCAACCACCAGGAGCACCCTATGCAGGACACCTCATCCAAACAACAACAAACAAAACAGCAATGTAACTGAATCATCGACAGACAGGATTACCACCATATTCAGCCTTGCCCATCAGAGGATAAACAAGCAAACAAACAAAACTCAGCATAAATCTCACCCCATACTAAGCTTACACAAACAACTGCACCAACCTTAGCAGGGCAGAAATCAAAAGGAACAAAGAATTCAACCTTGAGGCCTGGATAAAGGAGACCTCAAACACAATAAGTTTACAAATATAATGAAAAGGTAGAGAAATACTGCACAAATAAAGGAACAAACTAGAAACATAGAAGTCCAAATAAATGAAGAGGAAATAGGAAAACTACCTGAAAAAGAATTCAGAATAATGATAATAAAGATGATCAAAACATTGAAAGCAGAATGGAGAAAATGCAAGAATCAATTAAGAAACACCTAGGGCAATTAAAGAACAAATACAATACAATTACTGAAATTAAGGATACTCTACAAAGAATCAATAGCAGAATACCTGAAGTAGAAGAATGAATCGGTGACCTGGAACATAAAAGAAGGAGTCAGTGGAAATAACTTCTGAAGAGGAGAATAAAGTAAAAAGAATGAAAAGAACTGAAGACAATCTCAGAGACCTTGGGGACAACATCAAATGCACCAACATTCGAATTATAGGAGTCCCAGAAGAGAAAAAAACAAGGGTATGAGAAAAATTTTGAAGAGATTATAGCTGAAAATTTCCCCAACATGGAAAAGGAAATAGTCGATCAAGTCCAAGAGGTGCAAAGAGTCCCATACAGGATAAACCCAAGGAGAAACACACCAAGACTCCTACTAATCAAGTTAACAAAAACTAAACACAAAGAAAGAATATTAAAAGAAGCAAGGGAAAAGCAACACGTAGCATACAAGGGAAAGGCCTTGCGTTTAAAAGCTGATCTTTCAGCAGAAACTCTGCAGGCCAGAAGGGAATAGCAGGATATATTTAAAGTACTGAAAGGTAAAAATCTACAACCAAGATTACTCTACCTGACTAAGGACCTCATTCAAAATTGATGGAGAAATCAAAAGCTTTTCAAATAAGCAAAAGTTAAGGATTTACTACCACCAAACCAGCATTACAACAAATGTTAAATTGACTTATATAGTCATGATATACAAGAGAAGAAAAATATCTACAAAATCAAACTACAAACAATTTGGAAAATGCCAGTAGGAACATCAGTTCAGTTCATTTCAGTCCAGTAGCTCAGTTGTGTCCAACTCTTTGCAACCCCATGGACTGCAGCATACCAGGCTTCCCTGTCCATCACCAACTCCCAGAGCCTACTCAAATTCATGTCCATTGAGTGGGTGATGCCATCCAATGATCTCATCCTCTGCCATCCCCTTCTTTTCCCACCCTCAATCTTTTCCAGCATCAGGGTCTTTTCAAATGAGTCAGTTCTTCACATTAATAACCCCTATCAAATTACCAATGGCATTTTTCAGAGAGCAAGAAGAAAAATTTTCACATTGTGTATGGAAACACAAAAGACCCTGAATAGCCAAAGCAATCTTGAGAAAGAAAAATGGAGCTGAAAGAATAAATCTTTCTGACTTCAGAATATACTACAAAGCTAAAGTTATCAAGGCAGTATGGATGCTGGTAAAAGAAAAAAAAGCAGGAATATAGACCAATGGAATAAGGCAGAAAGTCCAGAGATAAACTCACTCACCTATGGGTACCTTATCTTTGACAACGGAGGCAAGAGTATACAATGGAGGGAGATGGCTTCAGAATGGTGGAGGAATAAGATGACACCACCTTCTCCCCCACAAATATACCAAAAATCATCTGTATGTGGAACAATTCCCACATGATATCTTCTGAACACTGTCAGAGGACCCCAGAAGTCCAGAAGGGCAAACCAATCTCCTCGGAATGAAGTAGAACAAAAGATAAAGACAAAAGGGGAGACAAAGGATTTCAGAATGGGGACCCTTGTCCCAGCGAGGAAGTCACAAAGTAGAAGAATTTCTAAACAATAAGAAACCCCCTCACAGGTGGGATCAGCAGGGAACTTTGGATCCTCAGAGGAAAGCACGAGGCAAAGCAGAGAAAATTCACTACAGAGATTGTGCCAAACAGCAATTTCCAGCTAAGAAATTGGCTCACATACTCACATTCACCTGCAGCGAGTGGGGGCTGGGTGTGGAGGCTTAGGCTTCAGGGGCTGGTCCTCAGGGAGAGGACTGGGGCTAACTGCTATGAAGATAATATGGAAAAAAAAAAAAAAACAGGAAAATCCATTGGGCCACCAGAGAAACAAAAGAACATTCCATGGGAAGGCCCTAGCACAGTACTCTAAGTCTGCTTATGCCCACAGAACGAAGGACCATACTCTAGTGACTACCAAAACGGGGCAAGCTGGCTATGGTCTGTGGCCCCAGAGACAGTCTGGGAAGCAGGCACATGATTGTCAGCAGCAGAAGGCAAGGTGCCAGTACAGTCAGCTCAAGAGATGGTGACTACTGCCAAGCTATGAAAATCCATGGATTGCTACCTACGTCTTCCTGGGATTTTTAGCGGCTTAGCACTGTCAAAAGTGTCACAGTCTGGGTCCAACTCCTCTTTGGAAACACATAACTCACCTCAGGCTGAGGTGAACCTCCATGTGGCCCAGCCACAGCAAGCACTCCCCACACACTCCAGGGTATTTTCAGTATTCCTCCCTCTCTACATGGCAACTGAGCAAGTGAGCCCGAAGAAGAAGCCACTTTTATCTCCTATGTCAGGGCAGAGATCAGACACTGGAAAGAGACTTTCAAGGAGAGTTGGGGCAAAAATCAAAGCAAAAGCATGAGCAAAAGAAAGAACAGTGACAAGTGCAGCAGTTTAAATTCCCACAATTAATCTGAGGCTATGCACTTTAGAGTCAAATGTAGACTTTAAGAGAAATTACAAGCTGGAGCAAGGGAAGAACTGAGTCTGAACTGACTCCACACTGCCCATAACAGGTCCAGAGATCTTCCTAGATATATTGGAAGACTTTCTGAATAGGCAATAATACTGGAGCAGGAAAACAGAGGAATCACTCAGACGTCCCTCTCACTACCACTCTATATATACTCCCCACCCATATTTTTTTATTTTTAAAATACTGTCCTCCCTTTTTTTCTCATATTATCTAATAGGGTTCTTTATTATTTCTTTAATTTTATTTTTATAACTTACTTTTATCTTTAAAATACATTATTTTAAAAATAAATTCTATATATTTTCTATTCAATGTTTTTTTTTTTAATTTGTATTTTTGAGAGTCTGTTTTTTCTAGGTTTCTTATTTTTTATTTTCAATCTTTTGTATTCAATTTTGTACCTTTGAGAGTCAAATTTTTCACTTAAGGGTTTGATTATTGCCTTGATTGCTCTCTTCTCTTTTCACTCTTCCTAGTCACCTTCTCATCCCTTCTTCTCTTTTTCTTCTTCTGTTCTCTATATAAGCCTGTGAATCTCTCTAGGTGTTCTTGGCTGTTGAGTTGTTTCACCATTAATATGGGAGTTTTCTCTTCTGTGCTGTATTGCCTGAGAAGTCTTGATATTACTCTAAGAGGTTGGGCCTGAATCCCAGAGGTAGGAGACTCAACTCCAGGACCATGTAATAGATGAGACCAAGCTCCAGCCAAGAGCCAGTAAGCTCCAGTGCAGGACACCCCATGCCAATCCTTCAGCAAAGCAGGAGCACAAACCTCCACGTTGGTAGGCAGACTGCCAAAAGTCATACCAAACCCACAGATACCCCAAAACACATTACACGACACAGCACTGCCCTACACAGTGACTAGATTCAGCTCCATCCACCAAAACACAGGCACAAGCCCACTCCCTTCCCCAACCAGGAAACCTTTAAAAGGCGCTAGTTCAACTGCACGACAGACTTCACAATTAAGAGGAGCTAGGACCTTCAATGGGCTTCCCTGGTGGCTCAGAGGTTAAAGCGTCTGCCTGGAATGCGGGAGACCCAGGTTCAATCCCTGGGTTGGGAAGATTCCCTGGAGAAGGAAATGGCAACCCACTCCAGTACTCTTGCCTCGAGAATCCCATGGATGGAGGAGCCTGGTAGGCTACAGTCCATGGGGTCACAAAGAGTCAGACAAGACTGAGCAACTTTACCTTACTTACTTAGGACCTTCAATAGCTACATAGTTCTGATAGGACTATCGTATCCTAGTTCCATAGGACTGGTGCTGAAGCTGAAGCTCCAATACTTTGGCCACTTGATGTGAAGAACTGACTCATTGGAAAAGACCCTGATGCTGGGGAAGACTGAATGCAGGAGGAGAAGGGGATGACAGAGGATGAGATGGTTGGATGGCATCACTGACTCGACGGGCATTAGTTCGAGCAAGCTCTGGGAGTTGGTGATGGACAGGGAAGCCTGGCATGCTGCAGTCCAAGGGATCACAAAGAGTCGGACACAGTTGACTAAGTGACTGAACTGAACTGAACTGATGACCTTCCAGCCTGCAGAAAGGAGGTTCCAAATATAGTAAATTAAACAAAATGAAAAGACAAGAAATATGCAGCAAATAAAGGAATATGGTAAAAAAAAAAAACAAAACACAAGACCAAACAATGAGGAGGAAATAGGTAGTCTACCTGAAAGAGAATTCAGAGTAATGATAGTAAAGATCATTCAAAATCTTCAAAACAAAATGGAGGCACAGATAAATAGGCCAGAGGCACAGATCAAGATGATGCAAGAAATGTTTAATAAGGACACAGAAGAATTAAAGACTAAACAATCAGCAAAGAACAACACACTAAATGAGATTAAAAATACACTAGAGGGAACCAGCAGTAGAATAACTGAATCAGAAGAATGGATAAATAAGCTGGAAGATACAATGGTATCTTCTATACAATGGTAGAAACTGAAGCAGAGCAGAATAAAGGGAAAAAAACATAAGCAGAAATGAGGACAGACTCAGAGACCTCTGGGACAACAGTAAATGGTGTAACATTTGAATCATAGGTGTCCCAGAAGAAGACAAAAGCAAATGTCATAAGAAAATATTTGAGGAGATTATAATAGAACATGTCCCTAAAATGGGAGGGAAATAGTGGCTCAGGTCCAGGAAACACAGAGAGTCCCATACAGGATAAACCCAAGGAGAAACACACTATACACATATTAATTAAATTAACAAAAACTAAACACAGAGAACAAATATTAAAAGCATCAAGGGAAAAGCATAAAAAAAAAAAAATGCAAGGGGATACCAATAAGGCTATCAGCTGGTATTTCAAAAGAAACTCTGCAACCAGAAGGGAATATCAGGATATACTTAAAGTGATGAAAGGGAAAATTCTACAAACAAGATTATTCTATCCAGCAAGGACCTCATTCAGATTCAAAAGAGAAATCAAAAGCTTTACAGGTAAGCAAAAGTTAAGAGAATTCAGCACCGCCAAACCAGCTCTTCAACAAATGCTAAAGGAACTTTTATAGACAGGAAACACAAAAAGGAAAGGCTTATTAAAGCAAACCTAAAACAATGAAGTGAATGGTAGTAAATTCATACTTATCAATAATTACCTTAAATGTAAATGGGCTAAATGCTCCAACCAAAAGATACAAATTGGCTGAACGAATACAAAAACAAGACCCTTATATATGTTGTCTACAAGAAACCCACCTCAAGCTTAGGGACACGTACAGACTGACAGTGAGGGGCTGGAAAGTGGTATTCCTTGCAAATGAAAATCATAATAAAGCAGGAGTAGCAATACTCATATCAGATAAAATAAATACCATTACAGAGACAAAGGACAATACATAATGATCAAGGGATCAAGCCAACAAGAAGATATAATAATTAGAAATATATATATACATATGTATACCCAACATAGGAGGAGGAATTCCCTTGATAACTCAGTTGGTAAAGGATCTACCTGCAATGCAGGAGACCCCTGGTTTGATTCCTGGGTTGGAAAGATCCCCTGGAGAAGGGAAAGGCTACCCACTGCAGTATTCTGGCCTGGAGAATTCCATGGACTCTATAGTCCTGGGGTCACAAACAGTTGGACATGACTGAGCAACTTTCACAACATAGGAACACCTCAGTACATAAGGCAACTGCTAACAAATATTAAAGGGGAAATCAACAGTAGCACAATAAGAGTGGGAGATTTTAATATAGCACTCATACCAATGGACAAATCAACCAGACAGAAAATTAGTTCAGAAACATAAGCTTTAAATGCTACATTGGACCATTTGGACCTAATTAACAACTACAGGGCATTTCATCCAAAAACAATAGATTTCACTTTTTTTTCAAGTGCACATGAAATATACTCCAGGATAGATTATATCTTGGACCATAAATCAAGCCTTGGTAAATACTAAAAATTGAAATCTTTTCAAGCACCTTTTTGGACCACAATGCTATAAGATTAGATATCAACTACAAGGAAAAAGAAAACTAAAAAACACAAGCATGTGGAGGCTATGTAATGCACTAGTGAATAGCCAATAGAATCTGAGGAAATTAAAAAGGAAATCAAAATATGTCTAGAAACAAATGACAATGAAAACATGACAGCTCAAAACCTATGGGATGCAGTAAAAACAGTGCCAAGAAGAAAGTTTATAGCAATACAAACCTACCTCAAGAAACAAGACAGACACCAAGTGAACAACCTAAATTTACACTTACAGCAACAATAAAAAGGAACTAAAAGCCCAAAATTTAGTAGAGGGAAAGAAATCATAAAGATCAGAACAGAAATAAATGAAAAAGAAGTGAAGGGGACTACAGCAAAGATCAATAAAACTAAAAACTGGTTCTTTCAGTAAATAAAACTGACAAACTGTCAGCCAGATTTATGAAGAAAAAGAGAGATGTTTCAAATCAATAAAATTAGAAATAAAAAAAAAAGTTACAACAGACAACACAGAAATACAAAGGATCATAAGAGACTACTATGAGCAATGACATGTAAACAAAATGACAACCTGGAAGAAATGAACAAATTTTTAGAAAAATGTAGCCTTCCAAAACTGAGCCAAGAAGAAATAGAAAATATCAAGAGACCAATTACAAACACAGAAATCAAAACTAATGAAAAATCTTCCAGCAAACAAAAGCCTAGCGTTAGATGGCTTCACAGGCGAATTCCACCAAAAGTTTAGAGAAAAGCTAACACAATCCCTACTCAAATTTTTCAGAAAATTGCAGAGGAAAGCAAACTCCCAAACTCATTCTATAAGGCCAGGATCACCTTAATATCAAAACCAGACAAAGATGCCACAAAAAAGGAAAATTACATACCAATATTACGATGAACGTAGATGCAAAAATACTCAACAAAATCCTAGCAAACAGAATCCAACAACACATTAAAAAGATCATACATCATGATTTAGCGGGTTTTATTCCAGAGATGCAAGGATTCTTCAATATACTCAAATTAATCAATGTGATAATCATATTAATAAACTGAAAGATAAAAACCATATGATCATCTCTCTAGATATAGATAAAGCTTTTGAAAAAATTCAAAAACTCTCCAGAAAGTAGGCATAGAAGGAACATATCTCAACATAATAAAGGCCATATATGACAAACCCAAATCAAACATTATCCTCAATGGCGAAAAACTGAAAGCATTTCCTCTAAAATCAGGAACAAGACAAGGGTGCCCACTCTCACCACTATTATTCAACATCATTTTGGTTTTTGTCCAAGGCACAACAACTGGAGAAGAAAAAGAAATAAAAGGAATCCAGATTGGAAAAGAAGAAGAAAAACTCTATTTCCAGATGACATGAGTCTTTATACAGAAAATCTTAAAAATGTCACCAGAAAATTACTAGCCCTTTGTTGTTGTTGTTCAGTCACTCAGTCATGTATGACTCTTTGCAACCCCATGGGCTACAGCACACAAGGCTTCCTTGTCCTTCACATTGTCCATCTCCTGGAGCTTGCTCAAACTCATGTCCATTGAGTCAGTGATGTCATCCAACTGTCTTATCCTCTGTCATCCCTTGCTCCTCCTACCTTTATTATATTCATTGATTACTAGCACTGATTAATGAATGTAGTAAAGTCTCAGGGGACAAAATTTATACACAGAATCAATTATACACTAACAATGGAATATCAGAAGCTAATTAAGGATCAGTTTCCATTCACCATTGAAGGAGGAGCTCCCACGCACTACCACTGACCTTCACTTGAGGATCCCATCTGGAAACAATTCACAGACCTCAGCAAGAGGAAAAAAGATTTTCCCCTTGCCCCAAAACAGTCATTCAGTGAGAAACTGCCATTCAGCCAATGAGAGTCACCACCATCCTGAACTCCCACACTTCTCCAGTGAACTTCGTTCAAAACAGTCCCCCTCAACTTCCTCCTCTTTCCTCTGTGAAAGAAAGCTCCTCTCCTTTGCCTATGGTTCACTGTAAGTTCCTTGTCCTAAAGGGTAATTCATCTGCTATCCCCAAATACATTCATTTTGCTTTCTCTTAAGAAAAAAACAACTGGCTATTTTAAGTTTGACACTTTATATTTAGCACATCAAATATCCTAGTGTGTAAGATATTGGTGTATACTTCATATAACACTTTATTGAACTATAATATACTTAAAGGTACAAAATCAGAAGCACATTCCTTGATGAATTTTCACAAGAGAAACATTTATTCAGCCACTATGCAGACAAAAAACATATTACCAGCAGCCCTCTCTTTGCCCCATTATAAATCACAAACTTCTCCTCAAATTACTATCTTGACTTTGTGAGATGGAATATCTCCTGCTATATCAACAAGCAAGGATGTAAGAGCCATCAGTGATTTCAGCTTCCAAATGTAAATGAGGGCTCCCAAAAGGGAATAAAATGCCTGCAATCCAGCAGATGTTGCCCCTACCCATGGTGATTGCTGAGAGGCTTGGGGATGGGGGAAGAATATAAGAAATCAGAAAGACAAGATTCTGGCCCCAGAAAACTGAGATGCATATGAAAGAAATGAATAATTCCAGACCCTTGCACATTCCAATACATAAAAGAGTGCTAAATTCCTTAACGTGATATCTGGTTTTCCTTAGTTAGCATAAATCTTTGGTGTTCAGACTGCCTGCTCACTTTGTTGCAAACTTGTATATAGCCTGACTGCCTCTCCCACCTCCTCATTGCAATCTCTCAGGGCTACCTGAGATACCTCCCGGGCTTGAAGTCCTAACATTCTCACCGGTAAAATAAACGTCTACTTTTAGGTTGTGATTATTTTACTTCTACATGTTATTTCTGTCTTTTTGTCAGATTTTATATAAACAGAATTACACAATGTGTATTCATTTATCTTATTACTCATCCAAAATCTTGTTTGTAATATTTATCCAAGTACTTGTGCAAGGCAATATTTTTTCTCACTTCTGTATAATATTCCATTGTATTATTTTTGCTCTTTGTTTTAGTTGCTAAGTCATGTTCAGCACTTCTGTGATCCCATGGACTATAGCCCATCAGGCTCCTCTGTCCTTGGGATTTCCCAGGCAAGAATGCTGGAGTGGGTTGTCATTTCCTTCTCTAGGGGATCTTTCAGACCCAGGGATTGAACCCAGATCTCCTGAATTGTAGGCAGATTCTTTACCACTAAGGGACCCAGGAAGTGCATTCCATTGTATAACATATCACAATTTACGGGATTTTTTTAACCAAAGATTATTGGAGTTATTTTAAGCTTTAGAATATAATGAAGAAAACTTTAAGATTAATATTGTGTATGACTTTTGATAGAAATATGCATCTATTTCTTTACTTGGGGTTTCCCTGCTGGCTCGAAAAATTCACAAGCTAATGCAGGAGACCCGAGTTCAATCCCTGGGTTGGGAAGATCCCCTAGAGGAGGAAATGGCATTCCATTCCAGTATTCTTGCCTGGGAAATCCCATGGTGGGCTACAGTCCATGGAGTCACAGAGTTGGACATGACTTAGTTGACTAGACAGCAACAGTTTTTATACTTGGCCTAAAATTATAATAAAACAGCTAAGCTATGCTTCTTTTGCTAAGTGTTCTCATAGTTTACATCGTTTTGCATTTTATTATTCAATCTTTTGTATCTTTCATTATATTTAAATTTTCTCTTTTAATATCAATATCTACTGCTACTGCTAAGTCCCTTCAGTTGTGTCCGACTCTGTGTGACCCCATAGACGGCAGCCCACCAAGCTTCCCCATCCCTGGGATTCTCCAGCCAAGAACACTGGAGTGGGTTGCCATTTCCTTCTCCAATGCATGGAAGTTAAAAGTGAAAAAGTGAAGTCACTCAGTCGTGTCCAACTCAGCGACCCAGTGGACTGCAGCATACCAGTCTCCTCCACCCCATGGGATCCTCCAGGTAAAAATACTGGAGTGGGGTGCCATTGCCTTCTCTGATATCAGTATCTACTTGGGTTTAAATTTGTGCTTTTCTCAATACAGGCTTTGAATTTGCAGTGGGGAGGCCTGCCTGGATTAGTGCTGTGGATAGGTAATTCTTTCTAATTCTGAGGTTAGGGAGTCCTTCTGCCAGAAGTCACTTTCTCCAGCGGGACTGATAATGTTATCAGTTATAAGGGTGCACCTTGGGTTTCCAGATAAATACATTATGCTCAGTGAAGTTAAATTTCAGATATAAAACAAATGATGTTTTAATATAAAGATGTTCCAAATATTGCATGGGACATACTATACTAAAGCATTATTTATTATTTACCTGAAATGCAAATTTACATGAATGCCCTGTACTTTCACTTGATAAATCTGGCAACCTTAGGTATTTAACCTGACAAACATATGTCTGTGTTTTGCCCATAATAATTACTGTAATTACTGATATATTTAGATCGATATCTACCATCTTACTACTTTTTAACATTTGTTCCACTCATATATATATATATATATATATATAATTTTCTGTTTTTCTCCTTACTTGACTTGCTTTCAAGTGAAAGTGGCTCAGATGTATCTGAGTAGTGACCCCATGGATTGTAGTCCACTGGGCTTCTCTGTCCATGGAATTCTCCAGCCAAGAATACTAGAGTAGGTTGTCATGCCCTCCTCCAGGGAATTTTCCTGACCTAAGGATTGAACCCAGGTCTCCTGAATTGTAGGCAGATTCTTTACTATCTGTCACCAGGATTTGCTTTAGATTAATCAAATATTTTTATTATTTCATAATAAAATTACCAATCTAATAGTCTCTTAGTTATATATTTTTTTTTACTATTCATTTAGTGTTCCTAGAGATTAATATGTTTCCTGATTTATTAGATGCTAGAGAAATTAGTATATATAGGATATCCCAGCTAATGTCAGAACATAGACTCTTTTAACTTTGAACTTTTGTGATTTACTTGAAATGTACTGTAAGCCTACATATATGCTAAACTCCACAATAAACTGTTTTTATTTTGTAAAATTAACATTATATTTACCCACAAATCTTTTCCATTTTTCTCTATGATTTTATGAATTTCTGTGTTTCCATCTGGGACAATTTTCCTTTTGCCTTAAGAATTCTCTTTATTTTTTCCTTTATTGAGTCTACTGATAAGCGTTTTTGTTAGTTTTTTCTCAATTTTTGTTTTTCTGGAAAGGTCTTTTTATAATCACTTGTGGAGGGAGTTTTCTCTGTGCAAAAATGTTTAGGTTAACATTTTGTTGTTATTCTCCTTAACAACATTTTATTGTCTTCTTACTTCCATTATTAAGAAAATAATTATCTAGAACTTATAGTTTATTTTTAAAAGTGATATGCCTCCTTTACCACATAGGAACATATTCTTTCCTTTGGTATTCAGCAATTTTACTGTGATGTTCTTAGGTGTGGTTTTCTTTGTATTTATTTTGTATGGGTCCATAGTGTTTCTTGAAATTGTGGATCAATATTTTTGATAAATTTGGGAAAATTATTATTTATTATCCATTTAAATATTGCTTCTGCATCATCCTTTCTCCCATTCTGGGATTTTTATTTACATGCCCTATATTGTGGGTCAGCTAGTAAAAATCTGCCTGCAATGCAGGAGACCTGGGTTCGATCCCTGGGTTAGGAAGACCCCCTGGAGAAGGGAAAGGTTACCCACTCCAGTATTCTGGCCTGGAGAATTCCATGGACTGTATAGTTCTTGGAGTCACAAACAGTTGGACACAACTGAGTGACTTTCACTTCATTTCATACATTATTGTGCAATTTTTAAGTATACTCCATCCATTTTTCTCTATGTACTTCTGCTGAATATTTTCTATTAATCTATTTTCAGTTTTATTCATCTTCTCTTGAGTCTAATTTCCTGTTAAGTTTATCCATTACATTCAAATTTTTGATTATTGTGCTTTGTCTTTCCATTCAATTAGATTTTATAAATTTCAGTTCTTCAGTGAAAGCTTCCAGAATCTTCTCTATTGTTTGAGCATATTAACCACAGTTATTTTAAAGTTATCTGATTACTTTAAAACCCGGCATGTTGTATTTTTTGCTTCGTATCTTGACCTTTCTTTTTATTTAATTGAAGTTATAGTTAATTTACAACGTTATGTTAGTTTCACAACATTGATCTAGTTATACATGTATGTATATCTTTTTCATATTTTTTTCTATTATAGGCTTTCCCAATGGCTCAGTAGAAAGAATTTGCTTACAGTGCAAGAGATACAGGAGATGTGAGTTCGATCCCTGGGTCAGGAAGATTCCTCTGAAGGAGGAAATGGCAACCCATTCCAGTATTCTTGCCTGAAAAATCCTGTGGACAGAGGAGCATGCTGGCTTACAGTCCATAGGGTCACAAAGAGTCAGACATGACTGAGCACACACACATAAGATATTGATGCTCTACAGAAGGACTTTGTTGGGGTTTTTGACCTGGGGTTTTTTCTTGGTTTGCTTATTAATTTTTATAGAATGTTTGAAAAATTATAGAATTTCTAGAAAATGTTGGTTTCTCTATAAGTATTTTTCCTACTTTCCTGTAAGTACTGGGTAGATTACCTCAATCTAATCAGGGGCCTAGCAGTTTCAAGGCAGGAGTGCACACTGTTAGGCTGATTCTACCTCTTCCTCCTTGCTCCAACAGTGTACTTCTGCAGGGGTTCCAAATAAGTTTCTAGAGTATTGACCAGGTTTTCTTCATCATGTTGACTCTGTGCTCTAAGTTCTGTTTCCCTGGCTCCATAAAGCTGCTTAAATATTGACTGGATTCTCTTTCTTACCAGCACTCTCAGCATTGTGTCTTATGTCTACTTCCTCCTTTCAAGCCAAGAATCGGCAAATGCCACAAATGAAAAAAAATTAACACAACTGTTGAGCTTGACTAAATGAGCATCACTTCTCCCCAAGACCCTGTGCCCACTTTAGTCTTGAGCTTTGGCATCATTTCCTCAGGATTTTTTCCTTGTTCTTCCAAGGTGAAATTCCATTGTATGCTCTTCTGGTATCCTGGGCTGAGGGTTCCTATCAAAGTTACATACCTGTCTTCCAGCAAGTTTGTTTCTCCTTCATCTCTTCTCTTCTTTCTTTCTCCTACTCATTCTTCTTCCTGTTTATCTGATTGTTCTAGTGATTTTGTTTGTTTGGTTGGTTTGTGGATTCCTAGTTAGAATGGAAGCTGCTAGAATTATCAGCATGTCTGTATTCCCTACTGAAATGCAGGCTTTCTAAGGACAAATAATATGCTTTTTTAATGATTACCTAACTGTTTTGATGGCATCACCGACTTAATGGACATGGGTTTGGGTGGACTCCGGGAGTTGGTGATGGACAGGGAGGCGTGGCGTGTTGCGGCTCATGGGGTTGCAAAGAGTCGGACATGACTGAGCGACTGAACTGAACTGAACTGAACTGAACTATTTTTAAGATGAGAAAGTATTGATCTTTACCTGAGCACTATTTGAGAAGAGGAAATAAGACCAGTGGTAAGAAAAAGAATTGACTAGGGAAACAATAGAGTCAATGTTCAACAGCTATTCATCCATTCAAACACTTATTGAATTTTATAGTGTCATGTGGTGACCAAACATAGGACAGGAATGTAATCTGAAATCAAAGAATATGAATGAGAATCGTTTGCATTTTATACTTCATTGGTTTTAACCCAACATGAATATTTTATGATATGGCTTCTGTTCATGTTTCCAGCCTAATAATTTTATCTCACCCTGCTTTGATACTTTTATACATGTGCTTCAGCCGCACTGAATGCCTCTGTTTTATTTGTAGACCCATCCACATCCTCTACCTCACTTACTTTTAGTTACCTTTTTTCCTTATTCAGGTCTCATTCAGACAGCATTTCCTTGAGGCTCTTTCTCTGATCTTCCAAGACTGGGAGAGATGCCCTTTGTTCATATTCTTGCAGAGTTCAGGGCTCAGTACTCCTATTCACAACTGTGTCTGTGACATTCATATTTTTTTTTTTTTCAGTTACCGGTCTGTTTCTCTCACCTTACTGTGAGCTTCCTGAGGACAAGGACTGCAATTACATAATGATTATTCACAGCCAACAAAGGGCCTCGTATACATTCAGTACCCAATAAATATATGTTAACCAAATTGAATGTCCAGTGGGTTGAAAATATAGACATAGTCCAGAACCATGTACAAAAAATTTAACACAAAGGAAAAATGTTTATATTTGACCCATTCTGCAAACTTTGCCAGGGAAAGCATAAATTTCAATGGAGTTTTCATACTGTTCAGGTCCCTTTTAGATCATCAGTTTTGCAAATAGCTTAACACTGCTTTTTTCCCTGTCATAAAGTGAAAATCATTCCTCTAGTCTCAATGTAAAACAGCAAGCCAGTAGAAAGATATTATTTTGGGCACAAAATATCATTATAGGTTAAAGAAAAATAGCTCTGAAAGCCTCAAGCCATTTTCAGTGTTTGCTTCTTCACCCTCTGGTTAAAATAAACTACAAGATGAAGATTTTATCCTACCAGCCACCCATCAATCCCACGTTCTTGAGCTTGCAACTGCCTGCCTTATGCCGAAGTCCTTCCCGCCCTCCCCCCATGCCCATGGCAGTAATGTAGAAGGCCAACTAAACATTAAGTGACTTCAGCGAATTCAGGAAACTCTTTGTCTGATAATGTCATTGCTTCAATTATTGTTTCCTATATATTTCAATAAACTATGAGCACACTATCTCTCCAGAACATTACAATGTATTTATTCCTGTTTAGAGATTGAATGTTTAATAACTTTATTTGATCAAATATTGGGAAAAATCTGCAAATATGGTTTGTAGCTATATCTTATGTAGCTCCATAGGGGAAAAGTCAGGATTAGTTGTAAAGTTACAGGAAAGTGTAATTTCTATCAGTACAAGTATCCCTGCCTGTCACACAGGAGACCACAGATGGATTCCCCAGTTGAGAACCAGGACTTCCCATGTGGCCCAGTGGTAAAGAATCTGTCTGTAATGCAGGAGACTCAGGTTTAAACTCTGGGTCAGTAAGATCCCCTGGAGGAGTAAATGGAAAACCAATGTTGGAATATTGGAAATTGGAATATTCCAACATTCTTGCCTGGAAAATTCCATGGACAGAGAAGCCTGATGGGATACAGTCCATGGGGTCCCAAAGAGCCAGATACAACTGGGCAACTAACATGGGAATTTTTCAAAACATTAAAATGACTTGACCCAGGAGATAGAAAAATCTTTCCTTCCTGGACCTGTGTAACAGCAGTTCAAAAATGTGGTAAACAAAAAGTATATCAAGATAACAAGTTGGCTGGTTCACTGACAATGAACACCCCTGAGAGCTGTTTTCCTTGTATTGGTATATTAGCTACTCCTCCAGAGAAGGCAATGGCACCCCACTCCAGTACTTTTGCCTGGAAAATCCCATGGACGGAGGAGCCTGGTAGGCTGTAGTCCATGGGGTCGCTAAGAGTCGGACACGACTGAGCGACTTCACTTTCACTTTTCACCTTCATGCATTGGAGAAGTAAATGGGAACCCAATCCAGTGTTCTTGCCTGGAGAATCCCAAGGACGGCAGAGCCTGGTGGGCTACCGTCTATAGGGTCGCACGGAGTCGGACACGACTGAAGCGACTTAGCAGCAGCAGCAGCTACTCCTCAGAATTTCACATTTCTTTGTAATACTTTATTGCTTTTCATTGGTTTCCTAAACAACTTAGGTGTATCCCTTTACTTTTAAACATAAAGCAATGAAATAAAGAACAATAAAAGAAAAAAGACGTAGGTTTTATGGTTTTTTTCATATATTACCTTATTCTAATTCACTTTCAAGCAATTTTTCTTGTCATATTTACTTACTTTAGGACTTCCCTGGTGGCTCAGATGGTAAAGCATCTGTCTACAATGTAGGAGACCCAGGTTCAATCCCTGGGTCGGGAAGATCCCCTGGAGAAGGAAATGGCAATCCACTCCAGTACTATTGCCTGGAAAATCCCATGGACAGAGGAGACTGATAGGCTACAGTTCATGGGGTCACAAAGAGTTGGACACAACTGAGCAACTTCATTTTTCACTTTTACTTACTTTGGAATATTATCATAAATTTTTAAATTTCATAACAAGCAAATAACATGTAGTTACTAGAAAACATCATTTAAATAAACATATGGCTTATAATGAAGGAGATTAGTATAATTTCAATACACAGTTCCTCCATGATCATTAAAGAGTCTCATTATCTCTTAGCTAGACATTATATGATACTAGAGGAGGGCACAGCAACCCACTCCAGTATTCCTGCTTGAAGAATCCCATGGACAGAGGAGCCTGGTGGGCTATAGTCCATTGGGTCACAAAGAGTCAGACATGACTGAAGCAACTTAGCATGTATGCATGCACATAAGATACTAACACCTTACTACTTAAGGTATTTGTGTTGCAAGATAGATATAATAAAAAATGATCATGTCTGGAAGTGTTGCACAATGACAATTAAATTTGAGTGACCTACTGAAACCCCAATAACACCTTTAGTTATTTTTTTTATCAACATTTGAGATCAAAAATCCACGGGGCATTCACCAGGGTATTAGAGCAATACTTTGGCCACCTGATAAGAAGAACCTGATATCAAGAGATACCTGGAGTGACAGGCAAGTTTGGCCTTGGAGTACAAAATGAAACAGGGCAGAGGTTAACAGAGTTTTGCCAAGAGAACGCACTGGTCATAGCAAACACCCTCTTCCAACAACACAAGGGGTGACTCTACACATGGACATCACCAGGTGGCCAATACCAAAACCAGATTGTTTATATTCTTTGCAGCTGAAGACAGAGACCCTCTATATAGTCAGGAAAATCAAGACCAGGATCTGACTGTGGCTCAGATCACAAACTCCTCCTTATTGCAAAATTCAGATTTAAATTGGAAAAAGTAGGGAAAACCACTAGGCCATTCAGGTATGACCTAAATCAAATCCCTTATGATTATACACTAGAAATGATAAATACCTTCAAGGGATCAGATCTGATAGACAGAGTGTCTGAACAACTATGGATGGAGATTCGTGACATTATACAGTAGGTGGTGATCAAGACCATTCCCAAGAAAAAAGAAATGTAAAAATATTGTCTGAGGAGGCCTTACAAAAAGCTATGAAAAGAAGAGAAGCGAAAGGCAAAGAAGAAAAGGAAAGATATACCCGTTTGAATGCAGAGTTCCAAAGAAAAAGAGGTGCAAAAAGGCAAAATGATTGCCTGAGGAGGCTTTACAGATAGCCCGGAAAAGAAGAGAAGTGAAAGTCAAAGAAGAAAAGGGAAGATACACTTAAGCGAACCCAAAGAATAGCAAGGAGAGAAAAGAAAGCCTTCTTAAGTGATCAATGCAAAAAAATAGAAGAAAAATAGAATAGGAAAGACTAGAGACCTCCTCAAGAAAATTAGAGATATCGAGCAAACATTTCATGCAAAGACAGGCACAATTAAGGACAGAAATGGTATGGAGCTAACAGAAGCAGAATACATTAAAAAGAGGTGGCAAGAATACAGAGAAGAACTATACAAAAAAGATCTTAATGACCCAGATAACCACGATGGTGTGATCGCTCACCTAGAGCCAGACATCCTGAGGAGTAAACTCAAGTGGATCTTAGGAAGCATCACTACGAACAAAGTTAGTGGAGGTGATGGAATTCCAGCTGAGCTATTTCAAATCCTAAAAAGATGATACTGTGAAAGTGCTGCACTCAAAATGCCATCAAATTTTATCAGGGCCACACCCTTTTGACTTCATTTAGCCTTGACGGTGTTCTCTGAAGCTGTCTGCAGAAGCAGCTGCACTGGGGGTTGCAGTGCCAATACTCAAACATGTTTCAGGGAGACATACTGACACGTACTTTCAATCCACAGCAGCTTTATACATTTTATCACATGGAGTGGCGTGTGCTACAGGCTTTTCTGCACCAGCCTTTTTTACCTACTGCATATTTCCTGGAGGCCAGGGCACTTCAGAAAGAACACAGCTTCATCATCACAAAGGCTACAGATAACAACTGCTGGAGAGCTGTGGAGATAAGACAACCCTCCCACTCTGATGGTGGGAATGTGAGCTGGTGCAACCATGGTGGAGAACAGCATGGAGGTTCCTTTAAAAACTGAAAGTGAAACTACCATAGAATCCTGAAGTCCCACTCCTGGGCATATATCTGGAAAAGATGAAAACACTCATTTGAAAAGATACATGGATCCCAATGTTTGTACCAGTACTATTCACAATAGGCAAGACATGGAAGCAACCTACATTCCATCAACAGAGTGTAATGTGTAATGAATGGATAATGTATATATATATATATATATATATAGTGGAATATTACTCATCTGTAAAAAGGATGAAGTATTTGCATCAACATGGATGGGCCTAGAGATTTTCATACTAAGTAAAATAAATCAGACAGAGAAATACAAGTATCCTTTGTGTGGAGTCTTTAAGAGATGATACAAATGAACTTTTACAGAAATAGGCTAACAGACATGGAGAACAAATTTTGTGGTTACCAAAAGGGAAAGGGGGGAGGGAAGAACAAATTAAGAGTTTAGGATTGACATACACACACTACTACATAGCACAGGGAACTCTATTCAATACCTTATAATAAACCATAATGAGAAAGCATGAAAAAGAAAAAAAAAAAAAAAAGCCAAAGGGACATAATTAACCTTAGCAGCATTTTCACATCAAAGGAAACCCTAAATGAAAGAAAAAAAAAAAAACACTCAGAAAAGGGAAAAAAATATTTCAAAACAAATTTCCCCACAAAGAATTCATCTCCTAACTTACAAACAGCTCAAGCAGCTCAATATCAAAAATAAAACAAAAATAGCCACTAGGAAATGGGCCAAAGATCTCAATGGACATATCATGAATAAGGTATACACATGGCCATTTAGCACTGTAAAAGATGCTTAACATCACTAATTATTAGAGGAAGGTGAATCAGAAGTACAATGAGCTGTCACCTCACACCAGTCATAATGGCCATCTCAGAGAATCTCCAACAATACATGTTGCAGAGGATGTGGAAAGAAGGGATGTCCCTTGCACTCTTGGTAGGAATGTAAATTGGTACATCCACCAGGCAAAGAGTATGAAGTTTCTTTTAAAAAACTAAACACAGAAGTACCATAGGATCCAACAATCCCACACTTGGGTGTAGATACAGAGAAAACCAAAATTTTAAGACGCCTGCAGCCCTATGATCACAGTTGCATTAGGTACCACAAGCAAGACACAGACGCAATCTAAGCGCAGAACACAGATGAACAGATAAAGAAGATGGGGTTGCTAGACATAATACAGTATTACTCAGCCATTAAAAAGGATCAAATAATGACATTTCCAACCACAGGGAATAAAGCAGAGCTGATCATTCTAACTGAAGTAGGGGAGACAGAGCAAGACAAGGATCACATGGTATCACTTCTAGGTGGAATCTAAAAATGGAGACAGATGAACTTCTTTACAAAAGAGAAATGGCCTCACAGACTTATGGTTCCCAAGGAGGAAAAGAGGAGGGCAGGGAGAAATGAGCTGGTTCAGATTAACATACACACACTACTTTTTATAAAATTATCCACAAGGACCCACTGCATAGAACAAGGAACCCCCCTCAACACTCCATAATAATGTATATGGGAAGAGAACCTGAAAAAGAACACATATATGTCTATCTATACATGAATCAAGCACCTGGAAGGACACCCTCCCTCACTCATTACTGTGCTCACTTGCTCAGTCATGTCTGACTCTGCAACCCCATGGTCTATAGCCTGCCAGTCTCCTCTGTCCATGGAATTTTCCAGGAAAGAATACTGGAGTGGGTTGCAATTTCCTTCTCCAGGGGATCTTCTCAACTCAGGGGTCGAATATACATCTCACATCTCCTGCACTGCAGGGAGATGCTTTACTGCTGAGCCACACCAGGAAAGACCCACTCATTGTTAAATCAATGTAAATCAAATCTACACTGAGGAATCCCCTCCACCTGTCAGAATGGCCAATCTCAGAAAGACCTCCAAAGAATAAATGCTGCAGAGGATGTAGGGAAAATAGAACCCCCCTACACTCTGAGTGGGGATGCCCAAGAGTGCAGCCAAGATGGAAAACAGCATGGAGGCTCCTGAAAAAAGCAAACACAGAGGAGCCGTGAGATCTGGCAGCCCCACTTCGGGGCTCAGATTTGGAGAACACCACAGTGTGAAATAACACAGGCACCCATTTTCAGGGAAGCACTATTTACAAAAGTCAAGACGTAGAGTCCACCAAAACATCAAGCAACAGGAACATGAAGTCTGAGTGGTCCATCTATATACTGGACGACTCCTCAGGGGTGGAATCAGTATTGGAGAATGTGGGCCTCTGACCAGCAGCTGGCTGGAAGAAGGGAGATAAATCCTGAGCACAGGGCTTCCCTGAAGTCTGTGGGCCCCGCTACCCTGATGGGCTTCATCCCCAGTGGGGATGTGGGCAGGACCTGAGCCCCTTTGATGAAGCCACAACAGCACTGGGCTCAGAAGTCTCCTGATGGTGTCTCAAACCCTGACACAGTGTTTCACAAAAGAACAAGAGAATGAAGCTGTGCTCCTGAGGGCTAGTCCTTCCAGCTCTGAGTAGCTTCCAACAGGACCACCATCACCTGCATGGGGTTGGCCGTAACCCACCTGCCCACCCGCCCACCCCCACCCTCCGGCCTTTCGTCTTCCTCCCAGTGATGATTCCAGTGACATTTCCAGCCTGGATCCCTTTCCTAGGCCAGAAACATCTGTCCATCCACTGCCTCCCCATCTCACCTTGGGGGCTAACAGGACCCTCAGAAGACTGTAATCCTGTTGTTCCCCACACCCAGAAGGCAGCCCCACCTTCCCTGGTTGCTGAGCTCAGACACCTGGTGTAACCAAGCAAGAGCCTAGGGGGTCTTCCCAGGATAGACCCCATTCTGAATCCTCTGCTATAGCTCCTCTCTGAAGTACAGAGGTAACTGTATATGAGGCACATTCCTTGAGTTGCTTCACAGATGCTAAAACCCACACCAAATGGAGGAATTAACTACTTGATGAGCATGAACACATAGCCCTCAGATGAGCATCTCTGGCAGGTATGGGATTTGATTCTAAATACAATTTCACCCCTCCGACCATCTTGTGGGGCTTCTCCTTTGCCCTTGGATGTGGGGTATCTTTTTTTTTGGTGGGATCCAACATTCTCCTGTTGATAGTTGTTCAACAGTGCATTGCAATTTTAGAGTTCTTGAAGGAAAAGATGAGTGCACTCTACTATCTTGTTGTTGTTTGGCCTATTGTTTGCAAAGAGACTTGTTCTATTCTTCCAAGATAATAAATTCTTTTTTTTTTTTTTTTTTTTTTAGTATTTTGTTTGAAAAAAAAATCAGTGTTTCTGGTATGGTGAAGGACAGGGAAAGCTGGCATGCTGTAGTCCATGGGGTCACAAAGGGTCAGATGCGACTGAGTGACTAACAGCAACAACAAAGGATTATTTGCTTCCTTCATTTCTTCCTGCCTGCCTGCTTGCTATATGTACATAGATAATCCACAGTGTTTATCTCCTTCCTTCCTCATATACTGAGACTCCAATAGTTTGGCCATCTGATGAGAAAAACCGATTCATTGGAAAAGACTCTGATGCTGAGAAAGACTGAAGGCAGGAGGAGAAGGGGACGACAGAGGATGAGATGGTTGGATAGCATCAGTTGGTGATGGACATGAAATCGAGCATGCTCTGGGAGTTGGTAATGGACAGGGAGCCCTGGAATGCTGCAGTCCATGGGGTTGCAAAAAATCAAACATGACTGAGGGACTGAACTGAACTGAACTTCCTAATATACACAGAAAGTAGATGCTCAGCTCTTTGATCGAAAATGTACGGCAAAAAAAAAAAAAAGAATAGAGATACCCCATAGATATGTAACACCCCAATTAGGTGGCTGTACACAGACAACAATCATTACATTGTGTTTCAACTATACTGCATGATGTTAAAGGAAAGAAAAGCAGTGCCTACTTTATTATTGCTGAAATTTCTGACTTCAGACTCTATCCCACGCCTGGAAGCTGAGTGGGTTCCCAGTACTGCTGGACTGGGGTGTGGTTGACACAGCCTGGCACAGTGCCTTTCATTGACCCTTTCTAAAGGTCCACTGTCTGTTATGTTCTGGTTGCAACCAGAGTCCCATGTGGCATCAAAGCCTGGAGGAATTTGGAGGCAAGATTCTCTAGCTTCCACCTCTACTGGTGCTGGGGTCCCCAGCTCAAGCCTCTTCCCTGAGAGTGCAGCCTCCTAGCACCTAAGCACACTCATCAGGGTGCAGTGGATCTGGAAGGGATTAATCTGGACAGGGTGTCTGCGTGACACTTTAGGGGGAAAAACTAGTGAGACTGAAGCCATTAAATGTTTGCTAAAGCACATTCCACTCTATTTCACAGCAATGGGAAGCATATTTGCCTTAAGGCTCTGGTTGCCTTAGGGCAACCTAAGTGACAGACTTTATTTGGGGGGCTCCAAAATCACAAAGCCATGAAATTAAAAGACGCTTGCCCCTTGGAAGAAAAGTTATGACCAACCTGCTGCTGCTAAGTCGCTTCAGTCGTGTCTGACTCTGTGCAACCCCGTAGACGGCAGCCCACCAGGCTCCCCCATCCCTGGGATTCTCCAGGCAAGAATACTGGAGTGGGTTGCCATTTCCTTCTCCAATGCATGAAAGTGAAAAGTGAAAGTGAAGTCGCTCAGTCCTGTCCGACTCCTAGCAACCCCAGGGACTGTAGCCTACCAGGCTCCTCCGTCCATGGGATTCTTCAGGCAAGAGTACTGGACTGGGCTGCCATTGCCTTCTCCATGTGACCAACCTAGACAGTATATTAAAAAGCAGAGATATTACTTTGCCAACAAACGTTCATCTAGTCAAAGCTATGATCTTTCCAGTAGTCATGTATGGATATGAGGGTTGGACCATAAAGAAAGCTGAGTGCTGAAGAATTGATGCTTTTGAACTGTGGTGTTGGAGAAGATGCTTGAGAGTCCCTTGGACTGCAAGGAGATCCAACCAGTCCATCCTAAAGGAATCAGTCCTGAATATTCATTGGAAGGACTGATGCCGAAGCTGAAACTCCAATCCTTTGGCCACCTGATGAGAAGAACTGACTCACTGGAAAAGACCCTGATGCTGGGAAAGATTGAAGGCGGGAGGAGAAGGGGATGACAGAGGATGAGATGGTTGGATGGCATCACCTACTCAATGGACATGAGTTTGAGTAAACCCCGGGAGTTGGTGATGGACAGGAGGCCTGGCGTCCTGCAGTCCATGGGATTGCAAAGAGTCAGACAGGACTAAGCGACTGAACTGGTTGCCTGAGAAAAGAGGTGGGCATAAAGATGTTGCCCCTCATGGACATTCTCTGTAACAACAACATGACCACCAAGGCTCATGCCACCTCTGCTGCGGCTGCTGCTGCTGCTAAGTCGCTTCAGTCGTGTCCGACGCTGTGCGACCCCATAGACGGCAGCCCACCAGGCTCCTCTGTCTCTGGGATTCTCCAGGCAAGAACGCTGGAGTGGGTTGCCATTTCCTTCTCCAATGCATGAAAGTGAAAAGTGAAAGTGAAGTCTCTCAGTCCTGTCTGACTCTTCGCAACCCAGTGGACTGTAGCCTACAAGGCCCCTCTGGCCATGGGATTTTCAGAGTACTGGAGTGGGTTGCCATTTCCTTCTCCTATTGTCGCCTAAAGAATTCTGTTAATGACAGCTATTCTCAGGTAATGTCCTGGGGTGGGAACTGCAGAAATATATTCCAAATACAACTGACTTTCAGGAAGCCAATTGCCAAAGGTAAGTTTTCTTCAAACCCTTTAAGGAAAACAAAACAAAACAAAACTCTAACATTCACCACAGGACAGGATGCTCAGCATTCCTAATTGCTGTAGGAATGTCAACAAAATGACAATGAGATATCAAAACCCACCAGTCACAATGGACATACTCACAAGTCTACAAACAATATAGGTGAGAGAAGGCCTGGAGGAAAAGAATCTCTACAGTGTCTATGGCAACAGCCAGTGTGATGGACAGTCTCTGAATGCCTGGGGGGTGGGGAAAAAAAAATACTATCAAGGGGAACAAAGCCTAGGATTTGCATTCCCACACTGGGGCCTATATAAAACCATCAATGAAAAGGCACATGAACCCAAGCAACACACTACTACAGCACTATATCCAATATAAGACACACAACCAGCAAAATCTCCAGCGAGAGATTAAAGCTCAAATTAGATGTGGTACATGTATACAGTGAGGTACTTCTCACTCATAAAAAGCTGCCACTGAAATTAGGGAATTATGACACTGGTAGCCACAGGGATGAACCTTGAAGGATCATACACTAAGCATAGTCAGTCAGGCAGATGACGACTATAGTATGTGAGGTACCTTCCAGACAAAGTAAAAATAGACATACAAGGCAACAAATTTACAATCCAAAAAGCGATTCTGAAAATTCAAAGTCAAACAAAGGGTTCCCCCCAAAAAAGTGAAGGGCTTAGAATGAATTAGGATCTCCAGACTAACATAAACATAGAAACCTGTATCTGTAACAGATAACCCGTAAGAATTATCCTCTTCCTTTCTTCCTTCCTTCTACATATACACAAAAATCTGTATTGCTATCTATACACAGAAATCTGTATCTCTGAGAGATAATCTACAATAATTATTTTGTTCCTTTCTCCACTGTATACACAGAAAAGTGCATCTGAGATAAATAATTCACAAAGACCTGATGCTTAGCACTCTGTTCAACATTCTATGGCAAAAAGTCCAAAAAAAGGCTGTCCCATGGATAAATTGAAGAAGGAATTCATAGGGCCTGGACTCCATCTTAGGCCTGTTCATGCTGATCATGCTCGGCCACCTTTCCAATGGACTCTGAACTCTGTGTTTAGTGCCTATGAAAACAACAACAGAAGGATAAGACCCCCTCCAGACAGGCAATCTTGAAGACCATATCTAGGTTACTCATCGCCTAAGATAAAACATACACTAATCACTCCTTCCTCCAGAAAGGCCATAAACTTTTCTGTATCTATCGGAGTGTAACCTCAGGTTTTTTGATTATTGGCTAATTGTTTGACTGTATGGGCACATGAGCACACAGCACGTGAATGATGGGGTTGTTGGGATTGTATTTTCCTTGGTTTTTGTAAGTCTCAAGGAATTTGGAGTGGTGAGTTCAGACACATACACATGGGGTATAAAAGATTTTCACAAATGCTGGTCAGGGTCCTTGGCTAAGAGGAGACTCTGCCTTGGGCCTGCCGGTATAATAAACTGTACTCCACTATCTGCATTGTCCTTTTGAATGAGTTTGTTTCCCGGAACAGGTGGCTACAACAACATGGTACCTGAATTGGGTGGCTAGCACAATACTGCAGATCAGTCATACTCCAACATAACATCGGCATAATGTTAAGGACAGAAAAGCAGTCCCTACTCTATTTTATCTCCAACCTCCTTGACTTGGACTGCTCTCCCATTCCTGGAGTCTGGGCAGGCTTAGGTCCCATGGCTGCACATGGGTGGTGTCACGCGAGCGTATGTTCCTCGGTTCTTTGTCTCGTCACAACAAAGATTTGGAGTGACGGACATTAAAGCCCCCTCAGCGTGTCACAGCTCTTAGGTCTTGGATAGACCACGTTATAGCTCTCAGGTCTCGAATGGACCATGTTATAGCTCTTAGACAAATCAGTGTTACAGCTCTATTTTATTTAGAAGATAGCAGGAAAATCCATCTTCGAGGCATAAGGGCGCGTCGATCCAAAGATACAAGGAGAAGAGTGCCCCAGCGCACGGGAGAGAGAGAGAGAGAGCTGGCTCTGGCTCCTCTGTTTATATGTTTATCTCTCACTGGGCCTATCCTATGTAAATCGGGCCAGCCAGGAGTGTTGTTTGTTTTACCTGAGGTCCTCACTCCGGTCCTCGGACCTTCTTTTGTTCTATTTTCATGGGCTTTTTCCTTCCTTGTCTTTTAGCCACCTCCATTTTGGACTCCTTTTCCCTGTTCCACCTACCTAACATTCCCCCCTCAAGAGATGAGAGGCCCAATTCTTTGGGAATAGGGGCATCAAGGTCTTTCTGGCTACTTCCTGCTGAACTGGGATGGTGAGGGGTATTGGGCCTCCCCCTCTTGTTAGTCTCAATCTTCAGAGTCCTTATAGCGGTGTCCATCTAAGGGTGTGTGATATTTTCCGTGGCCGGCTGTAGTTTTACATCTTTGTTGAACTGGCACTGCATGTTGTAGCTGGTTGACCTGGGCAGAGACAAAACAGGTTAGACAATTGACAGTGGATGGAATAATCATAAGCGTCATCAATATAGCATAACAAGGACTAGTAGGGGCATTAGTCAATTTTAAATTCACATCACCAGGATGGCTCAAGTCCCTCCTTGCTCAGGGATCAGAAGATCTATCTCCTGTCTGTTTTGGAGTACAATCTCTGCCAAGCTGTGTTGGCTCTTTAGAGTTATCCTGAGAAATCTTATCTCCAGAAACCAGATTTGGGGGGTGTTCATTAGAATGATACTCATTGGTAGTCCTGAATAGGTATCTGAGATCTCCCAGGGGCTCACAGGTTTATTGAGTGTCCTCTTCTGTTTTCTCCCACAGCTTGACTCATGAGTAGTGAATCCAGGAGTCATGTCCTGGTACCTTGACTGCTGTGGGGGTAGAAAGTATTACAGGGTAGGGGCCCTTCCATGCAGACTGGAGTTGAGCCTTTGGGGACCCATTTTTCCAGACTTTTATTAGGACTTGAGTCCCTGGAGCATAAAGTGGTGACTCCTTAGAATCTTTTGGGTCCTGGTTTATACCCCACAAGTGTATATCCTGTTGGAATTGCCCAATGGTCATGGTATAAGACCGGAGGGTCTGAACCTCTGGATCTAGGAAGAGGTCATTGACATAAACAAAAGGTCTCCCATATAGCATCTCATAAGGACTAAGACCAAGCTGTTCCTTAGGGGCCATGCGGGTGCGGAGAGCTATCGGTAAAGCCTCCTTCCATCCCAGGGAGGTCTCCTGGATTATCTTTTTTATCGCTGATTTTAAGAATTGATTGGCTCCTAGGGCTAGGGCTAGGGCTAGGGCTACTTTTCCTGAAGATTGAGGCCTCCAGGCACAATGAAGTAATGCCCAATGCTTTCGAGACCCCTTGGATGATCTTAGAAGTAAATGATGTCCTATTGTCACTTTGTTAATGACCTGAGCAGACCAAATCTTGGAATGATTTCATGGAGCAGTTTTTTCTTTGCCACCTCCTCAGCCTTCTCAGTCCGGGTGGGAAAGCCTTCAATCCATCCTATGAATGTATCTATCATGACTAATAGGTATTTATACACTTGAGAAACTGGCATCTGGGTGAAGTCCATCTGCCAGTCCTCTCCTGGGTAGGTCCCACGTCATTGGATGGGCTGGGCCAGCTGGGGTCTTCGAGCTCCTTGGGGGTTGTTTAATTGGCAAGTGGGACAAGAGGAGACCACCTGTCTTATAGTTGTTTGGAAGCCTGTTCCTCTGAAGGACCTTTCTAGTAATCTTTGGAGGGCCTTTTACTCTAAATGAGTGGTGGCATGTAAGGAATTACCCAACTTCCATTGGAGGTTCCCAGGCAGAAAAAGAAGTTCCTTCTTTTGGAACCACCCCATATGATCTTGAAAGCCCTCGCTCTTAGTTTTAAGAGTTTCACCTTCAGTATATGTAGGAGTTTCTGGCAAATTAGTCTGTGGAACTAAGGTGGCAATCCCTATTAGGTCATGGTTCTGTAATGCTGCTCTCCTAGCTGCCTGATCAGCTGCTTGGTTCCCTCTTGCCACTTCTGTGTTCCCTTTTTGGTGTCCTTTACAGTGGGAGACTGAAACCTTGGTGGACTGCCTCCAAGAGTCAAAGAATCTGATCACCATATTTGATTGGGGACCCTCAGGTAGTCAAGTGGTCCCTTTCTTTTCAAATAGCCATATGTGCATGTAGCACCAGAAAGGCATACTTGGAATCCGTGTAAATGGCTATTCTTTTTCCTTTTCCCAGCTCTAGAGCTCGAGTCAGGGCTATGAGCTCAGCTAATTGGGCTGAAGTACCTGGTGGTAGAGGCTTAGCCTCTATGGTCTCAAAATTGGAGACTACTGCATACCCGGCTCTTCTTTTTCCATCCAAGACAAAGCTGCTTCCATCAGTGTACCAGATTTTCTCAGGATTGGTCAGAGGATCTTCTGACAGTGGTCCAAGGTTTCTAGACAAGAGTGAAAGGGGAAAGAGCCCTCGGGGATAGGCAGGAGGGTGGCTGGGTTAAGAACCTTACAAGGGGATATAGTGAGGCCTGGATTTTCCATCAGCATTACTTGATATTTGAGGATTCTTTGATCAGACATCCATAAATGGCCTCTCCCATTTAGGAGTTGTTTCATTTGGTGGCTGGTAAAAATAGTTAGTTTTCCCCCAAAGGAGAGTTTTAAAGCATCTTCTATCATGATTGCAATAGCTGCAAGATTTCGAAGGCAGGGGGGCCAGCCTCCGGTAGTTGGATCAAGCTTTTTGGATAAGTAAGCTACAGACTGGGGCTCAGATCTCAACCTTTGAGTTAACACTCCCAAGGCTATTCTCTCTCTTTTATGGACAAATGCCTGATCTTTTAAAGTTGGAATGTTTTTTCTGGGTTTGGCAACCTCAAGGCAGGTGCCTGAGTTAAGGCCTGTTTTAGTGTAGCCTCTGCCTTCTTTTGAGGAGTTCCCCACATCAGTGGGATTGAATCATCTCGTCCCTTTAAACTTTCATATAAGGGCTGGGCAATTAGGCTATAGTTGGGTATCCAGATTCTACAATATCCAGTTAGCCCCAGGAAAGCTCACAATTGTTTTCGAGTCATGGGGGAGGGCAACTGGAGGATTCCTTGTACCTGATCAGAGGACAGCCTCCTGGACCCGTGTGTAATCTGAACTTCCAGGTAAGTGACCTTTGTCTCGACCATCTGTGCCTTAGCACGGGAGACTTTATATCCCCTTTCTGCCAAAAAGTTTAGAACCTGAATTGCATATTCTTGGGCACTTTTCTCATCTGGAGAGCAGATTAGTAGATCATCTACGTATTGTAATATTTTCCCATTAGGTCCCAGGTCCAGATCTAAGAGATCCCAGCTAAGGGCCTGTCCAAACAAGAGGGGGCTATCTCTGAACCCCTGAGATAATACTTATCTGTTGGTGTTTTTCTCCTGGGGCCTCCCACTCAAAGGGAAAAAGATATTGGGATTCTTTAGCCAGTGGTATGCAAAAAATGCATCTTTGAGATCCAAGACTGTAAACCACTTGGCACTGGGTGGGATTTCTCCCAAGATTACATAGGGATTGGGTACTGTGGGATGGAGGGGACTACAGCTTAATTTATGATCCGGAGATCTTGAACCATTCACCAGGTTCTGTCTTTTTTCTTTACTGAGAGGATTGGGGTGTTACATGGTGAACTGGTGGGGACCAATAGCCCACAAGCAAGGAATTTATTTATTAAAGGCTGTAGTCCCTCCCGGGCCTCTCTTTTGAGAGGATATTGTTTCCGGTTAGGAAACCGAGTGGGATCTCGGAGGACAATGATGACCAGTTCAGCTTCGTGGGCTCGTCCAGGAACCCCCTGGTCCCACACCTGGGGGTTAATTTTGTCTTCCCATGGTTTTTGGTCCCTCTCTATTGAAGGTGTAATGGGTTCTTCAGTAGTAACCAGGAGCTGTAGAGCTCTAGGGGCTGAAAAACTTCCCATCACAAGGGTGGTCCCCAGTTTAGTGAGTATTTCTCTTCTCAATAAGGGAGTAGGACACTCAGGGACCACCAGAAACTGGTGGGAAAATATTTGTCCATCCCAGCAACAAAGAAGTGTGTGGGTGCATCTTTTAGTACTTGCTTTTCCTGTAGCACCCAAAATGGTACAGGTTTGGGAGGAGAAGGCTCCAGAGTAGGAGATCGAGACAGAGTAGGTAGCCCCTGTGTCAACCAAGACATTCTCGGACCTACCTGCCACATCCAGTTGCACCCTTGGCTCCAGCCCTGTGATGGTTATCTGTGACAGGCGGGCTGGCTGGAGCGGGCTGCTTCAGTCCTCTTGAACCATCGTGATGGTAGGCTTGGCACTTGACCTTGAGGCTCTTGGGTCCCCAGGGCAGAGTCCTGACCAATGTCCCAGTTGATGGCATTTGTGGCAAGCTGTTCTAGGAGACTTGTCATGGTTTGGACACTCTTTGGCCCAATGCCGCTCGTGTCTACAGATCAGGCATTTGTCTCGTGCCTTGTCCTTCAGGGGCTCGAGGTTTTCCATAGGGCTTCCCTGGAGGGTGGCCAGCATCTGGGCATGCCTTGTCTCTTTCTTTCTCTCCCTCTCCTGGGCCTTGGCCTCCTTCTCCTGTTCCCTGTTATAAAAGGTATTGGTGGCTGTCTGGACCATCTCATCTAAAGAGGCAGCAGGGTCCTGCTGTTGTAGCTGTTGTAACTTTATCCTGATGTCTGATGCACATTGGGACAGGAATTTGTCCTTAAAATCACCTGCCCTCGTAAGGGTCTAAGTCCAGATTGGTAAACTTTTGGAGGGCCCCTTTTAGCCTTTCCAGAAAGGCAATGGGGTTCTCATTGGGCTCCTAAGTTATTGCTGAGACTGGGCACAGTCCCACAAGTAATAGACTTCCTTCTGTTTCCATGGGTGGACTTCCTTAGGGGTGAGTCTTTCTGAAGCTTATCCTACCCAGAACTGTTGCAACCTGAGAGCCAGGTGTCCTCAGGTCAGGGTGCAGATCCCCAGGCAGGCTGAGGCGTGACAGCCTCCTAGAGATTGAATTCCCAGGCAGGTCGAGGCGTGATGGCCTCCTGGGACCCCTGGAACTGCTGGATCGCTGAGCCGGTTGAAGCATGACAACCTCTCGAGGACCAGATCCCTAGACAGGTCAAGGCGTGGTGACCTCCTGGGACCCCCGGACTGGTGTTAGGCGTCCCCAAGATCTCCATTGTGACCGGTACTGGGTAGGATTAAGGGACTGGATATTATAGAGTATTTCCCTCCCAAGGCCAGCTATTTTCTGATTGTCTCTCCAGAAGATTGTAGAGGCAACTTTGTGGGTCTTGATGGGGCTCAGGAAAAGAGCATGAAACAGGAGGGAAGGGGGCAGAGCACAACCTTTGAAAGAATGACATAGCACGAGGGTATAATGTAAACCAATTAAAATCAGTTGGGTCCAAGATGACAAGTCAAATTCAAGTAAACCTTAATCTCCAATCTATAAGCCAACAGACACACCCAGAGGTGGCAGGACAGCTCCAAGGCACTATCCAAAGATGGAGGAGTGGGTGGTTCCCCAATAGCTGGGATGATCCTCTCACTCATTAGCATACAAATTCACCCCGCTCGCAAAACCTAGCCAGGATGCATTCCATGGCCAGTACCCTGTGGAGTGGACGCTTCTCTCTGAATCTTAACAAGTCTACCTCTTATCTGTCGCTTTGACTCTCAATGAATTTTTGCAATGAGACCTCAGAGCCTGAGCTTTATTAGGTACCCGAAACCATTCTGGGTTTTGGTTGGGCTCAAGTCCCGGGAGAGGGCTGAAGGACAGGAGGAAAAAGCAGTGAGAAAAACATGAATCCCCTTCATAGCCTGCCGGAAATTTTGCTAAACATCTGACCAGTGCTCAGTTTCATTGGTCTGATCCTTGGCACAGAGAAGAAAAAGGACAGAAGAACCCCCACTGGCTTGTGTAACAGCTACTGGGACTCAGCATATAGCGCCTTTGGGACATGCTAAGGAGTAGCCTCTCCAGAGTCCCTCAGTTGTACCCCCTGCCACCCGCCTGTTCATGGGAGGTTCAAGAAAACAAGAAACGAGAGATTGTAAAGGAATTAAGATTTTGTTAGGCATGTCCCTCCAGCCAAAGGAGCGAGGACCTCTTACCTTAACTGGAGGTCTTCTGGAATCTGAGACTGGGCTGCGTGACCTTTCTGCTGAGTTTGTTTTTCACTGTCCCGGTTTCCAGCATGATGGGCCTTCCCCTGCACTGGATTTTCTTCGCGTTCCGCCTCTATCGCGGGAGCTTCGCTGAGCTGGGCTCCTGTGTGCTTGGCCTCTTCTGCGCGGAGGTTGTTTCAGCCAGGTTGCATCTGAGTCACGGCACCATAGAATCCCACTCCTGACACCATAGATGTCACACGAGTGTATGTTCCTCGGTTCTTTGTCTCGTCACAACAAATATTTGGAGTGACGGACATTAAAGCCCCCTTGGCGTGTCACAGCTCTCAAGTCTTGGATAGACCATGTTATAGCTCTTAGACAAATCAGTGTTACAGCTCAATGTTGCAGCTCTATTTTATTTAGAAGATAGCAGGAAAATCCATCTTTGAGGGGTGAGGGCACGTCGAGTGCCCCAGCACACGGGAGAGAGAGAGACACCTAGTTTTGGCTCCTCTGTTTATATGTTTATCTCTCCCTGGGCCTGTCGTGTGTAAATCGGGCCAGCCAGGAGTGTTGTTTGTTTTACCTGAGGTCCTCACTCCGGTCCTCGGCCCTTCTTTTGTTCTATGTTCATGGGCTTTTTCCTTCCTTGTCTTTTAGCCACCTCCATTTTGGACTCCTTTTCCCTATTCTACCTACCTGACAGTGTCAACTGTCAGGCTAGATGCACTTGGTTGAGCTCCCTCTTAAACCTGTACTGTCTGATTACCTCTCTGGGACCAGAGTCCCTAATGCACCTGATGGATGGTGCCCCGACCCTCTGGCCTTAAGGACCTTGGGGGAAAGTCACCTATCCTCAGTTCCCAGCTCTAGCCTCCTTCCTGCCAGTGCATCCTCCTCCTCGGCACCTGAGCACCCTCAGTTGGCTGCTGTGGCCCCAGTTGGAATGCGCCTGCAAATAAGGTGTGAAACTTTAGGGGTAAGAAATAGTAAGACACCAGCCCAGGCACATTCCACTCTATTTCGCAGCCAGGAAGCTGATTTTCCCTAAGGCTTGGGTTGCCCCGGTAACCAAAGCTGGTCATGAAGAATTGCTGCCGACTTGTGGACATTTCCTGCAACTACAATTTAACCACCACAGCTTACTTCAGCTCAGTTTAGTCACTCAGTCCGTCTTTGGGACCCCACCGACTGCAGCATGCCAGGACATCCCCTGCTTGGGTGGCAGTTACTGGAGCACAGTGGGCTGTGGGCCTTTAGAACACACCAGAGAGTAACCCTGGCCAGAGTTCCTCAGGTGTCTCCGTCTTGGCCAGGCATGGGTTGGAAAAGAAGTTCCAGATGGGAGACAGAATGAAAGAAGGATAAAGTTTATCAGAGTGGGAGACGCTATTAGAACAGCAGGCCAGCTCAAGGGAGAACTGACGCTGAATGCGGGGTCCTGAGTCACTTTTATACCCAGGGTACAAGGAGTGGGACAGGGATCTCGTGGGTCATTTGCTGATTGGATGAGGCACGTATACTGGGTGGGGGGAAGAGTAAGGCAAATGCCTCCTCCCTAGAGGGTAGGAGGGGAGACAGGTTATACTGCTCAGGAGGACCTGAAATCCATTAATAGTTACAGCACGGGGGAGGGAAGGATGATAGGGTCTGGTTTTTCTGTTCCTGCATTCCAAGACCCTCCTTGGTTTTATAGGCTCTTTTGTCCCTCTCTTTATTCTTTGGCCCCTTTAGATACCCTGCTCATGTCTAACTATCTCCCTATTTCCCTTCTCAGGCATTTGGAAACCCAGTCTCAGGGGGAAAGGGGCGATGACCACTCTGGCTTCTTCAGGCTGCACAGAGGCCTTGTGGGGCTCTGGGTTCCCTTTGCCTGCTCTTTGTCAGGGTGCATTTACAGAGGGAGATGAGAGTCCATGGAATGATAAGATGGCTTGTTTCAGCACTGCCTGGGGGTTGGCCAGGGAATATTCTTGTTGTACTACCACTTGGAGATTTGTTGTATTCTAGAAGAAACAAACTTAACAAGGAAGTTAAAGGTAGATGGGCCAAAGGTTAATAGAAGTAGAAAAGCTGCTGAGCAGCGAGTCAGGAGAATCAGAGCTAGACATGGGTTTGTGACATTAGTGTTTCTCTAGGTATGAGAAGATGCAAGAATTTGGGCTCAAAAATCTTTACCTGAAAGCATCTGGTTATCTGAAGGCCAGTTCTTGTGGGTTTCCCCCAGAGCACAGAGTGCCTTATTTCTGATCTCCACCCTGAACTACTTTCAGGGGATGTTGAAGGTCAGCAGCTTGCAGTAGTCAGGATGTAATCCTTGTAGAGGCAGCTGGCAAGTGCCAACTTCCAGTCAGCAGGGTCCCTTCATAGCCACTTATTTCACCATGCTTTGGGGGCATTTCATGGCCATTGTGTCCCACGGTGCTGGGAAAGCTCATTCTCAGGTTTAACGAAGATTCCGTTGACAGGCCACTCAGTGTACGGTTATTGGACCAGGCCTTGTGAGTAGCAAAAGTCTCTGGACCATACCTATCTTACTAGCCTCTTGGTCCAGGAAAACATTCCCTCTTGTTGCTTCTTCCCATATCTAGAGTTACATTATTATAATCATTGACCTCATATGAAACTGCATATCAGCATTTTATCACAGGCTCAGTCACACATTCGGTAATGTAAGAAATGATCTTCTGAAACAAGCAACATAGAAAATAATACAGCTAGCGGTTATTAGTAAGGCCACAAGTAAGGATTATAAGTCAAGAACTTTCACTGGGTAGAGCCCAGTATATCCCAGGTCATCTGACTTTGTTAAATAGCTATGGCCTGGTGTTAATCTCCCGTTTGTACATCATGGAGCATCTGATCTTTATCCAAAGATTGGTTACTGAGATAAGCTTTAGAAACAAACTTAGAGTGTCCTTTTTAATAACTTAATTAAATCTTTTAGCAGTGTAACATAACGACAAGGAACTAGCTCAGAAGCGGCCTTAGTAAACACTGCTGCTAAGTCGCTTCAGTCGCGTCCGACTCTCTGTGACCCCATAGACGGCAGCCCACCAGGCTCCCCTGTCCCTGGGGTTCTCCAGGCAAGAACACTGGAGTGGGTTGCCATTTCCTTCTCCAATGCATGAAGGTGAAAAGTGAAAGTGAAGTCGCTCAGTCGTGTCTAGCCCTCAGTGATCCCATGGACTGCAGCCTACCAGGCTCCTCCATCCATGGGATTTTCCAGGCAAGAGTACTGGAGTGGGGTGCCATTGCCTTCTCCAAAAAATGACCCTACTCTTTATTTAAAAGGAGATATTTGCTCTCGAGAATGAGAAGGTGGTGAATTCTGACAACACCAAGTGCTAGCAAGGCTAGGGTGGGGGTGGTGACTGGAATTCTCATGTTGATTTTGAGGGTGCAGATAGAACATTTTATCAGGAACATCATCTGTAGTCTCATAAATTAAGCATGTAAGTTCCATCTGATCCAGCAATTCCACTAGGTATTTATCCCGACTACATAAAAACTTGCATCCACAAAACTTGTACAAGGAGTGTTCTAGGCAGCTTTATTCAAAACAGCACCTATGGAGAGACACCCCAACAGAGATAACTAAATAAACAAATCCTGTTACATCCATGCAGTGGAATGCTGTTGCTGCTGTTTAGTAGCTCAGTCGCATAGACTGCGGCCTGCCAGGCTCCTCTGTCCGTACTGAATGGACAGAATACTGGAGTGGGTTATCATGCCTTCCTCTGCTACCTGGTATTTTTAAAAAAACAATGTTGATAAATCTGAAAGAAATAAAATACCTAGACTCTCTATTCCCATGTATGTGAAGTTCTTGAGCACGCAAAAATAATCTTCAGTGAAGCCTAGGATGAGAGGCAAGGCCTGGGAGGAGCCCTGAGGTCATTTGGCTGTTGGAGTTATTGGTTGGGCAGCCGATAATAGGAGCGTTTGTATTTTTTAAACTCATCTCACTGTGCATTAAAAAGGGGCTCATTCATTTGATAGTATGCATATTGTCCCTCAAGAGAGTTTTTTTTTTTTTTCCCAAGGGAGTTGGGTATCAAGGTAAAGAAGAAGCAGAATTTGAAGTAAGTTTTGATGTGATCAAAAAATACTGTGAATGTTCAAATCCATCATTCCTTTGGATTCTTTCAGACTCTCAAGGCTCTCCTTCTGTCTTCTCTAATTAAACTTACTTGTGGGGGGCAGTAACATTTAATATAAAATTTGAGTAATTTCATGTTTAGTTCTACTATTTTCAATTATTTTCATGTTGAGTTACTTGTGTGTATAGAAACAGTATGTTTCATATTATAGTTCTAAACCCATGGTATTATTAGGCTTTGTTAGGTTTTGTGAGCTTGCCTGGGTAGAAGGCAACAATCAGAGCAATACCGTCACAGATCCTAACTTTATCTAAGGCTCGGGATGTGAAGTTCTGTGTCAGGAGCCACTCTCAGGTTAGGGACACTCAGTCCATCAGATTCTCTGCGACATGGTGCCAGTCCTCTGGTAAGCCTCGGTAGCAATAGATTCAGTTTTCCTCCTACATCCAAAACCAGACCTTTAATTAGCTTTTAACATTTTTTACCTTTTTGGATTTCATGTAATTGTCCCCAGATTTAATCTGACTCAATTTGTCAACAAGCAGACAACAAAGAATCTATTCTCAAAAACAAAGAGCCCCCCCATTTCTAGCTCCTGGCCCCTAGTGGGTCAACTCCAGCCAAGATTTGAAAGCATTTGTGGAAAAACTATGATTCAGTGTGCGCTCACTATATTATTGTTTTCCTGTTTCCTTCCCAAGTGAAACTTAGGACAAGAGCACTGTGTTGAAGATGATGAATAAAATGAAGGCGCTAATTTGAGGTGGGGAAACGGTACCACTTTCTAAACTCTGAACCATTTCTCTCCTTTATTTGCACTACTATTCATTACTTGTATCGCTATTTATTGCTTGTAGCGCCATCATTTTCACCGAGGACTTGCTGAGAGACTCTGTTTTGCCAGGCACTGCAGCAAAGCGGTGCGGGTTCCTCTTCCATTTCTGCTGAAGCTGCCTCCAGTCCATTTCCCCAGTCTGCACCCTTCTCCCTCCGTGAAGCCTCCATTTCTAGAGCATGGTCCAGCCCTTCTCCCTAAATCCACGCTCATGGAGTCTCTTCCCTATACAAGGTTCCTCTCTGTCCTTCTTGCAGTCCACAGAGTGGAAGTACAGGGCTTGGTGAGTGGAGTTCTTGGATTTCATCTGCCACAAGTCCCTTGTGTAGTCAACAATCTGCACATCCATACAGGCCAGACCTGTGCCCTTGGGGCTCCCATCTAACTCCAGACTTAAGTCTTATCTGCTTTGTAGCCCCCACAGCCTGGCAGTTTCTTCTTCCTCTAAACTCCTTTGAGTCAGATTGCTTACTTATGTGACACTCTAAAACACATTTTAAACTTTGCTTGTATGAGTTTTAAGGCCACTTTTGTTCCTGAGATTCTGATCCTCAGAAATGCTGGCTATCAATTTAAAACAAAAGATTAAGTCCAGGTATATTCAGTACTGGATTCAGTATATTCAGTTCCAACTTATTCAGTACTCCTCTGAGGTTGGATTATAAAGAAAGCTGAGCACCAAAGAATTGATGCTTTTGAACTGCGGTGTTGGAGAAGGCTCTTGCGAGTCCCTTGGACTTCAAGGAGATCAAGCCAGTTTATCCTAAAAGAAATCAGTCCTGAATATTCATTGGAAGGACTGATGCTGAAGCTGAAACTCTAATACTTTGGCCACCTGATGCAAAGACCTGACTCATTTGAAAAGACCCTGATGCTGGGAAAGATTGAGGACAGAAGAAGGGGACAACAGAGGATGAGATGGTTGTATTGCTTCACCTACTGGATGGACATGAGTTTGAGCAAGCTCTGGGAGTTGGTGATGGACAGGGAAGCATGGCTTGCTGCAGTCCATAAGGTCACAAAGAGTCAGATACTACTGAGGGACTGAACTGAACTCCTCTGAGGCGTTGCTCCGGGTTGCCATAGAAGAAGGCAGGCAGAAGACACAGTCTGTTTCCTCACAGAGCCTGCTAGTAGTGAGGCCAGGTAGCAGCCTCACAATCCAACATTTCTTGGTGCTCTAATCCCTTGATCAATGCCATGTCTAACACCTCCTTGGGGGCTCAGCTGCCTGGTTTGGGGTGAGACAATTGAGCCTGGATAGAATCACTGACCCTTTAGCTAGGTCTGCACAGACCTGGAAAATCCCATGGACGGAGGAGCCTGGTAGGCTGCAGTCCATGGGGTTGCACAGAGTTGGACACGACTGAAGCGACTTAGCAGCAGCAGCAGCAGCACAGACCTGGAGACCTTGTGATGTTTGGAGGCCTGGAGCCCAGTTGCTCGTGCACACAAGGACCCCTAGGCACCTTTTTACAGTCGGGATTCCGGGCCTCCCCCGGCTACCTATGCCCCCCAGCTTCCCCACGCCCCCCAGGTTCCACAAGCCCCGAGTCCCCACCCCCACACCCTGCCATCCCCACGTCCACATCCCCCCGCTCTGCGTCCCCACGTCCACACAGCCCTTGTCAGCTGTCAGCCACCTGTTTCCAGTCAATCCTTGGGCTTCAATGAGGTGTTTTGGAAGCTTGTCATCCTTTCTCGTTGTCCAATTGTGAATAGCCCCTTTCCGTGCTTCGCCTGTTTGCATTGAACAAAACTAACTTGGTGATTCATTTGGTGATGAATTTGGAAGCGGGCTGAGAAGGAGGGGGTATAGGGGACCTCAGCCAAGGACTTGGCCCCTCATGGGGACTGAGAAGCCTAGCCTGAGCCTTGGGTCTCTCTGCTCCAGGGAAGATTCCTACCCGGTACCCTGACCTCCTGTGCTCATGTTTGTTTTGTGGCAGAAAAGCAGTTTTGGGGTTCTGGTAGGAAGACATGTTCTGGGTGCGTAGCCTAGTTAAAGAGACGCTCCTGTGCCAAGTCGTCTGATGGTCCTGACAGGGGCAGGGCTGGAGGCCGCCTGGAGGGATTTGGAGACAACTGGGGAAGGTCTGGTGGCTGAGGGGCTTCCCGGAGGCTCAGGGGTAAAGAACCCGTCTGCCAATGCAGGAGAGGCAAGAGACCCAGATTCGATCCCTGGGTCGGGAAGATCCCCTGGAGAAGGAAACAGCAACTCACTCCAGTATCCTTGCCTGGAGAATCCCCATAGACTCCAGAGGAGCCTGGCGGGCTACAGACCATGGGGTCGTGAAGAGCCGCACACGAATGAGTGAGCACGCTGCTGCTGAGGCGCGCGGGGTGGAGGCCCAGGCACCAGTGTTTGTTTGGTCTCCTGTGTTCATGTCTATGTTTAATTGTCTTAACTGTTGAGAATTGGCTGCTGGGTTATTGGTGATAAAAAATGGCCCCAGATACTGGTTCTGTACAAGAAACAGTTATCCAAAATGGTAATAAACTGAATATGCCCTTCAACTCTGAAAGAGTTAAAGCTTAGTCAGGCAGTCCAAGGCCCTTTAAGGCGGAGGTGAACATTCTGGCTCATGCTTTCCTTAAGCCTTGTGCACCAATGGATCTTGCCCGAGAAGTGGCTTTTCTTTAGGAACTGGTGATCACACAGCTTAATGTCTTTCTCATGGAAATGCTTTTCTTAGGCTCTATATTAATAATTATAATTATAACAAATCTTGCCTGGGAATCTCTTTCTCAAGACTTGTACCCATGATTACACAACAGTATATCTTGCCCAGAGACATTGCCCGGAACCTGTTCTCCCTGGCTAATGTTGTGCCAAAGTTATCTCAGGATGTATATCTTGCAAAAGGGTCTGGTGGAACTCCTACAAACCTGAGGTATTCTTTTCATCTATTCTCAGTAGCCAGTTGAGAAGTATATAATGTCCTGCTTAACTACTGAGGGTAGATATTCTCCTACCCACTTCTGATGTCTATGTCATAAGCTTTTTCTGTCATTTTCACTTTAAATAAAAATTTGCGCAAAGCTCTGAGTGACTGAGACCCGACTTTGGTTCCGGAGTTAAATCATCTCCTTTGGAGACCATGAATCTGGTGGCACCAAACACCTTAAGCCCTCAGCTCTAAGAAAAGTATACAAATTAAGAAAATACACTTTAATCTGAGTGAGGCTGTCTAGAGTATAGAGGTGTGTGGATGAAAGGGCTGATGTGGAGAACTTCTTTTATTAATCTTTGTATTTGTGGATAACTGTTGAAACTGAACAGTTGAAATAATACAGAGATCCTGTATGCCCTTTACCCAATTTCCCTCATAATAAGATCCATGAAAATCTGTAGTTAAACATAGCAACTAGCATATTAATCCTGATACAGTCACATGCTGTTGCTTCAGTCATGTCCGACTCTTTGCAACCCCATGGACTGCAGTCCGCCAGGCTCCTCTGTCCCTGGGGTTCTCCAGGCAAGAATACTGGAGTGGGTTGCCATGCACTTCTGCAGATCTTCCTGACACAAGGATCGAACCTGTGTCTTTTACGTCTCCTGCATTGACAGGCAGGTTCTTTACCACTAGCGCTACCATACAGTCACATACAGAATATTTCAGAGCCCGCAAAGATCTTGTTTCTTGCCTGCCTTTTAACAGCTACACTTGCTTTCCTCCTGTCCCTCCTGCTACCTCATTCATCCTTATCTCCATTTCTGTAATTTCCCCATTTCACAGATACTGCTTATAAGCTGTTGATGTCCTCTCCTGTACTTATTTCAGTTATATTCTTCACCTCTGGTGGGTTTTTAACATTTTCTGTTTAAAACTTCTGTCTTCTTACTCAGTTGACCCGTTCTTCTCCTTAGTTCTTCAGTCAGCTCTATGATCATCATCCTCAGGCAGATTCCCTGTCTTCACGTCACTTCTACAAAGAAGAACTGATTTCTTCATTTGGAACACATTCCTCTGTCTCCTCACGTTGCCTAAGGTTCTGCCCTTTGTGCCTGTGATGTTTGGGTCAGTTTCCCGAACTTGGACAAGTGGCCTCTGCAGGAGACACCCTACATGTCCAAGAAGCACACTCCCCTCTTATGACCAGAGCTGTCTGCTCTAGGGTCCCTTCTGAGGGCCGCATTGGTCCTGTGAATAGTGTTCACAGGCTGAACACTATGGGTGGTCTGGTAGACTTGGCTGGCCATCCCATCCATTCGGTTGCCAGGCCCTGCCTTGCACAGAGGTTGCTAGATTCTGGTTGGAAGGGGAGGTCCTGAGAAAGTGGCTGCAGAATCACAGGGGGTCCCTGGGGCTAGTGCTTACTCACAGATGAGATGAGTTGGGGTCTAGGTGGTGACACCAGGACCTGGGGCTAGTGCTGGCCCACTCACAGAAAGGGTCTGGCTGAGGGCCTGTGGGTCCAGTGGCTTGTGTCAGACTGCTGATGGGTTAAGAACAGGCATCCTGAAGCTTGTGTTGGCCTGCTGGTGAGTGGGCTGGGTCTTGTCACAGCTGGCTGTGGTTTTCCTGGGGCTGGTGTCTGGTGCACTGTGAGTGAGGATGGATTCAAGGCTAGAGCAGGCTTGCTGATGGGCAGGACTTGGTCTGGGGTCTCTGGATACAGGGCTCTGGGTGTCCATGGTCTAGGGAATGTGTGCTGCATGAGTATGGGGCCAGGTCCTGGGGCCTGTGGTTGGCAGGTCCAAGGCCATATGTGCGTGGGGTTCACGGGGTGGAACTTAAAGCAGCTTGTCTAGTGGGTGGGGCTTATCCCTTCTCAGTTGGTTGCAGAGCCTGAGGATACCAGTCATGGTGCCCACAGGCTGTTGGATAGGGGCAGGGCTGGGTCCTGAGGCTGACCAGCTAGAGGGCGGATCCCACAGCAGTGCTGGCCAGCATGCCTCCATGCAGTACAGTGAGATCCCAAATGGCTATTGCCAGTGGCTGTAAATCCAGGGCAACCAGTCTCCTGAAAGTAAGCCCCACTGTCCTTCAAAACCAAATTGTGTAGGGTCTTGTATTCCTATTACAAGACCCGAATTTTGGGGAACCTGATGGGGACCCAGACCTCCTGCTCCTTGGGGAGAACCTCTGCAACTGTAACTATTCTCCCATGTGTGGGTGACCCACTCTGGGTTCAGTTCAGTAGCTCACCAGCTCCTGTTTGGCTCTTTGTAATGCTATAGACTGCAGCACACCAGTCACTGTCTCCCAGAGTTTGCTTAAACTCATATCTATTGAATGGGTGATGCCATCCAACCATCTCATTCTCTCTTGCCCTCTTCTCCTCCTGTTTTCAATCTTTCCCAGCATCAGGATCTTTTCTAATGAATCAGCCCTTTGCATCAGGTGGCCACAGCAATTGGAATTTCAACTTCAGCATCAGTCTTTCCAATGATTAGGACTGATTTCCTTTAGGATTGACTGGTTTGATCTGCTTGCAGTCCAAGAGACTCTCAAGAGTATTCTCCAACACCACAGTTCAAAAGCATCAGTTCTTCAATGCTCAGCTTTCTTTACGGTCCAACTCTCACATCCATACATGACTACTGGAAAAACCATAGGTTTGACTAGACAGACCTTTGTTGGTAAAATAATGTCTCTGCTTTTTAATACACTATCTAGGTTTGTCATAGCTTTTCTTCCGAGAAGCAAGCACCTGTTAGTACCGTGGCTGCAGTCACCATCTGCAGTGATTTTGGAGCCCAAGAAAATAAAGTCTCTCACCGTTTCCTTGTTTCCCCATCTATTCGCCATGAAGTGATGGGACCAGATGTCATGATGTTCATTTTTTGAATGTTGAATTTTAAGCCAGCTTTATCACTCTCCTCTTTCACTTTCATCAGAGGGTCTTTAGTTCCTGTTAGCTTTCTGCCATAAGGGTGGTATCATCTGCATATCTGAAGTTATTGATATTTCTCCTGGCAATCTTGATTCCAGCTTGTGCTTCATCCAGCCTATCATTTTGCATGATGTAATCTGCATAGAAATTAAATAAGCAAGATGAGAATATGCAGCCTTGACGTACTCCTTTCCCAATTTGGAACCAGTCCCTTGTTCCATGTTTGGTTCTAACTGTTGCTTCTTGACCTGCATACAGATTTCTCAGGAGGCAGGTAAGGTGATCTGGTATTCCCATGTCTTTAAGAATTTTCCACAGTTTGTTGTGATCCACATGGTCAAAGGCTTTAGCATAGTCAATGAAGCAGAAGTAGATGCTTTTCTGGAATTTTCTTGCTTTTCTATGATCCAGTGCATGTCAGTAATTTGATCTCTGTTTCCTCTGCCTTTTCTAAATACAGCTTGAACATCTGTAATTTCTTGGTTCATGTACTGTTGAAACCTAGCTTGGAGAATTTTGAGCATTACTTTGCTAGCGTGTGAGATGAGTGCAGTTGTGTGGTAGTTTGAACATTCTTTGCATTGCCTTTCTTTGGGACTGAAATGAAAACTGACATTTTCCAGTCCAGTGGCCATTGCTGAGTTTTTCAAATTTGCTGGCATACTGAGTGCAGCACTTTAGCAGCAGCATCTTTTAGGATTAGTAATAGCTCAGCTGGAATTCCATCACCTCCACTAGCTTTGTTCATAGTGATGCTTCCTAAAAGGCCCACTTGACTTCACACTCCAGGATTTCTGGTTGTAGGTGAGTAATCACACCATTGTGGTTATCTGGGTCATGAAGATCTTTTTGTATAGTTCTTCTGTGTATTCTTTTCACCTCTTCTTAATATCTTCTGCTTCTGCTAGGTCTATACCGTTTCTGTCCTTTGTTGTGCCCATCTTTTCATGAAATGTTTCCTTGGTATCTCTAATTTTCTTGAAGAGATCTCTAGTCTTTCCCATTTTATTGTTTTCCTCTATTTCTTTGCATTGATCACTTAGGAAGGCTTTCTTATCTCCTTGCTGTTCTTTGTGTTAGTAATACCATATAGTATTTGTCTTTCTCTGACTTGTTTCTCTAAGAATAATGTTCTCTAGATCCACCCATGTTGCTGCATGGCATTATTTCATTTTATTTTTGTCTTTTTTTCCATTGTGTGTATGTACACATCTTCTTTACCCATTCTTATGATAATGGACACTTAGGTGCCTTTCATAACTTGGCTATTGTAAATAGTGCAGCTATGGACATTGTGGTGCACATATATTTTCAAATTAGTGTTTGTGGTTTTTTTTTTTTTTTTTTTAAATGAGCCCAGGAGTAGAAATGCTGAATCATGTGGCAGTTGCATTTTTGGCTTTTTAAGGCACCTTTGTGCTGTTTTACATATTGGCTACAACATTTTACATTCTCATAAAAAGACTACAAGTGTTCCCTATTCTCTACATTTTCCCTAACATTTATTATTTGTACACTTTTCAATGGTGGCATTTCTGACTGATTTGGGGTAATACCTCACTGTAGTTTTGATTGGTATTTCTCTGTTAATTACCAGTCCTGAGCCTCTCTGCATGTGCCTCTTTGTCATCTGTGTGTCTTCTTTGGAAAAAATGTCTGTTGGAGTCTTCTGCCCATTTTTTGGATTGGACTTTTATTTATTTATTTATTTGGTATACAGTTGTACCAAAACTGTTGGTGCATTTTAGATATCAACCTCTTGCTGGCCATGCCATTTGCAAACAGTACTTTCCATTCAGCATTTTTTCCTTGTTGTTGATGGCTTTTGTGCAAAAACTTTTATGTGTAATTTAGTTTCATTTCTTTATTAGTTTGTTTCGTTTGCTTTCATTTCTTTTGCATTAAGCAAATGAATCAAGAAGTAGTGCCACCATTTATGTCAGAGATTCCTATGTTCTCTTATATGGTTCTACGGTTTTATATCTTGCATTTAGATTCTAAAATAATTTTGAGTTTAGAATGTTCTGTCACCTCACATAGTAGACTAATCTTTCTTTTACATGTGGCCTTTCACCTTTCCCAGCACCACTTGAAGAGATGGTCTTTTCTCCACTGTATAGTCTTGCCTCCTTTGTAGATTAATTGACTGTAGGTATGCCCATTTATTCCTGGGCTCTATACTCTGTGACATTGCTATATGTGAGCATTGCTATATATGGGAGTATTCCCTGCTTCCCTGGTGGCTCAGATGGTAAAACATCTGTCTACAATGCGGGAGACCCGGGTTTGATCCCTGGGTCAGGAAGATCCCCTGGAGAAGGAAATGGCAATCCACTCCAGTACTATTGCCTGGAAAATCCCATGGACAGAGGAGCTTGGTAGGCTACAGTCCATGGGGTCGCAAAGAGTCAGACACGACTGAGCGACTGCACTCTGCACTCATTCCCTGCTTAGTTACTTGGAAGAGTTTCAGAAGGATAGATAGAAGTCCTTTGTGTGCCTGGTAGAATTTCCTTGTGAACTGGACTAGGTTAGACTTTTCTTTGCTGGAAGAATTTTTGTGGGTTTTGGTGGTTTTTTTTGTTTGTTTGTTTTTTTAAATTACAGATTCAGAGTCACTTCAGGTGATCAGGTCAGGATGTCCAATTCTGCTTGACGCAGTTTTCCTACCAATACAACATTGGTTTGATTACCGAGCTTCATAGTATAGACAGAAGTCTTGGAGTATCATACTTCCAGCTTTGCTCTCTTTAAGATTGCTTTGGGAATTTGGAGTGTTTTTTAGTTCTCTGTCAGTTTTTGGATTTTTTTTCTAGTTCTGTGGATAATATTCTCACAGTATGATAAGAATTGACTTAAATGTATAGATTGATTTAGGTATTATGGCCATTTTAATATTCTTCCAATCCAAGAGCGTGGGGTATCTTCATATCTTTTAACGATGTTTTATATTGTTTTTAGCATATAGTCTTTTCACTGCCTTGGTTAAGTTTTTTCATAGGGTATTTTTCTCAATGTAATTTTAAACAAGATTGGTGGTGATTGTTGTTTTTTTAACTTTCCTATTCTGATATTTCATTGTTAGCATATAGGAATGCAACTTATTTCTGTATATTAACAAGCCTGCTGAATTCATTAGTTCTTATAGTTTTTAGGTGGAGACTTTAGGGTTCTTGATACAGTGTCATCTGAACATTTAGCACCTCTTTGCTTCCAGCTGGGTACAATTTACTTCTTACTGTATCTGAGTTGCTCTGGCTAGGGCTTCCAATACTGTGCTGAATAGAGCTGGTGACAGTAGGCATTCTTGTCTTGTTCCTGAATTTAGCAGAAAGGCTTTTAGCTTTTAACCATTGAGCAGTATGTTGACTGTGGGTTTGCTTTAGTAACCTTTTTTATGTTGAGACATGTTCCCTCTATACCCACTTTTTTGAGAGGCTTTAGCCTGGATGGATGGTGAATTTTATCAAAAGCTATTCTGCATCTATTGAAATGGAGATTAGGTTTCAGTCTTTCTGTCAGTATAGTTATCACACTGTGTTTTCGTTTTCATTTTGCATATGTTGAACCATCCCTGAAACCCTCAAATGAATCCAGTTTGCGAGTGGTATTTGATCCTTTTTGTGTGTTATTGGATTTGGTTTGTTAATATTTTGTTGAGGATTTTTGCATGTATGTTCATCAACGGTGTTGGCCTGTAATTTTCCTATTTTTTAGTGTTTTTGTCTGGTTTTGGTGTCAGGATGATGGTGGCTTCATGGAATGAATTTGGGAGTATTCCCTCCTTGGTTATTTGGAAGAGTTTCAGAAGGATAGATAGAAGTCCTTTGTGTGCCTGGTAGAATTCCCTTTTAGACTTTTCTTTGCTGGAAGATTTTTGTGGGTTTTTTTTTTTTTTTTTTAATTACAGATTCAGAGTCACTTCGGGTGATCAGCTTAGGTTGTCCAATTCTGCTTGACTCAGTTTTTGGATTTTTCCATTTTCTAAGTTGTCTGATTTATTAGTCTATTCAAAGAATATAATTTTTTTCTTTTTTTTTTTTTTTTGGATTTTCATGGTACTTGTCATGTACCCTTTCATTTATCTTTTTTTTGGTGGGGGGGTCCTTTCTCTTTTTTGTGAGTATGGTGAAAAATTTTTTTTATCAGTTTTAACTCTTAAAATACTGCATGCTTTCTTTGATCTTTTATTTTCTCTCTGATCTTCATTTCATTCCTCTGTTCATGTTGTGTTGTTTTTTCTTTTACTAATTCTTTTAATTGGTAGGTTAACTTGTTTAAGTGTTTGTTTGTTTGTTTTTCTTGAAGGTCTGTATTGCTATGAACTTCCCTCTTAGAACTAATTTGGCAGAGTCCAGTTAATTGTATAGAGTTGTGTTTTCATCTTCATGTGTCTGAGGTATTTCAGTTCTTTTTTGATCTCACTGTTGACACATTTATTCTTTTCAGAAGCATGTTTAGTCTCCATGTGTTTGTTCTTTTTTCAGTTTTTTTTTTCTTCAGTTGATGTAACAATCAGAAAAATGCTTGATATAAGTTATCTCCCCTTATATTTGTTGAGGCTTGTTTCTTGACCTAGTAGATGATCTATCCTGGAAAATATTTCATGTGCACTTCAAAAAAAATTGAAATTCTGCTTTGTTAAATGATATGACCTATGGATATCAAGTACATCCAGCTGATCTATTGTATCATTTAAGACTATGATTGACTTATTAATTTTTTAAATTGCATTATCTGTTTGTTTGTTTTTTTATGTCACTGGGCTGTTAGTCTCCTATTGTCAATACCTGTTTTCACGTCTATTCATATTTGCTTTATCTATGTTGTTGATGTTTAGTTGCTAAGTTGTGTCTGACTCTTTGCAACCCCATGGACTGTAGCCTGCTAGGCTTCTCTGTCCATGGGATTTCCCAGGCAGGAATACTGGAATGGGTTGCTATTGTAGCCATGTGTTCGGGGAAACAAACTCACTCAGAAGGGCAATGCAGATAGTGGAGTGCACTTTATTACACCGGCGGGCCCAAGGCAGAGTCTCCTCTTAGCCAAGGACCCTGACCAGCATTTGTGAAAATCTTTTACACCCCATATGTACGTGTCTGAACCCACCACTCCAAATTCCTTGAGACTTACATAAACCAAGGAAAATACAATCCCAATAACCCCATCATTCACATGCTATGTGCTCATGTGCTCAAACAGTGAAACAATTAGCCAATAATCAATAAACCCAAGGTTACACTCTGATAGATACAGAAAAATTTATGGCCTGTCTGGAGGAAGGGGTTTTCTCTTAGGCAATTGCCAGGGTCCAGCCCTGATCCTGGAATGTGAAGTCAAGTGGACCTTAGGAAGCATCACTATGAACAAAGCTAGTGGAGGTGATGGAATTCCAGTGGAGCTATTTCAAATCCTGAAAGATGATGCTATGAAAGTGCTGCACTCAATATGCCAGCAAATTTGGAAAACTCAGCAGTGGCCACAGGACTGGAAAAGGTCAGTTTTCAGTCCAATCCCAAAGAAAGGCAGTGCCAAAGAAGGCTCAAACTACCGCACAATTGCACTCATCTCACACGCTAGTAAAGTAATACTCAAAATTCTCCAAGCCAGGCTTCAACAATATGTGAACCGTGAACTTCCTGATGTTCAAGCTGGTTTTAGAAAAGGCAGAGGAACCAGAGATCAAATTGCCAACATCCGCTGGATCATCAAAAAAGCAAGAGAATTCCAGAAAAACATCTATTTCTGCTTTCTTGATTTTGCCAAAGCCTTTGACTGTGTGGATCACAATAAACTGTGGAAAATTCTGAAAGAGATGGGAATACCAGACCACCTGACCTGCCTCTTGAGAAATCTGTATGCAGGTCAGGAAGCAACAGTTAGAACTGGACATGGAACAATAGACTGGTTCCAAACAGGAAAAGGAGTGCATCAAGGCTGTATATTATCTCCCTGCTTATTTAACTTATATGCAGAGCACACCATGAGAAATGCTGGACTGGAAGAAACACAAGCTGGAATCAAGATTGCCAGGAGAAATATCAATAACCTCAGATATGCACATGACACCACCTTTATGGCAGAAAGTGAAGAGGAACTCAAAAGCCTCTTGATGAACGTGAAAGAGGAGAGTGAAAAAGTTGGCTTAAAGCTCAACATTCAGAAAATGAAGATCATGGCATCCGGTCCCATCACTTCATGGGAAATAGATGTGGAAACAGTGGAAACAGTGGAAACAGTGTCAGACTTTATTTTTGGGAGGGCTCCAAAATCAGTGCAGATGGTGATTGCAGCCATGAAATTAAAAGACGCTTACTCCTTGGAAGGAAAGTTATGACCAACCTAGATAGCATATTCAAAAGCAGAGACATTACTTTGCCGAATAAGGTCAGTCTAGTCAAGGCTATGGTTTTTCCTGTGGTCATGTATGGATGTGAGAGTTGGACTGTGAAGAAGGCTGAGTGCCAAAGAATTGATGCTTTTGAATTGTGGTGTTGGAGAAGACTCTTGCGAGTCCCTTGGACTGCAAGGAGATCCAACCAGTCCATTCTGAAGGAGATCAGCCCTGGGATTTCTTTGGAGGGAATGATGCTGAAGCTGAAACTCCAGTACTTTGGCCACCTGATGCGAAGAGTTGACTCATTGGAAAAGACTCTGATGCTGGGAGGGATTGGGGGCAGGAGGAGAAGGGGACGACAGAGGACAAGATGGCTGGATGGCATCGCTGACTTGATGGACATGAATCTGAGTGAACTCTGGGAGTTGGTGATGGACAGGGAGGCCTGGCGTGCTGCAATTCATGGGGTTGCAAAGAGTCGGACACGACTAAGTGACTGAACTGAACTGAACTGAGCCCCGGTGGATCCAGGGTAATTTGAAGCAGGGACAGAGTCGGTGAGGAAAAACTTATTTATTTAGAAATATAAAGAGAGATTAGGAAAGAATGGTGTAGTAGAAAAATTAGTGGAGAAAAGAGGCTGAATAACTTGGTTTATGTGGAAAACCAATAAAACTCCGGGACAAGGAATTTGCACCGTCTACGTAGGCCACCAGTGCCCACTTGAATAGTGGAGGGTGCCCAGCCTTGGGCTCCCTCTCACGTGGGTCTTAGAAGCCAGGGCAAGTAAGTATACATGGTAAGCCTCCACGCTCCAGATTGGAATTCAGCCAGAAAAGGGAGAAAAGAATGACATGAGGGAGCCAAGCATCGGTGCCAGACCCACAACTTTATTTTCAAAAGCAGCTTATATACCCCAAGTTGTACATAAAGAAATAATGGAATGTGCAGAGTTATGCAGGGGCAGCAGTCCTGACACTTATTGAGACCAGGCTTTCTTTTTGCATACCTTCCCATATACAAAAGGTCTTAAGTGGTTTTACATCATCTTCTAGCAAGGGGCCTGATAACATTTTTATGGCTCTCTTCCTAGATAAATGTCTGTCAACCAGAAAACTCTTTTTCCCTTGATATGTTTTTTTCTTTAAACTGCATCACCCTCAAAGTACTAAATAAAGTTGCATTCCTGTAGAACAAAGGTTCAGTGGGTTATAACAAAGAAAGTACTTAACTCAAAGATCTAATGTTGCTAATACCATGGCTAGTACCTGTTTTTTCTAATACCAACTATATCAACAAATAAAAGATATGAAAACTTGGCAGCAAGTATTGGCTCAACAAATGAAACCCTTAATCAGTCCTTTTCTAACGATTTTGACTCCTCGGAAGCCCCTACATTCCTAGGATGTTTTAAGCTTCTTGTGCCTCTTGCGGTCGGGAGGCCACAAACAATCACATGTACAGCTACAAACAATCACATGCACAGCTATAAGAGTCCGGCAGGCAGGCTAGAAAGCCATCAGAGGGGGTTTTGGATTGAAACACTCTTATTATGCCCAGGAGATTTATTATCTAAAAGCTCTAAATTAACTTTTTCCAGAAAAAGGTGGTGGGGGGACAGCCCCCTGTTAATGTCAGAAGAGTAGGTGGAAAGCATAACACAGTAAAGCAGGCAGACTCTGGTTTTGGGGGTAGATGCTCAAGAAAATCCAGCGAGGCTCCCTTAAGGCCCAACTCGCCTTTGCCTGTCGGGCCCCTTAACCAAATAACCTTTGCCACGGGCGGGACTCCTCATGCTGGCTCCCAGGAGGCGATGAGTTACCTAGATACGATCTTCAAGGTTCCCTTGTCTGGAGGGGGTCTTATCCTTCTGTTGTTGTTTTCATAGGCACTAAACACAGAGTTCAGAGTCCATTGGAAAGGTGGCTGAGCATGATCAGCATGAACAGGCCTAAGATGGAGTCCAGGCCCTATGAATTTCTTCTTCATTGGGAATCTTCCTAACCCAGGTATTGAACCAGCATCTCCTGCATTGGCAGGCAGGTTCTATACCACTTAGCCACTAGGGAAGCCCTTTTATTGTTACATGATCTTATATTAGATGTGTCTAGAGTAACAAACATTCTCTTCTTGCACTGATTCTTCAATCATTATATAATGCTCTTTTTGTCTTTTTTGTACTTAGATTTAAAGTCTATTTTTTTCTGATAGGAGCATTGCTACTCCTGCTTTCTTGGTTCCACTGGATGAAATCTTTTTCTATTGCTTTCTGTCTCTGTGTTTTCCAGCATGAAATGAGTCTTTCGTGGGCAGCCTATTGAAGGGTCTTGTTTTTTTCAGTTCAGTCAGCCACCCTATGTCTTTTTGCTTTTCAAAGCTATTTTTTAGCCACTAAAGAGCATATACTTATTTACTGACAGTAATTAATTCAGTGTACATAAAATGACTAAATTCCACAACTCTTGCTAGTTGTAACAGCAGAATGTGTTGAATAATGTTGATTCCAATTGTGCATGCATTGATGCATATTTTAAATAGGATTGGCTTACCTGTAAATAAACTATTGCTACTGAAGGTAAAAGAACATTATTAACCCAGGTCTCCTGCATTGCAGGCAGATTCTTTACCATCTGAGCCACGAAGGAAGCCCAAAGAATATAAAACAGTATCAATGTTTGGGCTTCTCAGGTGGTGCTAGAGGTAAGGAACCCACCTGCTGATGCAGGAGACCTAAGAGATGTGGGTCCAATCCCTGGGTCAGGAAGATCCCCTGGAAAAGGGAATGGCAACCCACTCCAATATTCTTGGCTAGAGAATCCCATGGACAGAAGAGCCTGGTGGGCTACATAGGGTTGCAAAGAGTTGGACATGATTGAAGCGACTTAACACACAATATCAAAGTTAAAAGAATATAATGATTTGGGAATTTGGGGGCAGTTTTTTTTTTTTCATTTAATTTTTTATATTCAGATATAGTTTATTATCAATGTTATGTTATTTCAGGTATACAGCAAAGCAGTTCAGGTATCAGTTCAGTTCAGTCCCTCAGTCATGTCCAACTCTTTGTGACCCCATGAATCACAGCACACCAGGCCTCCCTGTCCATCACCAACTCCCAGAGTTCACTCAGACTCATGTCCATCGAGTCAGTGATGCCATCCAGCCATCTCATCCTCTGTTGTCCCCTTCTGCTCCTGCCCCAATCCCTCCCAGCATCAGAGTCTTTTCCAATGAGTCAACTCTTCGCATCAGGTGGCCAAAGTACTGGAGTATCAGCTTCAGCATCATTCCTTCCAAAGAAATCCCAGGGCTGATCTCCTTCAGAATGGACTGGTTGGATCTCCTTGTAGTCCAAGGGGCTCTCAAGAGTCTTCTCCAACACCAAAGTTCAAAAGCATCAATTCTTCGGCACTCAGCCTTCTTCACAGTCCAACTCTCACATCCATACACGACCACAGGAAAAACCATAGCCTTGACTAGACTGACCTTAGTTGGCAAAGTAATGTCTATGCTTTTGAATATGCTATCTAGGTTGGTCATAACTTTTCTTCCAAGGATACATATACATATATCCATCTTTTTCAGATTTGTTCCTCATATAGATAATTATAGAATATTGAGTAGAATTCCCTGTGCTACATAGTAGGTCCTTGTTGATTATCTATTTTATATATAGTAGTTTATATGTATGTTAATCTCAAACTCCTAATTTATTCCTCCCCTGCCTGCCTTGCCCATTTGGGAAACACTAGTTTGTTTCCAGAATCTGTGGAAAATCCCATGGACAGAGGAGCCTGGCAGGCCAGAGTTCATAGGGTCACAAAGAGTCAGACACAACTTAGCAACTAAACAACAAAAACAATTACAACCTTATTTACTCCTAAATGATATTTTTAGAGGAAGTAAGAATCTATATTTCAATTAATTTTCTGAACATACACTGGATTTTGACCAAAATTAATTATTCATTTAAGTGGGCAGTAAATTTTCTAGTTGCCATTGGACAAAAATCAAAGCATATTTTAAAATTAATACACATTAATCTGTGTATTTTAGTTTAAAGGAATGCTCTTTTAAGGAAATTTAACATATTACCTTAATAGCATGTCAGTATGTTTATTTTAAAGCTACGATTTCTAAATTTCTATACATAATTACATACATGCATGCAGAAGAGAGTAGCTAGATAATAAATAGATGATAGATAGACAGATGATAAATAGATGATAGGCAGAAACAGAGTAGGAGGAGAGAGCCAGCGCGGGCTGGGGGAATAGGAGGAGAGAGGAATGACAACACCAAGGCTTCACTGTGCTGTAAGCTGCAGAGAGCAGAACGCCAGTGATCTATAAAGCTCCTGTATTCTCAGTTTTAAGTAGTGAACTAACTTTGTAGTCATTTCCAACTCTTTTGCTCTATTTTCTTAGACACACATTTTCAGGCTACAATGGACTTACTAATGGACTAAACCCCATTTCACCTCATGCCTGCCGTGAGCCTGAAACACCAGCCCACACAGACATTGGGAGCCATTGACCTTCCCTCCTTTGGCTACACCATGGTGTACACCTGCCATCTGGGATTCTTCCTCTCAGGTGGATTTGAGCACAGGACGTGTAAAGCAGATATGAAATGGACAGGGAAGCCCCCTGTCTATAAAGGTAAGTCACTGTTGAGAAGTGAGAGTGGGTCCCTGCAGAGCAGGATGAGTGTCAGTTGCCCACCAGGCTCATGTCCAGGTGGAAGACCCCCAAGTAGTAACCTCTTGAAGGTGCTCTTGTCCGGCAATCCCCCACCAGCTCAAATCAGTGCTTGCTGTGTGTGAACTGTGTGTGAATATGTGTGCAATCTGTGTTGGAGGCAGAGGAGGCACAGGCTAACAAGAGGTGCAGATCTCCTTATTTGTAAATCACATTTTAAATCAAAGAGAAACCCACTATGAGTTAAAAGGAAAATAAAATACAGTATGTCTTTGGAAAATGTGTTTTTTAATGAAAATGGGCAAATATCACCAGTGTTGGTGAATATATAACATAGGCCTGTTATTTTTGAGACCATAGCTATTTAGGGGTAGAATATAAGTTTGTGTCCTTGACATTGGTTCTGCTTTGTAAACTTACAAATCTATGAACACCAGAATGATGCACTAATGACTAATGAAGTCGTGTATTTACAAATAAAGGTAACACCAAGTCAGAGCTGACAGCATCACACCTTCAGCTTCTCCACCAAGCCACGCTTATACCTGATAGCTAAGCAGCAGAAACAGACATGACAGAGTGTGACACAGCCCAAGCCTTTAGTGGTAGCTTCTTAGAGCTTCTTTCAGTTCTCACTTCTCAATTCTGAAAGAAAGAATTATCTTTCTGTGAGTTAGAATGCAAAGATGAGCTCAATAAAGGACAGAAATGGTAGGGACCTAACAGAAACAGAAGATAGTAAGAAGAGGTGGCAAGAATACACAGAAGAACTGTACAAAAAGGATCTACACGACCCAGATAATCATGATGATGTGATCACTCATCTAGAGCCAGACATCCTGGCATCATGCTCTAGGGTCCCCAAAATTGTCTTGCACCTTGACCCCGTGAATGTGTAAATGAGACAGACCAGGTGCTCAGATCTAATCCTGTGTCGGAATAAGCTGAGACTTTATAAAATATTCAGATTTCTTAAGCTTACCTAGGTCCTTTGGATAATATGTTTCTTCATGGAGTTAGGATTTTTTTTCCCCCAAAGGAAATGCTCTCCAGTGTGACTTTGATGCAATTAAGTTTGGATTTGGGAAAGTGGTTAGATCAAGAGTTGTTCAGATTGAGTCCCAGTGGACAGAAGTCCCCCTGCTGTGTACAGTTTGATTGGGAAGGATCATAGAGGAGGAAGCGGAAGTCCCGCTCATGGAGGACCAGCCAGGACCTGGTGTCCTGTGGGGTGCTATAATTTAATCACCATAATAATCTTGTGAATACATGTATCTTATCTCTACTGATACACACCCTAGACAAAACCATTCAGCAGTCATTCTAAGGACCTTTGTCCACCATGCCATTCATTTCATTTTAATAAGTGCAGCTCATTTGTATAAGTAGCTATATTTGGGGCTATTTTTATGGTCTCTCTTTTTTTTATATTGAGAAATATTTGTTTTAAATTTTATAAGAATTTTGTACAAACTCTCCACATTTTTGACATAGCTGTCTTTATGAAGACTTCTTTTTAGTTATTCAGTATTTTTATAGATGATTCTCCATTTAATATTATTGTAAAATATTTGCTATATTCCCTGTGCTATATAATATGTCCTTGTAGCTTGTTTATTTCATACATAGTAGTTTAATCCCCTAGACTATGTCTCTTTTCCTTTCCTGCAATACATACCCCTGTCCTCAGAAGTGAGTAGAAACTGAATAAAAACATTGAACTTAAAAAATTAATATAACTGAACATATATTATTTTTGTTCCTTCTGTAGAATAAAGATGTTGAATTGAGTGAAGTAGATGATACTTACTCAAGACAGATGAGGACTTCAGTAAGAGGTGATTTTAGGAAAAAAAGGACTACAACTTTAAAAATAAAACCATTAATCTCTGTGATTGAAAACACTGTCCTCTCTGTATCATATTCCACAAAATGGGCAAGTACCTACTTTCCTGATCATGAGCATTCCTGTGATATAAGAATAACCTGTGATCCTTTCCTAGGTGTTTATGAGGAGGAGGAGGCCCACTTACTTCTGAAAGCTTTTCAGATTAAAGGCCCAGTGGATATCTTCGTCAGCAACTTTGAGGACAACAACTGGGGACTGGATGGTTATGTGAGTACTTCCTGGAGGGTTATCTAATCATCATGTCTGCACAGAGGTGGGGGCACCAACAGAGGGATTCCTTCTAAGGCAACCTGGGTCCTGTCTGCACCATGAAAACTCAGGGCCCTTGTCCAGGCCTCTCAGCCACATCACCCCTTCATCATCTGATGAAAGAAAGCCATCTCTGAGACAAGGAAGAAACTGTCTGGGAACGACAGTCTGTTCCTCCTGGACACACGAAAGCTTAGGTGCAGACTGCACTGCACTGTAAGAGTGGGGCCAGACTCTTCGCAAGGCCATGGTAACCACCCTGCATACGCTGAGAAAGAGAGATTCCAGATGTCCCTTCATAGTCTCTTCGCAAGTTAACCCTTTGCTTCTGTGCTAATTCATTATCAAACTTGAGCATTAAAGGGCCTCACGTGATACACAAGAGACAGTAGCTGTGACAGTGAGTTTTACGTAATGTAGGCGCTGAAGTAATTCATACATGTGTCCCCCTTTACAAAGGATACTCAACCTATAAATTTAGTGTTAAATTTACTAGTTTTTCAGATCAAAATGAGACAGAGTTTGTTAGTTGAAGTTCAAGTCTGTATATTTCAATTTTAACTGTAAATGGAAAACTCCAAAGAATGACAAATTTTTAAAAGAATTAACCATTAATGTCTGGGGCTTCCCAGGTGGTGTTAGTGGTAAAGAACCCACCTGCCACTGCAGGAGACATAAGATACGTGGGTTCCATCCTGGGTCAGGAAGATCCCCTGGAGGAGGGCATGCATGAATACTGGATTCACTCCAGTGTTCTTGCCTAGAGAATCCCCATGGACAGGAGCCTAGCAGGCTACAGTCCCCGTGGTCGCAAAGAGTCAGACATGACTGAGGCAAGTTAGCATTACTGTCTAACTAGGAGAAATAATATTTACATTGTGATAAAAGAAGAGGTTATGATTAATCCTTGTTTTCTTCCTTTTCAAGTGTATCAAGTATCATCTGGACTTAAAAGGGAGGGTTTACTTTGGGAAATTCAAGCTGGAAAGGCATAGTATGCTGTACTTACATGATTTTGCAAAGCAAATATCAGGTTGGTCTGCAGATGACTGAGCTGAGCGTGATGGAAAGGACATGACACAAAAGAAACAGAAACAAAAATAAGAGAGAGACTCATGTATGTTACAACTGGATGAAGAAAATCCCCTTCACTGGCAAGAAAGACGGAAAATATCAGCTGACATAAGTGCATTAAATATGCCAGACACAGAATTAATATCCTTAATTTACAAAGACATATTGCGAAACACAGGAAAAAAAGCAAAGTGGAAACTCAAAGAATAAACTACATTACCCTAAGAAGATCATTAATTATAAGTAATTAAAAATGGGCCAATAAATTGTGAAAAGATCTTATCTTGAAAAATATGTATTATGACAACAAAGATCATTTTAAGCTATGAGAATATTGAAGTTTCTTAAAAATGATTTGGGGTGGATTAGAAAAAAGCACCTGAGTGTTCATTTTTGGTGAGTGTGTGAGTAGATATGTACAATTTGACAATATTCTTTTATCAACAATTGTACCTCTGCAATGTTTCATCAGACAAGTATGATCATTATTTTTTGCATATTCAGGTAAAAGTACAGCAGGACTATTTTCAACAGTTGAAGTTAGAACTAACCTGGGTATCTTACACATCTATCATAGATGAATTGGTTCTTATATCAATCCTATACAATGTATTACATTAAACAGAAGACAGTTAATTCAGTATATGTTATTAGAGAAGAAAGATTACATAATGATGTAGAAAGGTCCTCATGACTTATATATGAGAAAGAAGTTTGTTCTAGACAGAAGAGACAAATATGTCTGCCTGCCTTCTTTCTGTCTTTCTCAAGTGCTAGACAAGAAAAATATCTGAAAAAAACTCACTAAATGTGATGTTTACATCATCCACTTGCCAGTTTGTGATCAGGGAGGAATTAAAACATTCTTGAGCCTATTTTTTCATCTGAAATTTCAGTAGCGTTCTTGGTTGCTGTGAAGATTGAGAGTCAATGTGAGGGTTTGCTTTGTGCTAAAGCTCTTCTCACAGACGTCTTTACTCATGTTGGGACTAACACAGATGGAGATGAGATAATGAGCACCACGGTTTGTAATGAGACGAGCACCACGTTTCTCTGGAATAGTATTGGCTACATCCTACTTTACTTACAGAATGCCGCTAACATATGAATTGTACACCAGGAGTACTGCATGCCCAGCTTAACACTGAGCAGCCTCCCATGAGTATATTACTTGGTGATGGTTGTCACTGATGTACTCATTTCACAAAACTTCATCAAAATCCTGAGGGATTCCAAAGGAAATATATACCACCCTATTCAATAACTACACTTGAAAAACAAAAAACTTGACCGAAAAGGATAATTAATCATAAAATATTCTAAACCCACCATTCCAAACCAAGACCTTGTACATAGAAGAGTCTTAAATTACAATGTCAGCCATGACCGAGATGGTGCTTTCAATGGAGTTATAGTATTTTGAGATAATGAAAACAGGCCAGATCTAATGTTGGTGAAGTTTTCTCTTGCTCTGAGCCAAATCCTGTGGTTATCTGCCCTCCTTTCTCCGACACACACACTCTAGTAATTCCATCTAAGGACACTCCAACCAGCCTTGCACTGTACTCTGTGGATGTCGGAGTTTACTGATCCAGTCTCAGCCTGAATGGAACCATGACTTTGCTGTTGAGAATTTTCTTTGCATTGCCCCATTTATTTTTAATCTAACAAAATAACAGCTTGCTTTAACAAGTAGTCTTTCTTCTCATGTGATAACGAGCTTACTGTCAGGGAAAACAATCTGCCTCACAAAATAATTTGAATCACAAGCAAGTCTCCCATTCAACTAAGGAGAAAAGGCTATGTGTAAGTAATGCTTCAACAACAGCCATTCATTTCTGAGTCATGGCTACACTCTGTTTTTATGGATATAAATAAACAACCTCTTAATTGTCTCCAGTCAGTAAATAAACTGTAAAAACAAACAAACAAACAAAAATCAGTCAGTAGATACACAGAAACTTTGTGCTCCAGTTTCCCAGGCTGAAAGAGGGAAATGTTCCTATTTCAGGCCGGCAACTCTGCAGGCTGAAAGGTGAACACTGGTTCATTTCCCATATACTATTCCTGAAAACTGTACTTCTTCCAGGAAAATTTATTTCACATAAATATTCGCATCTAAGTCAAAGTTGTCAGAAATATAGAGAAAACTGCCATAGGAAATCACATTTAAGTTCCATCTAAAATAAGACACAAATGGATTTACCTGTGAAACAGTAAGAGACTCACAAATCCAGAAACTAACAGATGCCTGTGGGGATTTGGTTGTGGGTGTTGCCAGCCTGAAGTAGAAATGAAGAAATGAAAATCATTGTGTATAATATAAGAAAAATAATAGGATATTGTATGCAGCAGAGAAAAATATAGCCATGCCTTTTCAATATCTTTAAATGGTATATATTCCATGAAAATACTGATCACTCTGTTGTATCCCAAAGCAAACAGAGTAATGTGAGTCAACTGTAGTTCAGCTGAAAAAGAAAGAGTGGATGGATGGCTCCAAACACACGAAATAGTCAAGAATGAAGGTTCACAGAATAAAAATGGGAAAAGTTTAGGAATGAAACTCCCATCAAGAACTTAATTTGGATGGGATGACTTAAAATCACTCGGTCCATCCACTAGACAGCACAGTATGGAGGATCTTCAGAAAACGAAACACGGAAGAGCCAGAGGAAGCAGCAATTGCGTGCCTGGGTGTACGGTAGGGAAAAGAAACATTTTTGAAGAACAGGGTACTCATGCCATCCCTGCCAGACCAGTTTCCAAAGAAAGGACACTGCTGCAACCTAAGTGCACAAGAACACAGAAATGAGAAAAGGAAATGGGTTCTATCACCCAATGGTGAATGAGTCAGCCATGAGGAAGAACAAAACAGTGCCAGGTCCAGGCAGAGGCAAGAAGGTAGAGATGATCACAGCCAGTGAAGTAAGAGAGACAGGGGGCGACAAGCAGAGTGTGATGCCACTTGTAGGCGGCATCTAATAACGGCTACACAGGCGTTGTTTGAGCCAAGATAAACAGTTCACAGACTTAGAAGAAACTTGTCTCCCTTACTGTTAGCAGAGAAGAAAGGTGCTGGGCACATAGAAAAAAGGTACTTGTGTGACATGTCCACACTACTATTTAGAAAATAAGCCCCAAGGACCTACTGGGTAACACTAGGAATGATGCTCCACTTTCTGTCATAATCTGTACAGGAACAGTTCCTGAAATACAGCATATACACGTCAATGTGTGAGGGAATCAAGTGACTATGAATTAAAAAAAAAAAAATCCACTGCCTTGTAATTCACCTATATACTCAAGTTCAAATAGCTGGGTAAACACAGTAAATATGGAAACATATGCTGACTCGATTCCCCTCATCCCATGGTTAATTTGGCTGCTATCATATCTCTGGAGACTGGGCAGGCTTGGGTCCCAAGGCTGGATTGTTTTTGGGCTCTCGATCTGGGAAGGATGCGGCAGGCAATGTGACTCCAAGATGTTCCTGGGGTGCCTCTTGCCCTCTGCAGGAGCCTTCAATCTCTATGTACAGGCAAAATATCTGAAGAAATGTTAATTAATGTAGACACTCATATGGGTATGCAATAGATGATCCAAAGTGACCTACTGAATAGCAGGTGGAAGTTTATTGAACAGTGTAATCACCTAGAAGGGAACAAGAACTTGAAAGAGAATAGATAAATGTTCATCCATGAATGTATCAACTTCCTGTACACCTGAAGCACACGTAAGATCAGAAATCACCTCTATTCCAATATAAAATCACACTGAAATGACAGGGCCGAGGGCGGGGAAACTTGTGGGGTTGGGTAATGTTGCCGCCCTGTGGCCATTTTCTGTAACAACGGCTTGAAAACCTGTGCTGATGAGCATTGAGTATTCTCAAGGCCAAAGGGTCTGGAAGTCAAAAACTGCTATCTGAACAAACCACGTGAAGGAGTCTTTGGGCCTAGAAAAGAAACCAAAGGGTCTCAAAAGCCCTTGCTGAATCACCTAACTTCCGAGAAAACGAAACTGAACTTTAAGTCCCGCCCTGATGCTCCCAGCCTGTTACATCTACCTGGGACTTATCACCCCCTGCCCAAAACCTCCCACTCCCTGTTCAACTACAAATGCCATCTCAGCTAAAGATTACCCAAAACGTCCCACCTGACTAACGTTTCCCTTATCGTTTCCACAAACCTCCCTTTAAATATGAAGCTTCTCTGATCCCTCTCGCACTCAGCTTGGCCGTTAGGCTGACTGTCGCCCCCTCCTTACCTGAATAAAGGTAACCTACCTCCATTGAGGTCGTCTCTCCTTTTCTGCTTCGGTCGGAACTATATCTTACAGGGGTGGTTATCAGAAAAGAATTTAAAACAGGGCTAAGTTACAGGAAGCTGCATTAAGAGGTAACACGAACTCACCCTTGGAAAGAAAGCACATGAAAAGAGGTCAGTTTCGCTAAATAAGAGAAATGCAAATCGAAAGAAACCACAGGAAGGAATCATATCACAGCCCTCAGAATGGCCATTGTCAGAAACTTGACAAACACTAAAGAATGGAGAAGGTGTGGACAAAAGGGAATATTCCTCCCCTGATGCTGGCAACAGACACTGGTAAGAGGCACTGAAGGATCATGGGAGGCTAATTAAGAGAAAACAAAAATGAGATTAGAACACTCTCTAACACCATACACACACTTCAAATCATAAATATCTCAAGGTTAGGAGAGATTCTATGAAACCCTTAAGGAAAACATAGACAGGACACACAAGGATATAAACTGCAAGATCTTTGGGGGTTTGGTTGGTTTCATTGCAAGGTCTCTTGGAATCCATCTCCTACAGCAATGAGAAATAAAACAAAACCAGGAAAATGAGACCTACTTGGATTTCAAAGCAGGTGTCCAAATATGGAAACCTTCAGAAATGAAGAAGGCAACCCAGAATGCAAAGAAACATTTGCCAACCAAGATACTCACCAGCATTTCATCTCCAAAACCAACAAAAAGCTCACATTGTCATAATATTTCAATAAAGTGCGTTCCGTAAAGTATTGCTCCCTTCTGTTGTTCAGTTCAGTTCAGTTGCTCGGTCTTCTCTGACTCTTTGCAACCTCACAGACACAGCACACACCGCTTCTCTGCCCATCACCATCTTCCGGAGCTTGCTTAAACTCATGTGCATTGAGTCGGTGATGCCATCCAACCATCTCATGCTCTGTCGTCCCCTTCTCCTCCTGCTTTCAATCTTCCCAGTATCAGGGTCTTTTCAAATGAGTCAGCTCTTTGCATTAGGTGGCCTAAGTATTAGAGATTCAGTATCAGTCCTTCCAATGAATATTCAGGGTTGATTGCATTTAGGATTGACTGGTTTGATCTCCTTGCTGTCCAGGAATTCTCAAGAATCTTCTCCAACACCACACACAGTTCAAAAGCATCAGTTCTTTGGCGTTCAGCTCTCTTTATGGTCTAACTCTCACATCCATACATGACTGCTGGAAAAATCACAGCTTTGGCTAGACAGGCCATTATAAGCAAAGTAATGTCTCTTTATAATATGCTGTCTAGCTTGGTCATAGCTTTTCTTCCAAGAAGCCACCAGGGAAGCCCTCCAAGAAGCAAGCATCTTTTAATTTCATGGCTGCAGTCACCATCTGCAATGATTTTGGAGCCCAAGAAAATAAAGTCTCTCACTGTTTCCATTGTTTCCCCATGTATTTGCCATGAAGTGATGGGACTGGATGCCATGATCTTTGCCTTTTGAATGTTGAATTTTAAGCCAGTTTTTTCACTCTCCTCTTTCACTTTGATTAAGAGACTCTTTAGTTCCTGTTTGCTTTTTGCCATAAGGGTGGTGTTATCTGCATATCTGAGGTTATAGATATTTCTCCCAGCAATCTTGATTCCAGCTTGTGCTCCATCCAGCCTGGCATTTCACATGATGTACTCTGCACAGAAGTTAAACAATCAGGGTGGCATACACAGTCTTGATGGACTCCTTTCCCGATTTGGAACCAGTCTATTGTTCCATGTCTGATTTTAACTGTTGCTTCTTGATCTGCATACAGGTTTCTCTGGAGCCAGGTAAGGTGGTATGGTATTCCCATCTCTTTAAGAATTTTCCACAGTTTGTTGCGATTCCCTCAGTCAAAGGTTTTGGTGTAGTCAATAAAGCAGATGTTTTTCTGAAACTCTCTTGCTTTTCTTATGATCTAGCGGATGTTGGCAATTTGATCTCGGGTTCCTCTGCCTTTTCTCAATCCAGCTTGAACATCTGGAAGTTCTTGACTCACATACTGCTGATGCCTTGCTTGAGGAATTTTGAGTATTACTTTGCTAGCATGTGAGAGGAGTGCAATTGTGTGATAGTTTGAACATTCTTTCACATTGCCTTTTCTTGGGATTGAAATGAAAACTGACATTTTCCAGTTCTGTGGTCGCTGCTGAGTTTTCCACATTTGCTGGCATATTGAGTGCAGCACTTTCACAGCATCATCTTTCAGTTCAGTTCAGTCGCTCACTTGTGTCTGACTATTTGCGACCCCATGAATTGCAGCACGCCAGGCCTCCCTGTCCATCACCATCTCCCGGAGTTCACTCAGACTCACATCCATCAAGTCAGTGATGCCATCCAGCCATCTCATCCTCTGTCGTCCCCTTCTATTCCTGCTCCCAATCCCTCCCAGCATCAGAGTCTTTTCCAATGAGTCAACTCTTCTCATGAGGTGGCCAACGTACTGGAGTTTCAGCTTTAGCATCATTCCTTCCAAAGAAATCCCAGGGCTGATCTCCTTCAGAATGAACTGGTTGGATCTCCTTGCAGTCCAAGGGACTCTCAAGAGTCTTCTCCAACACCACAGTTCAAAAGCATCAATTCTTTGGTGCTCAGCCTTCTTCACAGTCCAACTCTCACATCCATACATGACCGCAGGAAAAACCATAACCTTGACTAGATGGACCTTAGTCGGCAAATTAATGCCTCTGCTTTTGAATATGCTGTCTAGGTTGGTCATAACTTTTCTTCCAGGGAGTAAGCGTCTTTTAATTTCATGGCTGCAGTCACCATCTGCAGTGATTTTGGAGCCCAAAAACATAAAGTCTGACAGTGTTTCCACTGTTTCCCCATCTATTTCCCGTGAAGTGATGGGACCAGATGCCATGATCTTCGTTTTTGGAATGTTGAGCTTTAAGCCAACTTTTTCACTCTCCTCTTTCACTTTCATCAAGAGGCTCTTTAGTTCCTCTTCACTTTCTGCCGTAAGGGTGGTGTCATCTGCATATCTGAGGTTATTGATATTTCTCCTGGCAATCTTGATTCCAGCTTGCATTTCTTCCAGTCCAGCGTTTCTCATGATGTACTCTGCATATGAGTTAAATAAGCAGGGTGACAATATACAGCCTTGACGCACTCCTTTTCCTATTTGGAACCAGTCTGTTGTTCCATGTCCAGCTCTAACTGTTGCTTCCTGGCCTGCATACAGATTTCTCAAGAGGCAGGTTAGATGGTCTGGTATTTCCATCTCTCTGTGAATTTTCCGCAGTTTATTGTGATCCACACAGTCAAAGGCTTTGGCATAGTCAATAAAGCAGAAATAGATGTTTTTCTGGAACTCCCTTGCTTTTTCCATGATCCAGCAGATGTTGGCAATTTGATCTCTGGTTCCTCTGCCTTTTCTAAAACCAGCTTGAACATCTGGAAGTTCACAGTTCACATACTGTGGAAGCCTGGCTTGGAGAATTTTGAGCATTACTTTACCAACGTAGCACTCAGTGCATCATCTTTAGGACTTGAAATAGCTCAGCTGGAATTTCATCACGTCCACTAGCTTTGTTCATGGTGATGCTTCTTAAGGCCCACTTAACTTCAGACTCCAGAGTGTCTGACTCTAGGTGAGTGATCACATCATCGTGGTTATCTGGGTCATTAGGAATTTTTTGTACAGTTCTTCTGTGTATTCTTGCCACCTCTTCTTAATATCTTCTCCTGCTGTTAGGTCCATAACATTTCTGTCCTTTATTGTGCCCATCTTTGCATGAAATGCTCCCTTGGTATCTCTAATTTTCTTGATGAATTTTCTTTCCCATTCTTTTGTTTTCTTCTATTTCTTTGCATTGCAAGAAAGTCTCTACTTTCCTTTTCTCCTTTGCCTTTTGCTTCTCTTCTTTTCTTAGCTGTTTGTAAGCCCCACTCAGACAATCATTTTGCCTTTTTGCATTTCTTTTTCTTGGTGATGGTCTTGATCACTGCCTCCTGTACAATGTCATAAACTTCTATCCATATTTCTTCAGGCACTCTATCAGATCTAGTCCCTTGGATCTGTTTGTCACTTCCACCATATAATCATTAGGGATTTGATTTAGGTCATACCTGAATGGTCTAGTGGCTTTCCCTACTCTCTTCAATTTATGCCTGAATTTGGCAATAAGGAATTTAAGTCTGAATTTGGCAATAAGGAGTTCATGAACTGAGCCACAGTCAGCTCCCAGTCTTGCTTTTGCTCTCTGTATAGAACATCTCCATCTTTGGCTGCAAATAATATAATCCATCTGATTTCAGTGTTGACCATCTGGTGATGTCCATGTGTAGAATCATCTCTTGTGTTGTTGGAAGAGGGTGTTTGCTATGACAATTGTATTCTCTTTGCAAAGCTCTGTCAGCCTTTGCCCTGCTTCATTTCGTACTCCAAGGCCAAACTTGCCTATTACTCCAAGTATCTTCACTTCCTACTTTTGCATTCCAGGCCCTTATGATGAAAATGGCATTGTTTTATGGTGTTAGCTCTAGAAGGTCTTGTAGGTCATCATAGAACTGTTCAAGTTCAGCTTCTTCAGCATTAGTGGTAGGGGCATAGACTTGGATTACTGTGATATTGAATGGTTTGCATTGGAAATGAACAGAAATCATTCTGTCATTCTTGAGATTGCACCCAGGTACTGCATTTGGAACTCTTGTTGACTATGAGAACTACTCCATTTCTTCTAAGGGATTCTTGACCACAGAGGTAGATATAATGGTCATCTGAATTAAATTCACTCATTCCAGTCAATTTTAGTTCACTGATTCCTATAATGTCGATGTTCACTTTTGCCTTCTCCTGTTTGACCACTTCCAGTTTATCTTGATTCATGGACCTAACATTCCAAGTTCCTACGCAACATTGTTCTTTATAGATAGGACTTTACTTGCATCACCAGTCACATCCACCACTGTGTGTTGTTTTCGCCATGATCTTAGTTTTTCTTAATAATTAGTTTTAAGCCAGCTCTTTCACTCTCCTCCTTCACCCTCATCAAGAGGTTCTTTAGGTTCTCTTCACTTTCTGTCATTAGAGTGGTGTCATCTGCATATCTGAAGTTGTTGATATTTCTTCCGTCTATCCTGATTCTAGCTTGTAACTCATCCACCCTGACATTTTTCATGATGTGCTCAGAGTATAGATTAAACCAACAGGGTGAGAGCAGACAGCCCTCTTGTACTCCTTTCTCAATCTTGAACCAATCAGTTGTTCCATACAGGGGTCTAACTGTTGCTTCTGGATCCACATATAGGTTTCTCAGGAGACAGTTAAGATGGTCTGGTATTCCCATCTCTTTAAGAGATTTCCACAGTTTATTATGGTCCACACAGTCAAAGGCTTTGATATAGTTGATGAAACAGAGGTAAATGTTTTTCTGGAATTCCCTAGTTTTCTCTATAATCCAGTGAATGTTGGCAATTTGATCTCTGGTTCCTCTTCCTTTCCTAAATCCAGCTTGGACATCTGGAAGTTCTTGGTTCACATAATTCTGAAGCCTAGCATGCAAGATTTTAAGCATGATCATACTAGCATGAGAGATGAGTGCAACTGTCCGATGGTTAGCACATTCTTTAGTATTACCCTTCTTGGCAATTGGGATGAGGATTGATCTTTTCCAGTCCTGTGGCCATTGCTGGGTCTTCCAGATTTGCTGACATATTGAATGCAACACCTTGATGGCATTCTTCCTTAGGGTTTTTAATAGTTCTACTGGAATTCCATCACATCCACTAGGTTTATTAGCAGCATGTGCTTCCTAAGGCCCACTTGGCTTCACTCTCCAGAGCGTCTGGCTCTGTGTGGCTGACCACACCATGCGGTTCATTTGGATCTTTTTATGCCATTCTTCTGTGTATTCTTTCCATCTATTCTTAATCTTTTCTGCGTCTACTAAGTCTCTGCCATTTATGTCCTTTATTGTGCCCATCTTTGGGCAAAATGCTCCTTTGAAATCTCCAATTTTCCTGGAGAGATCTCTAGTCTCTCCACTTCTGCTCTTTTCTTCTAGCTTTAGTCATTGTTCTTTGAAGAAGGCCTTCTTGTCTCTCTGTGCTGTTCTTTGGAAATCTGCGTTTAGGTGGATATGCCTTTCCCTTTCACCCTTGCTTTTCATTTCTCTTCCATCTTTAGCTATTTGTTAAGTCCTCCTCAGATAAATACTTTGCCTTCTTGCTTTTCTTTTTCTTTGGGATGGTTTTGATTGCTGCCTCCCATACAATGTTGTGGACTTCCAGCCATAGTCCTTCAGGCACACTGTTAACTAGATCTCATCCTTTGAATCTAGTTGGTACCTCCACTGCATATTCATAGGGGGTTTGATTTAAGTCAGACATGGATGGCCTAGTGGGTTTCTCCACTTTCTTTAGTTTAAGCCTGAATTTTGATATGAGAAGATGATGATTTGAGTCACAGTCAACTCCAGGTCTTGTTTTTCTTGACTGTGTGCTGATTCTCCATCTTCATCTACAAAGAGTGCAATCAGTTTGATTTGAGTATTGGCCATTTGGTGTCGTTGCATGTGTCTGGTGTTAGAAGTAAGGTATGGATTGGGGGCAAGAGGAGAAGGGGACGACAGAGGATGAGATGCTGGATGGCATCACCAACTTGACGGATGTGAGTTTGGGTAAACTCCGGGAGTTGGTGATGGTCAGGGAGGCCTGGCGCGCTGTGATTCATGGAGTCGCAAAGAGTCGGACACGACTGAGCGATTGAATGGACTGATGATGCTGTAAAGAACAATATTGCATAAGGACCTGGAATGTTAGATCCATGAATCAAGGTAAACTGTGTCAACTACAAACTGGCACTTACCAAGAGCATTGCCAACAAGTGAACAGCAAAGGCGTTTGCCGTCTGCCTCTACCGAGACTGAACCCCGTGCTGCTGTAGCTGTTGCCCTTCAACAACCCAAGAGGGTGTTCAGGGAGGAGTGAGGCCCTCTGTGCTCCAGGGAATCTGGTGGGGCAGGTCTTTAGAAAGTTGGATGTTTTTAGGAACCGATTTTATGATCTCCATGCCTGCATCTTCTCATCTAGAGAAGCACTAAATCCCAACATCACGTCCTCATCACTAACAAAATAACTTTTGTAAAATGAATGCTTCAGAGTATTGAACCTCCCCTTCCCCAAAGCCTTACATATTGACCTTCCCCCACTGCTGCTTTGGAGCTCTCAGAGCTATCTGAGACACTGCCTCCTGGTCTGCAGCCCTCATTTTGCCCCAAATAAAACTTAACTCACAACTCTCAAGTTGTACATCTTTTTTAGTCAACAGCTAGAAGTGGTCAAACAGGAGATGGCAAGAGTGAAAATTGTCATTTTAGGAATCAGTGAACTAAAATGGACCAGAATGGGTGAATTTAATTCAGAAGATGATTATGTCTACTACTCTAGGCAAGAATCACTTAGAAAAAATGGAGTTGCCCTCATAGTCAACAAGAGTCTGAAATGCCACATTACCTGCCTCCTGAGAAACCTGCATGCAGGTCAAGAAGCAACAGTTAGAACTGGACATGGAAAAACAGACTGGCTCCAAATTGGGAAAGGAGTACGTCAAGGCTGTATATTGTCACCCTGCTTATTTAACATATGCAGAGTACATCATGCAAAATATCAGACTGGATGAAGCACAAGCTGGAATCAAGATTGCTGGGAGAAATATCTATAACCTCAAATATGCAGATGACATCATCCTTATGGCAGAAAGCAAACAGGAACTAAAGAGTCTCTTGATGAAAGTGAAAGAGGAGAGTGAAAATGTTGGCTTAAAACTCAACATTCAGAACACTAATATCATGGCATCCAGTCCCATCACCTCATAGCAAATACATGGGGAAACAATGGAAACAGTGAGAGACTTTATTTTCTTGGGCTCCCAAATCACTGCAGATGGTGACTGCAGCCATGAAATTAAAGATGCTTGCTTCTTGGAAGAAAAGTTATGACCAACCTAGACAGCATATTAAAAAGCAGAGACCTTACTTTGCCAAAAAAATGTCTGTGTAGTCAAAGCTATGGTTTTTCCACCAGTCATGTATGGATGTAAAAGTTGGACTATAAAGAAAGCTGAGTGCCAAAAATTGATGCTTTTGAACTGTGTGTGGTGTTAGAAAAGATTCTTGAGATTTCCTTGAGATCAAACCAAGGAGATCAAACCAGTCAATCCTAAAGGTAAGGAGTCCTGAATAGTCATTGGAAGGACTGATGCTGAAGCTGAATCTCCAATACTTAGGCCACCTGATGCTAAGAATGGACTCATTGGAAAAAACTCTGATGCCGGCAGGGATTGAAGGCAGGAGGAGAAGGGGACGACAGAGGATGAGATGGTTGGATGGTACCACCGACTAGATGGACAAGGATTTGACCAAGCTCCAGGAGTTGGTGATGGACAGGGAAACCTGGTGTGCTGCAGTCCATGGGGTCACAAAGAGTCAGACCCGACTGAGTGACTGAGCAACTGAATTGAACTGAACTGAACTGAACTGAACTGAAGGTGGGCTTGCTCCATGAGAACTCATTCCCAGTGAATCGGTTCAGGGTGGAGTCCAACAACACCTCCCCTCTGCAAATGGGTACCCAACCAAATTGGCTTGTCCTGTAAAGAGAAAAACCCAGATTGAGGAGGAAAAAAATGTTCATGGTGTGCACATCGGCACAACTTACCCTCTGGAATCGAGCCCATAGGCTCTTAACACAGAAGGATACACAAAACAAATGAACTGTCTATCGAACTGGGTAGACTTACCTTACAAACCGAGTCTGACTCTAGAAGTCTGTCTATTCCTGTCTCAACTGCCAAGCGCTGGGGGCAGGTGGCACTTCTTCAGGGAATCTTGAAGGAAAGAACATCAGAACAACAAATGGTCCCAGCAGCTTCCAGGGTCTTGCCCCAATATTCCCTAGTCGGAGCCAGTTAGCCGCAAGTAACAAGGCTTCTGGCAGGCTAAGCCAAATTTTTACAGAGTCCAAGCTCACTCTGATAACTGCACCACAGACCAATGAATTCCTTGAAAGATGAGGTGTTGAGGCAAGAAGAGACTTTAATTAGGGAGCCAGCTGACTAAGAAGGCAGGCTAGTGCCCCAAAATAACCGTCTTGTCAGGGCCTGGTTGCCAGGTCCTTTAAAGCAACAGAGATGGCAGGGAGGTGAGGTAATAAAGAAAGAAGACTATTCAGTCTTTGCAAATGTCCCCCAGAATGGCAAGCCTCAGGCAGGGAACTGTATTAGTTTCGTTTCCTCCAGTCCTTCACAGGAGGGCGGCTCAGGTTGCAGGCCATTTTGTTTGCTTACAGTAACAAAACGGGTTAAAGTCACAGAAGCAGATGTAGTGCAAATTGAAAATTAACCCTTCTGGGTTACACTTCCAATAGCAAAGACGCACAACCAGAAAAATCTCCAATGAGAGGTTCAAGCTGGAACAAGACGTGGTACATATATACAGTGGACTATTTCTCACTCTTTAAAAACAGCTACTGAAATTAGGGAATTCAGACACTGTTAGCCACAGGGACGGACCTTGAAGGATCATAGGCAAAGGGAAGTCAGTCAGGCAGAGGAAGACTACGGTATAGGATGTACCTTCCCAGCAGAATAAAATTAGACATACAAGGCCAAAATTTTACAATCCAAAAAGAGACTCAGAATTCAAAGATAAACAAAGGATTCCAGGGGAATAAAATATGTGAATGGCCTCATAGACAACAAATGTGAATCTGTAACAGATTATCCACAAGGAATGTTCTTTTCTCCCCATCCATCGGTTAGGCAGGTAGAACAGGGAAAAGGAGTCCAAAAGGGAGGTGGCCAAAAGATAAGGAAGGGAAAAGCCCGTGAAAATAGAACAGAGGGAGGTCCAAGGACCGGAGTGAGGACCTCAGGTAAAACAAACAACACTCCTGGCTGGCCCAGTTTACACAGGACAGGCTCAGGGAGAGAAAAACGTATAAACAGAAGAGCCAAAGCCAGCTCTCTCTCTCTTTCCCATGCACTGGGGCGCTCTTCTCTTCACATCTTTGGATCAATGTGCCCTCACACCTCGAAGATGGATTGTCCTGCTGTCTTCTAAGTAAAATAGAGATGTAACACTGAGCTGTAACACTGATTTGTATAAGACCTATAACATAGTCCATTTGAAAAATTCTGTGGAAAATTCTAAAAGAGATGGGAATACCAGATCACCTGACCTGCCTCTTGAGAAACCTGTATGCAGGTCAGGAAGCAACAGTTAGAACTGGACATGGGACAACAGACTGGTTCCAAATAGGAAAAGGAGTACGTCAAGGCTGTATATTGTTACCCTGCTTATTTAACTTCTATGCAGAGTACATCATGAGAAACGCTGGGCTGGAAGAAACACAAGCTGGAATCAAGATTGTGGGGGGAAATATCAATAACCTCAGATATGCAGATGACACCACCCTTATGGCAGAAATTGAAGAGAAACTAAAGAGCCTCTTGATGAAAGTGAAAGAGGAGAGTGAAAAAAGTTGGCTTAAAACTCAACATTCAGAAAACGAAGATCATGGCATCACTTCATGGGAAATAGATGGGGAAACAGTGGAAACAGTGGCTGACTTTATTTTGGGGGGCTCCAAAATCACTGCAGATGGTGACTGCAGCCATGAAATTAAAAGATGCTTACTCTTTGGAAGAAAAGTTATGACCAACCTCGACAGCATATTAAAAAGCAGAGACATTACTTCGCCAACAAAGTTCCATTTAGTCAAGGCTGTGGTTTTTTCAGCAGTCATGTATGGATATGAGAGTTGGACTATAAAGAAAGCTGAGTGCTGAAGAATTGATGCTTTTGAACTGTGGTGTTGGAGAAGACTCTTGAGAGTCGCTTGGACTGCGAGGAGATCCAACCAGTCCATCCTAAAGGAAATCAATCCTGAATATTCACTGGAAGGACTGATGTTGAAGCTGAAACTCCAATACTTTAGCTACCTGATTAGAACTGACTCATTTGAAAAGTTTTTCTATTTATACACAGAAAAGTATAACTGAGATAGATAATTCAGAAGGACCTGATGTTCAGCACTCTTCTTATCCTTCTATGGCCAAAAAAAAAAAAAAAAAAAAGAGAGAGAGAGAGAGAGAAATACACCATGCCATAAATACATACGCCTGCTTCAGGAAGCTGTACACTGACAATAACCGCAAGATTTCAAATTCAGTGTACTGCACTGCAGCATCAACAAGATGGTAAGAAAAGGAGAGAAAGCAGTGCCTACTCTCTTATCTCTGACCTCCCTGGCTTGGGATGCTATCACATCCCTGGAGCCTGGACAGGCTTGGGTCCCACTGCTAAACTGGAGGTGATTGACACAACCCGGCAGGGTGCTCTTGGTTGACCCTTTTAAAGGTCTACTGTCTCCTACGTTCTGGCTGGGACCAGAGTCCCTCATGGCATCAAGGCCTCAAGTGATTTGAAAGCACATTTCAGCTAGCTTCGACCTCTCTTAATGTTGGGGATCCCAGCTCAAGCCTCGTTCCTAAGAGTGCAGCCTCCTAGCACTAGCACCTAAGCACCATCAGCAGCATACTGTGGTCCTGGAAAGATTAGCCAGGGCAGGCTGTTTGTGTGATGCTTTAGGGGGAAAGATTACTGAGACTCAAGCCCTTTCAGGTTAGCTCATGAACACCCATCCCTATTTCATTGCCAAGAAGCAAACTTTCCCTAAGGTTTTGGTTACCCCAGGTACCAAAGGTAGGCCTGAATAATGCTGCTGCCCTGTAGACATTTTCTTTAACTATATTTTCTCCAGTATTCACTGGCAACTCAAATCACGAGGGCTGGATTTCTGTTGATGACAGAAATTAACATTACCCACCTCAGGAAATGTCCTGGGACAGATAATGGAGAAATTCCAAACACAGCTGACTTTCAATAACCCAACTGTTAAAAGCAAATTCTCCTGACAACTTTTAGGGAAAAAAGAAAAAAAAAGCCAAAACAAATTCAAACCTCCACAATAGGACAAGATACTAAGGATCCCTAATTGCTGGAGGAATGCCATTCAAAACGACAATGGAAAATCAAATCCCACCAGTCACAGTGGTCATCATAACCAATCTACAACCAATAAACGTGGGAGAGAGCCTGGAGGAAAAAGAATCCCCCTAAGCTGTCTCTGGGAATATACATTGACAACAGTCAGTATAATGGATGGTTTCTGAATGCCTGAAAAAAGAGTCTCAGATTAAAACTAGGGTCTGACATTCCCACACCTTGGCCTATACCCTGAGAAAACCATTGATCAAAAGGCTTGGACATCCCAGCAAAGCTTCAGCACTGCTTCTGATAGCTGAGACACACTACCAGCAAAATCTCCACTGAGGGATTAAAGCTGAAACAAGGTCTGGTACATATATACAGAAGACTATTTTTCACTCGTAAAAAACCATCACTGAAATTAGGTAATTAAGACAGTAGTAGCCACAGGGATAGTCCTTGAAGGATCACACACTAAGGGAAGTCTGTCAGGCAGAGGAAGACCATGGTATGTGAGGTACCTTCCAGGCAAAATAAAAGAAGACATACAAGGCAACAAACTTACAACCCAAAATGAGACTCAGAATTCAAAGTCAAAGGAAGGGTTCCAGAGAAACATAAGTGATGGCCTGGGAATGAATTAGGACGTCCATGCCTACATACACAAGAAATCTGTATTGTAATATATAGTCTACAGTTTGTCCCCTTCCATCCTTTCTATCTTCCACATATAGACAGCAATCTGTATCTCTAAAGACAGCAATCTGTATCTCTAAGAGATAATCCACAAAAATTATCTCCTAAATTCCTTTCTTTATGTACACAGAAAAGTGTATCTGAGATGTATAATTCACAAGGACCCGATGCTTGGCACTCTTGTCGACCTTCAATGGTAAAAAGTTCAAAAATGCAATAGAGATACACCGTGAATATGTTTTACCAGAATCGGGCGGCTGTACACTGAGCACAAGCACAACACTGCGAATCTACTGTCCTCCAACACAGCATCGGCATGACGTTAAAGGAAAAGAAAAGCAGTGCCTGCTTTATTCCCTCCCCTCTCCCTGACTTTGGGTGTGATCCATCCTGGAGCCTGTGCAGGCTTGGGTCTCCAAGCTAGACTGTTATGTTTTTGAGACAGCCTGGCAGGGTGTTCGTTGAGTCCTTTTCAAGCCTATATAGTCCGCTGTGCTCTGGTTGGGACCAGAGACCCGCGTGGGATCAAGTCCTCGGAGACCTTGAGGGCAATAGTCACCTAACCTCCCCGTCTCCTAATGCTGGAGTTCCCAGCTCAAGCCTTCTTTCTGAGAGTGCAGACTCCTAGGCACTGAAGCAGAGCCAGCAAGGTGCTGTGGTTCCAGCTGGGATTAGTCTGGAAGCGATGTGTGTGTGTGTGTGTGTGTGTGTGTGTGTGTGTGTGTGTGTGTGTGATGCTTTAGGGGAAATAAGTAGTGCAACACAAGCCCTTAAACGTTTACTCAGGTACATTCCACTCTTATTTCACAACCCTGGAAGCCGACTTTCCCTAATGCTCTGTTTGCCCCAGTAACCAGAGTAAGCGTCAAAAGTGCTGCCACCTTATGGACATTTTCTGTAACTACAACTTGACCAAAGTCTAATTCACAGGGGGACGGGGATGCTGTCACTGACAGCTTGCCTCAACAAAGGTCCTGAGGTAAATATTAGAAAAATAAATTGCAAACACGCCCAACTTGCAAGATGCCAATAGAAACGTAAATTTTCCACACATGCCTAACTAAAAGAAAAAGAAGAAAAAATACCCTAACCACCACAAGACAAGATGCTCAGCATCCCTAATTATTGCAGCAAGAATGCTAATCAAAACAACAAATCAAATTCCACCAGTCAGAATGGCCATTCTCACAAGTCTACAAATGATATATGTGGGAGAGAGCAGAGAGGAACAGGAAATCCCCACATGGTTGGCAGAACGATCACTGGCAACACCCACTAGAACTGACAGCCTCTGCAGAGCAGGAAAAAAAAAAAAAAAAATTAAGAGAGCTAACCCTAGGATCTGACATTCCCATATCTCGGCCTATATCCTGCTGCTGCTGCTGCTGCTGCTAAGTCGCTTCAGTCGTACCCCACTCTGTGTGACCCCATAGACCGCAGCCCACCAGGCTCCCCCGTCCCTGGGATTCTCCAGGCAAGAGCACTGGAGTGGGTGGCCATTTCCTTCTCCAATGCATGAAAGTGAAAAGTCAAAGTGAAGTCGCTCAGTCGTGTCCGACTCTTCCCTGACCCCATATCCTATAGCAGGCCTATATCCTGCTGCTGCTGCTGCTGCTGCTAAGTCGCTTCAGTCGTACCCCACTCTGTGCGACCCCATAGACTGCAGCCTACCAGGCTCCTCCATCCACGGGATTTTCCAGGCAAGAGTACTGGAGTGTGGTGCCATTGCCTTCTCCACCTATATCCTGAGAAACCCATTATTCAAAATTCACATCACCCCAACATTCACTTCAGCTCTACCTACAAGAGCCAAGACAAAGACCCAGCAAAATGTCCACTGATAAATTAAGCTTAGAAAGGGCCTGGTACTTATAGACAATGGACGGTTATTCAGCCATGAAAAACTGGCAATGAAATTATGAAATTATTCCACTTGTAGCAATAGAAATGGATGCTGGAGAATCACATACTAACTGAAACCAACCAGACAGAGGAAGACAAGAGCATATAATGTCCCTTCTAGGCAAAATTTAAAGAGACAAAAAGGAGCTAAATTACAACACAAAAATGGACTCTGAGAATTCAAACACCAGAATTTTTAAAAATTAAAAAAGGAAAGGCCAAAGAGTTGATTAGAATGTTGGGCATAATACATACACAGAAATTTGTGTCTATACTAGATACTCCACCAGAACTTGATGATCAGCACAGGGAACTATGCTGACCTTCAGCAAAAAACTTCTATGGGAAAAGAATACAGATATGCTGTATGCATATGTCATAAATGAATCAGGCAAACAGAAAACAGAAAATCACAAAATTAATATACTCCAACATAGCATAGGCATGAAATTAAAGAAAATGAAAGCATCGCTTTTTTTATTCCCTCCAGCCTTCCTGATCTGCACTGCTATTCTATCCCTGGAGCCTGAGTAGGCTTGGGTCCCATCGCTGGATTGGAGTGGAGTCGAGACAGCCAAGCAATGAGCCCTTAATTGAGACCCCTCTTAAACCTCTTCTCTCTGGTTTTCCTGACTGAGATCAGAGTCCCTAGTGCTCCCAAAGAATGGGGACCCAGACCTCTATTTTCCAGGATCTTGGAAATGTTAGCTAGCCCCCAGGACCTCTGGTGCTGGGGTTCCCAACTCAAGCTTCCTTTTTGAGAGTGCAGCCTCCTAGGCCCCTCAGCAGGGTGCTGTGGCCCCGGTTGGAATGAATCTGAAGGGAATGGGTGAAGTTTTAGGGGGAAGAACTGAGACACAATCCCTTAATTTGTTGCTCAGGCACGTTCCACTCCAATTCACAGCCAAGGAAGCCAAGTTGCCCTGACTCTGCTTGCCTAAGGAACCAGAGGTGGCCCGGGGAAAGTGCTGCCATCTTGTGGACACATTCTGTAACTACAATTGCACCTCCAGCGCTTACTACTGCTGCTGCTGCTGCCAGCGCTTACTGGCATCTCTATTTCTCAGCTGTCCTCAGGACATGCCCTGCGGCAGGAATTGCAGAAATAAATTCCAAACACAACCGGCTTTCAGGAAGCCAACTGCCACAGATAAATTTTCCTCACACCATTCACGGAAAAAAACAAAGACCCAAACCTCCACCACAGGACAAGATGCTCAGCATCCCTAATTACTGCAGGAATGCCAATCAAAATGAAAACAAGAAATCAAGTCCCATCAGAGCATCCTCAGGAGGCTACAAACACTAAGGGCAGGAGAGCCTGAGGAAAGGGAACGCCCCTACACAGTAGGTGGGAAGGCACACTCACAACACCTAGTATAATGGACTGTCTCTGAATGCCTAAAAATATACTATCAACAGAGGCGAGGTCTAGGATCTGACATTCCCACATCTGGGCATAGATCCCAAGAAATCCATCATTCAAAGAGGCACATGTGCCCCGACTAGCACTGCAGCACTATGCACAGTAGCCCCACTCCTATTCTTGGAGAGACCTTCTCTCAAAATTCAAAGCCTCTATTACTATCACAAACCCACCTTCTGATCTGTAGCCTGGCTACTGCTCCTCAACCCCAACTTCTTTTCCCCCACTCCATTGCCTCCTCATCCATAAACCCCATAGTTCGGGATACAGACAACCCATCTGTCACCTCTCGCCATGCTCCAGTTCATATCCGCCTCAAAAAGGCCTCTAAATCCCCCAATCAACCACAGTACTCAATCTCCCCAAAACATCAAAGGTAAAAGCCTATCACCACTAAACTCCTACTTCAGGGCCTCTTGCGCCCAAGCCACTCTCCCTATAACACCCCTATCTTACCCATCAAAAAGTCAAATGGCTCCTATCAACTGGTTCAGGACCTGAGACTTATCAATGCAGCTTTTATCCCCCTACACCCAATAGCTTCAAATCCCTATACTCTTTTCTCTCTCATTCCTTCTCCCACTGCCCCCTTCATGGTTCTACACCTCAAAGATGCCTTCTTTACCATTCCTTTACACCCAAACTCTCAAGACCTCTTTGCCTTTATCTGTACTGATACAGACTATCATTGCTCCCACCATTTGACAGGGACAGTCCTCCCTCAAGACTTTCGCGGTAGCCCTCATTTCTTTGGCCAAACTCTAGCATCAGACCTAACCTCTCCTGACCTTACTCTGAGTACTGTCCTCCAATATGTGGATGAGCTCCTCCTTTGTAGTCCTTCGCTTACACACTCTCAACAGCACACTGTACAACTCCTCAATTTTCTAGCCGATTGAGGCTATTGAGTGTCTCCCACCAAGGTTCAGCTCTCTCTTCCTAGAGTCACCCATCTTAGAGCCCTTTTATTACCAACCAAAATATATACTACTACTGATAGAAAGCCCCTTATATCCACCCTACCACTCCAACATCAAAAACAGAGATCCTGTCCTTTTTGGGGTTAGCTGGATATCTACGCCTCTGGATTTCTAATTTCACCCTCTTGGCACCACCCCTGTATCAAGCCACCCAAGGAGATCTTTCAGCATCCCTAGAGCTAAAATCAAATATCCATTCAGCCTTTAAGACCCTTAAGCAAACCATTCTCTCAGCCCCAGCTCTCGTACTTCCTGACCTTTCTTGGCCCTTTATACTCTACACTACTGAGAGAGAAAAAATTGCCCTAGGAGTTTTGGGACAAAATCAGGGCCCTCCTTCACCCCTGTGACTTATCTATCAAAGCAACTAGATCCACAATTCAAGGATGGCCGGCCTGCCTACGTACTCTGGCAGCAGCTGCACTCCTCACTCAGGAAAGTAAAAAGCTTACTTTTGGAGCACCCACAGTCATTCTTTCACCACATGACTTTAGAGACTTACTTTCCCACAAATCCATGACCCTTCTATCTCTTTCACTCACCCAACTAATTCATGTCACTCTTCTTGAATCTCCCGAGTTCTCCTTTGAACGCTGTCCTACTCTCAGCCCCACCTTATCCCTAATTCTTCTGAGCCTCCCCATCCATACTTGCAAAGAGGCATAAGAAGACCTGATGCCCTGTTTCTCCCACATTTCCTAAACCCCTTTAAATAACCCTGACTTTACTTGGTATATTGATGGCAGCGCCTCTATGACATCAAAAGGAAAAAGGTAGCTGGATGTGCAATTGTCTCTGACACCAAAATTATTGAATCCCAACCTCTTTCCTTGGGAACCTCTTCCCAAAAGGTGGAACTTTACCAAAACAATAAACAACCCAAACAAAAGTGGGAAAAAGACCTAAACAGACTCTTCTCCAAAGAAGACATACAGATGGCTAACAAACACATGAAAAGATGCTCAACATCACTCATTATTAGAGAAATGCAAATCAAAACTATAATGAGATATCTCCTCACACAAGTCAGAATGGCCATCATCAAAAAGTCTACAAACAATAAATGCTGGAGAGGTTGTGGAGAAAAGGAAATGCTCTTGCACTGTTGGTGGGAATGTAAATTGATACAACCACTATAGAAGATGATATGGAGATTCCTTTAAAAACTAGGAGTAAAACCACCATGTGACCCAGCAATCCCACTCCTAGGCATATACCCTGAGGAGACCAAACTGAAAAAGACACACGTATCCCATTGTTCACTGCAACACTCTTTGCAATAGCTAGAACATGGAAGCAACCTAGATGTCCCTAAACAGATGGATGGATAAAGAAGTTTTGGTACATATACACAGTGGAATATTACTCGGCCATAAAAAGGAACATATTTGAGTCAGTTCTAATGAGGTGGGTGAAACTAGAACTTATTATACAGAATGAAGTGAGTCAGAAAGAGAAAGATAAATACCGTATCCTAATGCATATATATGGAATCTAGAAACAATGGTACTGAAGAATCTATTTATAGGGCAACAGTGGAGAAGCAGACATGAATAGACATGGACATGGGGAGAGGGCAGGAGAGGGTGAGGTGTATGGAAAGAGTAACTTGGAAACTTACATTACCATATGTAAGATAGACAGCCAATGGGAATTTGCTGTATGTCTCAGGAAACTCAAACTGGGGCTCTGTATCAACCTAGAAGGGTGGGATGGGGAGGGAGATGGGAGGGAGGTCCAAAAGGGAGGGGATATATGTATACCTATGGCTGATTCATGTTGAGGTTTGACAGAAAACAACAAAATTCTGTAAAGCAATTATCCTTCAATAAAAAATAGATAAAAATTTTAAAAGGAAGAATTTATTGCACTAACTAGAGCCTTTACCCTCACAGCTAATAAGAGGACAAACACGTACACTAATTCTAAATATGCTTTCCACATCATACATTTCCATCCTGCCATCTGGAAGGAATGAGACCTCCTATCTACTAAATGCTCTCCCATAACTAACACTCTCGCTTATTCTCCAGCTTTTAAAGGCAGCCAACATGCCAACTGAAGTAGGCATCATACATTGCTAAGGTCACCAGGTGGCCTCAGAGTTCATTTCACAGGGCAACAACACCGCAGACAGAGAAGCAAAGCGAGCCTCACTCCGATTATCAGCACAACAACTCATAGTAATCCCCAACATAAAGCCCCTTCACCTCCCCCCAAAAACACACGATTATTACCAAAGGGAGCACAGCCACAAGGCGACTGGTTATGAAACAGGGCTGCTACGTCCCTCCCCAGTCTCAGGCCACACAGATCCTTACGGACATTCATCAGGCGCTAAACCTCTTCGTCATCTCTTAAGACCTCTTACGGCATCACCGACTTGATGGACATGAGTTTGAGCAAGCTCCGAGAGTTGGTGATGGACAAGGAAGCCTGGTGTGCTGCAGTCCATAGGGTCGCAAAGAGTCAGACATGACTGAGCAACTGAACTGAACTGAAGACCTCCTATCACCCATCCTAACCTTCTTTCACTCCTACAACAAATCACTCCCTCTTGCATTACTTGGACTTCAGTCTCCCCGCAGGGAACCCTAAAGCCTATTCCTTCATTTCCAACACATCAGGTTTGAGGGCATATCCCAGAAGAGGGCTGGCCAATTGACTTCATTCATGAAAATTAAAGCTCACATTCACTATCAGAGACACTTTCTCAGGGTGGACTGAGGTTTTTCCTATGAGACCAGAAACTGCCCCAGAAACTGAGTAACACAGATTCTCATATGAGAAAACATCCCTCGCATTGGCTTCTCACTCTCTCTCCAATCCAATAATGGCCTAGCTTTTATCTCCCAAATCACTTAACAAGTAACCCAATCCCTTGGCATAACCTGGAAACAACATATTCCTTACAGACCCTCCCTATCCGACTAATTCATTATCGACCTAAATAGGCGATTCAATTCGTTCCTCTATTAATAACTATAGGAATAGCAGCTGGATTGGAACTCCAATGAGTTATGAGCAGGACTCACAACTTCTTTAAATTACTACCAAAGCCTTTCTAAAGACCTCAGTGAGAGCTAAAAGAAATAGCTACCAGCTTTATCACGATCCAGAACCAGCTAGATTCCCTGGCAGTTGTGGTCCTCCCAAAAAGAAGAGGATTAGACCTTCTCATGGCAGAAAAAGGGGGCCTCTGTCTATTTTTGGAGAAAGCTTGCTGCCTCTAGGCCAACAAATCAGGCATTGTAAAGGAAGAAAGTGAAAGTCATTCAGACATGTCCTACTCTTTGCGACCATGGAATTCTCCAGGCCAGAATACTGGAGCGGGTAGCCTTCCCCACCTCCAGCGGATCTTCCCAACCCAGGGATCAAACCCAGGTCTCCTACATTGCAGGCGGATTCTTCACCAGCTGAGCTGCCAGGTTATAAAGGAAACAGCCAGAAATCTAACAAACAGGGCCTCAAGAATACAGCAACACCTCAGTAATTCATGGGGAAACTGGTTAAGCAATTGGAATTGGATGCCTTGGGTCCTCCCTCTTCTAGGCCTCTTCTTCTACTTACCCTTATTTTAGCTTTTAGCCCATGTTTCATGCATCTTTTTTCAAAATATCTTCAGGACCACTTATGAGCCTTCACCAACCGAACTATCCATGAGCTACTTCTAACTCACTCAAATTAACAAAAACTTTGACCCCACACAAACCCCCTTGACCCACATTCCAGGCTTTTCTCATCTCACCTCCATGACACCCCTGTTCCGCGGGAAGCAGTTACAGAAGATTGACCTTCGGCCCTTGTCCCAAATCAAAAAGGCTGAATGACAGGGTCCACATGGGGGCTCATGGCAGATAAGGCTCATGATGTTGACCTTGCAAACAAACAAAGAATAAAATCGCAGTGACCCTTGAGACCGACCAAATTGCCCAAACAGCATTCTGTTTTCCTGCTGACACCTACCTTCTCAAGGCTACAAGGCCACTGGATTCCAGACTTCCACCTATGTGACCACTGGACTCAACTACAGGCTAAAAATCCACCTCCTTTCAGGGAATTTTTCATTGGTGGGGTGTAAGAAAGACTCAGAAAGGGAGGAAAATGGTTCTCCTTAAGGGTCAGTTATCCCCTCGATTCCCTCCAATAATTTCCCTTTTCTTTGCCTGACTGCAGGCTTGCTCTCTTTTCTCTGCCTGCACTTTCCTTACAGTAGCCACAGGGACAGATCTAGAATACTCATACACTAAGGGAACTCAGCCAGACAGAGCAAGACAATAACTCAAGATGTCCCTTCTAGGCAAAATAAAATGAAAGTGAAAAAAGAACTGATTTACAACCCAAAGGGATTTTATTGAGTCCCAGATTGTTCTGCTCATCACAAAGTGATGTCTCTGCTTTTTAATATGTGGTCTAGGTTAGACACAGCTTTTCTTCTAAGGAGCAAGCATCTTTTAAATTCATGGTTGCAGTCACCATCTGCAGTGATTTGGGAACCTAAGAAAATTAAATCTGTCACTCCTTCCACTTTTCCCCCTCTTATTTGCCATGAAGTGATGGGATCAGAGTGATCACACCATCATGATTACCTGGGTCGTGAAGATCTTTTTTGTACATTTCTTCTGTGTATTCTTGCCATTTCTTCTTAATACCTTCTGCTTCTGTTAGGTCTCTACCATTTCTGTCCTTTAAAGAGCCCATCTTTGCATGAAATGTTCCCTTGGTATGTCTAATTTTCTTGAAGAAATCTCTAGTCTTTCCCATTCTATTGTTTTTCTCTGTTTCTTTACACTGATTTCTGGGGAAGGCTTTCTTATCTCTCCTTGCTATTCTTTAGAACTCTGCATTCAAATGGGTATATCTTTCCTTTTCTCCTTTGCTTTTCACTTCTCTTCTTTTCTCAGCTATTTGTAAGGCCTCCTCAGAGAGCCATTTTGCTGTTTTGCATTTCTTTTTCTTGGGGATGGTCTCAATTTCTGTCTCCTGTACGAGGTCACGAACCTCCATCCATAGTTCATCAGGCACTCTGTCTATCAGATCTAGTACCTTAAATCTTTTTCTCACTTTCACTGTAGAGTCTAAGGGATTTTATTTAGGTCATACTTGAATGATCTAGTGGTTTTCCCTACTTTCTTCAATTTAAGTCTGAATTTGGCGATAAGGAGTTCATGGTCTGAGCCACAGTCAGCTCCTGGTCTTTTTTTTTTTTTTTTTTTTCTGACTGTATAGAGCTTCTCCATCTTTGGCTGCAAAGAATATAATGAATCTGATTTCAGTGTTGACCATCTGGTGATGTCCATGTGTAGAGTCTTCTCTTGTGTTATTGGAAGAGGGTGTTTACTATGACCAGTGTGTTCTGGTTGGCAGAATTCTATTAGCCTTTGCCCTGCTTCGTTCTGTACTCCAAGGCCAAATTTGCGTGTTACTCCAGGTATCTCTTGACTTCCTACTTTTGCATTCCAGTTTCCTATAATGAAAAGGACATCTTTTCAGGGTGTTAGTTCTAGAAGGTCTTGTAGGAATTCATAGAACCATTCAACTTCAGCTTCTTCAGCATTACTGGTTGGGGAATAAACTTGGATTACCATGATATTGAATGGGTTGCCTTGGAAACAGAGATCATTCTGTCGTTTTTGAGACTGCATCCAAGTACTGCACTTTAAACTCTTTTGTTGACTATGATGGCTACTCCATTTCTTGTTGGGGATTCCTGCCCACAGTAGCAGATATAATGGTCATCTGAGTTAAATTCACCCAATCCAGTCCATTTTAGTTCACTGATTCCTAGAATGTGGATGTTTACTCTTGCCATCTCCTGTTTGATGACTTCCAATTTGCCTTGATTCATGGACCTAATATTCCAGGTTCCTATGTAATATTGCTCTTGACAGCATTGAACCTTGCTTTTATCACCAGTCCAATCCACAACTGAGTGTTGTTTTTGCTTTCGCCCCATCCCTTCATTCTTTCTGGAGAATGAAAGAATTCTTACACTCATCTAGAGCCAGACATCCTGGAATGTGAAGTCAAGTGGGCCTTAGAAAACATCACTATGAACAAAGCTAGTGGAGGTGATGGAATTCCAGTGGAGCTATTTCAAACCCCGAAAGATGATGCTGTGAAAGAGCTGCACTCAATATGTCAGCAAATTTGGAAAACTCAGCGGTGGCCACAGGACTGGAAAAGATCAGTTTTCATTCCAATCCCAAAGAAAGGCAATGCAAAAGAATGCTCAAACTATCGCACAGTTGCACTCATCTCATACACTAGTAAAGTAGTGCTCAAAATTCTCCAAGCCAGACTTCAGCAATACGTGAACCATGAACTTCCAGATGTTCAAGCTGGTTTTAGAAAAGGCAGAGGAATCAGAGATTAAATTGCCAACATCTGCCAGATCATCAAAAAAGCAAGAGAGTTCCAGAAAAACATTTATTTCTGCTTATGACTATGCCAAAGCCTTTGACTGTGTGGGTCACAATATAGTGTGGAAAATTCTAAAGGAGATGGGAATACCAGACCACCTGACCTGCCTCTTGAGAAACCTGTATGCAGGTCAGGAAGCAACAGTTAGAACTGGACATGGAACAACAGACTGGTTCCAAATAGGAAAAGGAGTACATCAAGGCTGTATATTGTTACCCTGCTTATTTAACTTCTATGCAGAGTACATCATGAGAAATGCTGGAATGGAAGAAACACAAGCTGGAATCAAGATTGCCAGGAGAAATATCAATAACCTCAAATATGCAGACAACACTATCCTTATGGCCAAAGTGAAGAACTAAAGAGCCTCTTCGTGAAAGTGAAAGTGGAGAATGAAAAAGTTGGGTTAAAGTTCAACATTCAGAAAACTAAGATCATGGCATCTAGTCCTATCACTTCATGGCAAATAGATGGAGAAACAGTTGGAAACAGTGGCTGGTTTTATTTTGAGGGGGGCTCCAAAATCACTGCAAATGGTGATTGCAGCCATGAAATTAAAAGACACTTACTCCTTGGAAGGAAAGTTATGACCAACCTAGGCAACATACTAAAAAGCAGAGACATTATTTTGTTAACAAATGTTCTGTCTAGTCAAGGCTATGGCTTTTCCTGTGGTCATGTATAGATGTGAGAGTTGGACTATACAGAAAGCTGAGTGCCAAAGAATTGAAGCTCTTGAACTGTGGTGTTGGGGAAGCTCTTGAGAGTCCCTTGGACTGCAAGGAGATCCAACCAGTCCCTCCTAAAGGAGATTAGTCCTGGGTGTTCACTGGAAGGACTGATGCTGAAGCTGAAACGCCAGTACTTTGGCCACCTGATGCGAAGAGCTGACTTATTTGAAAAGACCCTGATGCTGGGAAAGATTGAGGGCAGGAGGAGAAAGGGATGACAGAGGATGAGATAGTTGGGTGGCATCACCAACACAATGGGCATGAGTTTGTGTAGACCCTGGCAGTTGGTGATGGACAGGGAGGCCTGGCGTGCTGCGGCTCATGGGATCACAAAGAGTCAGACACAACTGAGCGACTGAACTGAACTGACCAGATGGGGCCAGATGCCATGATCCTGAGTTTTAAGCTTTTTCACTCTCCTCTTTCATCTTCATCAAGAGGCTCTTTAGTTTCTCTTCACTTTCTCAAGTGAGTGGCTTATCTTTAGGAATGCAACCAGTCTGATTTATCAGAGGGGGAAACCACTGTAATTTCTATTAAGAATTACACTTGAACCAGTGTAATTAGGCTACAAAGAAGAGATGAAAGTCATAGGAACTGAAAAGTAAGAAATACAAAGCCATCACATATTGTATACAATATGATGATGTCCAAAATCCAAACAATTTTTTAAATAAATTTGAATTTAAGATGATCCCTGGTCATAGGTCAGTGATCTATTGTGTTCCTTTTTAAAAATAAAAAGAAGTTGAAAACAAAAGAATTTTAAATATGATTTACCAAAACTGTGTAAAAGACCAAACAGGAATAAATCTAGTACAAGTTAGATTGCAAACTACAAAATACTATTTTGCACTAAGAAAATTCAAGGGGAAACATTTAAAGACATAAATGGATATATCAGGTTTGTGGATTAAATTTTTCAATATTGTAAAGCTATCAGCTGTACCCAGATTGATCCATAGGCTTAATCTTAATTAAAATCCCTGTAGAATACTCCAGTAATTTTTTTTTAATCCCAGTAGAAGTTGTTGTGGAAATTATCAAGATGGCTGTAAAATCATGACAGAGAATTACCTGATTTATGATAATAGAGACAGTGTAATGGAAAGAGTGACTTTTTAATGATGGTTCTGGGTTGATTGGCTCACTATAGGGGAACAAAATGCCTTGAAACCCAGCATAAAAAAATATCAATGTCCAATGTATTCCAGGTGTAAAAGTGAAACATGGAATCATATGACTAACAACCTGGGAGTATTAAATATGCCATAAGCATTGTTGTATTACATTGCTTCTCCATTTCTGTTTATGAAGTGTGATGGGTGCTCAGCCGTGTCTCTTTGAGGTACTTACTAACCACTTGTTAACTGAATGAAACAGTGGTTTAACTCAAAATGTGAATTGAAGGATCACATTCTTTCTTTGTAGAGAATATCTATAACTCCAACTATAACATTATAAGTCTTTTTGCTATAGACATCTTTTCTGTGTGGCATTTAATGAGGTAAGCCATCCACTGATGTAACACATGCAAAAGATAGGCATTCTACTTTAAATTACATACTAATCACATTAGAATGGTTTAAGAGAAAAACATCAATGCCTTTACAAATGTTGCCATCTTTATGCATTTCGGCACACCTAAGAGGAATTCAGGAATGCTGTATTTTCTCCATCTACAAAGATCTGCCCTCTCTTATCCCTGTACGGTATCCAAGAAATCTATCAAGATTATCCTTTCCTGAATAACATCAAGGAGATGATTTTTGCTTCCTTCCTGAACTTCTGAACTCTCTGTACTTGCTGGTCACTTATTAAACATTGCCTTTCTTTGTTAGAAAATTAAAGTGTTAGTCTCTCAGTCATGGCCAACTCTTTGTGACCCCATGGACTGCACCCTGCCAGGTTTCTCTGCCAATGAGATTTTCCAGGCAACAATACTGGAGTAGCTTGCCATTCCCTTCTCCAGGAGATCTTCCCAACCCAGGGGTCAAACCTGGATCTCCCACACTGCAGGCAGATTCTTTACCAACTGAGACACCAAGTGTAGTATAAAGCTGTGTGGCTCCAGATGAATTTTAAACCCTTTTGCTGGAGATAGAAATCACACCTATTTACCAATAATCTAACATAGCATAATTTAATTGACTAGTTACAAAGACTGATCAAGATTGAGCTCTCTAATAGCTAATATATGAAACAAATATTCAAGTATTAAGAATAATATCTCTTGAAGATACAGTAAAAGTTATAATTAACTTCCAAGTAATGGAATTTGCAAGGAAGTCTGGGGTTGAAGAACAAAACCAAAACCTATTCAAGGAAGTCTGGGTTTAAAGGACAAAAATAAAATCTATTCAAAAGCAAAGGTCTTGTAGGTCTAGAAGGTCTTGCAGGTCTTGATAGAACAGTTAAACTTCAGCTTCTTTGGCATTTGTGGTTGCAGATATGCAGATGACACCACCCTTACGGCAGAAAGTGAAGAGGAACTAAAAGGCCTCTTGATGGAAGTGAAAGAGGAGAGTGAAAAAGTTGGCTTAAACCTCAACATTCAGAAAACGAAGATCATGACATCTGGTCCCATCACTTCATGGGAAATAGATGGGGAAACAGTGTCAGACTTTATTTTGCGGGGCTCCAAAATCACTGCAGATGGTGACTGCAGCCATGAAATGAAAAGACACTTACTCCTTGGAAGGAAAGTTATGACCAACCTAGATAGCATATTCAAAAGTAGAGACATTACTTTGCCGACTAAGGTCCATCTAGTCGAGGCTATGGTTTTTCCAGTGGTCATGTATGAATGTGAGAGTTGGACTGTAAAGAAGCCTGAACGCCAAAGAATTGATGCTTTTGAACTGTGGTGTTGGAGAAGACTCTTGAGAGTCCCTTGGACTCCAAGGAGATCCAACCAGTCCATTCTGAAGGAGATCAACCCTGGGATTTCTTTGGAAGGAATGATGCTAAAGCTGAAGCTCCAGTACTTTGGCCACCTCACGGGAAGAGTTGACTCATTGGAAAAGACTCTGATGCTGGGAGGGATTGGGGGCAGGAGAAGGGGGCGACCAAGAATGAGATGGCTGGATGGCATCACTAACTCGATGGATGCAACTCTGAGTGAACTCCGGGAGTTGGTGATGGACAGGGAGGTCTGGCATGCTGCGATTCATGGGGTCGCAAAGAGTCGGACACGACTGAGCGACTGAACTGAACTGATAAATAAAACTGCTTATAAACCTTCATAGATGGTAGAATGCTGAAATATTGTGAAAAATCCAACCTATTCCATTTAGTTCCCGACATATTCTGAAAAGGCAAAGAGGAGATCCAATAGGTTTCATCAACCAGTCAGTTGCTAAGCAACTCATCACTAAGATGGATGTAAAGTGCCTTGATAATGATAATGGGCATCATGGGATGTCCTTGCAGTAGTCCAGTGACACAATCATAGGTAAATACAAAAATAAAGAAGGATAAAGCCAGGTAGCCCTCAGATACTAACCTCAAATGGCTGACCTTTGAAAAGGTCCTCTGTCATAGCACAAACATAAGTACCGAATACTTGACCATTTCACAGCAGATATTCTTCATTACGGAAGTACTTCATGAGTCACAAGAGTACTACGAAAACAATCTGAGTAATGACGTGCTTAAAATAAAACAAAAATCTTCATTTTCATCTTCATTTCCATATTTTCCATTTATGTTGTAAAGTAGTATGCTTAAAATTAAGTCCTAAGTTCTCAAGTTATCACTGTCATTTTCACTGCTGAAGACTAAAAACTTCATTTATGATTAAAATAAAATAGTTCTAAAAAATACTAGTTGCATGGGAAGGTTTTTGAAAATGCACCAGGTACCTTTTCTTAACTAGTGGCAATTACATTTTTTATAATTATACAGTCATGCAGAGAAATAAGAGCATACTGAAAATAAAGAGAATAATTAAACAATAGAGGTAAAATAAAGTCTTAATTGTTGAAAATCTCAAAAATGACAGAATGATTTCTATTCATTTCCAAGGCACACCATTCAACATCACAGTAATCGAAATCTGTGCCCCAACCACTAATGCTGAAGAAGCTGAACTTGAACAGTTCTATGAAGATCTACAAGAACTTATAGAACTAACACCAAAAAAAAAGATGCCCTTTTCATTATAGGGAACTGGAAGGCTGTCAAGGGATAGCTGGAGTAAGAGGCAAATTTGGCCTTGAAGTACAAAATGAAGCAAGTCAAAGGCTGACAGTTTTGCCGAGAGAACACGCTGTTCATAGCAAACACCTTCTTCCAACAACACAAGAGAAGACTCTACACATGGACATCCCCAGATGATTAATACTAAAATCAGGTTGATCATATATTTTGCAGCCAAAGATGGAGAAGCTCTATACAGTCAGCAAAAACAAGACCAGAACCTGACTGTGGCTCAGATCATGAACTCCTTATTGCCAAATTCAGACTTAAATTGAAGAAAGTGGGGAAAACCACTAGACTATTCAGGTATGACCTCAGTCAACTCCCTTATGATTATATGCTGGAAGTGACACGTAGATTGAAGGGATTAGATCTGAGAGAGTGCCTGAAGAACTATGGACGGAGGTTCGTGACATTGTACAGGAGGCAGTGATCAAGACCATCCCCAAGAAAAAGAAATGCAAAAAGGTAAAATGGTTGTCTGAGGAGGCCTTACAAATAGCTGCAAAAAGAGGTGAAGCAAAAAGCAAAGGAGAAAAGGAAAGATATACCCATTTGAACGCAGAGTTCCAAAGAATAGCAAGGAGAGATAAGAAAGCCTTTCTCAGCGATCAATGCAAATAAATAGAGGAAAACAACAGAATGGGAAAGACTTTAGATCTCTTTAAGAAAATTAGAGATACCAAGGGAACACTTCATCCAAAAATGGGCTCAATAAAGGACATAAATGGTATGGACCTAACAGAAGCAGAAGATATTAAGAAGAGATGGCAAGAATACACAGAAGAACTATAAAAAAAAAGATCTTCATGACCCAGATAATGACAATGGTGTGATCACTCACCTAGAGCGTGACATCCTGGAATGTGAAGTCAAGTGGGCCTTAGGAAGCATCACTATGAACAAAGCTAGTGGAGGTGATGGAATTCCAGTTGAACTATTTCAAATCCTAAAAGATGATGCTGTGAAAGTGTTGCACTCAATATGCCAGCAAATTTGGAAACCTCAGCAGTGGCTACAGGACTGGAAAACGTCAGTTTTCATTCCAGTCCCAAGAAAAGGAAATGCCAAAGAATGTTCAAACTACTGCACAATTGCACTCATCTCACATGCTAGCAAAGTAATGCTCAAAATCCTCCAAGCCAGGCTTCAACAGCACATGAACCATGAACTTCCAGATGTTCAAGCTGGATTGAGAAAAGGAAGAGGAACCAGAGATCAAATTGCCAACATCTATTGGATCATTGAGAAAACAAGAGAGTTCCAGAAAAATATCTACTTCTGCTTTATTGACTATGCAAAGCCTTGACTGTGTGGATCACAACAAACTGGAAAATTCTTCAAGAGATGGAATAACAGACCACCTGACTTGCCTCCTGAGAAATCTGTATGCAGGTCAGGAAGCAACACAGTTGCTTCTTTTCACAGTTAGAACTGGACATGGAACAACAGACTGGTTCCAAATCGGGAAAGGGATAAGTCAACACTGTATATTGTCATGTTGCTTATTTAATTTCTATGCAGAATACATCATGCGAAATGCCAAGCTAGATGAAGCACAAGCTGGAATCAAGATTGCTGGGAGAAATAGCAATAACCTCAGAAATGCAGATGATACCACCCTTAAGTCAGAAAGCAAAGAAGTGAAAGAGGAGAGTGAAAAAGTTGGCTTAAAGCTCAACATTCAGAAAACTAAGATCATGGCATCTGGTCCCATCACTTCATGGCAAATAGATGGGGAAACAATGGAAACAATGACAGACTTTATTTTCTTAGGCTCCCAAATCACTGCAGATGATAACTGCAGCCATGAAATTAAAAGATGTTTGCCTCTTGGAAGAAAAGTTATGACCAACCTAGACAGCATATTAAAAAGCAGAGACATTACTTTGTCAACAAAGGTCCATCTAGTCAAACCTATGGTTTCCAGTGATCATGTATGGATGTGAGAGTTGGACTATGAAGAAAGTTGAGTGCCAAAGAACTGATGCTTTTGAACTGTGATGTTGGAAAAAACTGTTGAGTCCCTTGGACTGCAAGGAGATCAAGTCAGTCAATCCTAAAGGAGATCAGTCCTGAATATTCATTGAAAGGACTGATGCTGAAGCTGAAACTCCAATACTTTGGCACCTATTTAGAAGAGCAGACTTATTTGAAAAGATGCTGTTGCTGGGAAAGATTAAGGCAGGAAGAAAAGGGGACAACAGAGGATGAGATGGTTGGATGCCATCACTGGCTCGATGGATATGAGTTTGAGCAAGCTCCATGAGCTGTATTCACCTTTCCCCTTGATCATAAATTCTCAGGAGCTACAGATAACGACCCTCTACAAATTGATGACAGTAGATAATCTTGTGGTTTTCCTGTTGGCTCAGATGGTAAAGAATCTGCTGTAATGCAGGAGACCCAGGTTCGATCCCTGGGCTGGGAAGATCCTGTGGAGGAGGGTATGGTAACTCACATCAGTAATCTTGCCTTGAGAATCCCATGGACAGAGGAGTCTACTGGGCTACAGTCCATAATCTGGTTGTGTGAGCACACGCCATTAATGTCATGAGTTATTTCTGCTTTCAGTTTCACCCCAGAGCATTCCACATGTGTGTCTTTTTTATTTTTTCTTTTTTTAAAATAAATGTATTTCATTGGAGGATAATTGCTTCAGAATGTTTTTTTAATCATTTTTTTACAAATTATTTCATTGGAGGATAATTGCTTCAGAATGTTTGTTTTTTTTATTTTTATATTTTAATGTTTATTTTTAATATAAATTTATTTATTTTCATTGGAGGCTAATTACTTTACAATATTGTATTGGTTTTGTCATACATCAACATGAATCTGCCATGGGTATACACGTGTTGCCCATCCTGAACCCCCCTCCCACCTCCCTCCCCATACAATCCCTCTGGGTCATCCCAGTGCACCAACCCCAAGAATCCTGTATCATGCATCAAACCTGGACTGGTGATTCATTTCATATATGATATTATACATGTTTCAATGCCATTCTCCCAAATCATCCCACCCTCTCCCTCTCCCACAGAGTCCAAAAGACTGTTCTATACATCTGTGTCTCTTTGAGTATCTTATATATAACAGAGCTGACTTCAAAGGAAAATGAACGGTCCTCTTCAATTTTCTTCCTCTCAGGGTAATTTTAAAATTGTGTTCCCTCTGATTCATTTATGTCCTCAAAGTAAGTTAGACCGTCTTACTACTGACAAGAGTTGCCAAGAGCTACACAAAACAAGGTTGAAAAAAGTTGAGACTAAAAGAAAGTGCAATATTTTTTGACAATAAATATGTAATCTTTCTCTGAAAGTTTTCTAAAAGTTACATTTGTATCTCAATTTCTGAAGATAAATTTCTATAATTTAACAAAAAACTAAATTAAAAGTGAAATGTCTTTGATAAATTGACTATATGAACCCTTGCAATGCATTAGAATGATAAGCGAGTTCACGGTGTTGACTGAGTTCACATGCCAACTGTCAGGTACGGTGTGAGTGCCTCTGAGCCGGCAGCTCTCTGCTGTTCAGCTGTTCAGTCACGTTCGACTCTCTGTGACCCGCGGACCGTAGCCCACCAGGGTCTTCTGTCCATGGGGTTCTCTAGGCAAGAACACTGGAGTGGGCTGGCATTCTCTTTTTCAGGGCATCTTCCCAACCCAGGGATTAAACCCATGTCTCCTACATTGGCAGGCAGTTTCTCTACCACTGAGCTACCTGGGAAGCTCCCCCCCCCCGCCCCCCCCCCCCCCGCCCTAAGCCAAGGTTACTGGCCTGCTGTTTTTTCTGTGGAAGCTGAAATAGAAACCACAGCCAGCTCCCTGCCCCTCCTCAGCACAGACCAAGTGGGCAGCTCACCCCTCCCCCCATCATGCCTCACCGAGCCTCCTCCGGCCAACATTTTCCACTGGGATCACTGAACAGGCCATTTTCAAATATTCTGTGTAGATTGAGTACAGAGAGCACTGTGTACCTTCATTAAAATAGAAACCTAATTGTTCCGACTTAACAAACATAAATCAAGTGTTATTATTAGCAAATAAAAAGACCCACACCTTTGAGAGTTGCCAAGGGTTTTCACAGATGTCTACCTTTGAAGAGTCAGTTCTTTCTCCTTTTCCACTTCATTTAATCAATCAGAAAAGGCAAGTCTACTTTTTCCAAAAGCCACATTTCCCAATAGGAAGTCAAGAGCCCAGGAAACAATTATGGAAAACGGGGCAGAGCAAAATGCAACAGCCACTCATGCTGTTCCATGGTTTCCTGAACATCCGTTTTCTGTCGCTTCTTTCTCTCTTAAACAGGTTATACCTAATGTGCTCAAAAAGCTGGAGTCTGGAATCTGAAGAACTATTTTGGCTAATACAGAAAGTACTTTCTTACAATATCAGAACTAAAGGTACAGAGCCTTAGAGAGTAGACAAAAACATCCTTTCTCTTTCGGTCTACGAATTTCTTCAATCTGATAAAGAATAATCTGATTTCTTCAAGCTGATTTGATCCAAATCAAAAATAGGGCTAATGTACATAGCTTTTAATTTGAAGTATTAATAAATCAGTTGAAGTATTAATAAAACAGTGTAAGTTACTCTTTTATATATCTCACAAGAACTTTCACCAACTGATCCATAAATAGGATGACTAAATAGAGTTTTGTAATGTATGTTTTTGAAAAAAAAAATTCATCTTCTTCAGGTAATTGTTTTATGACTTTATTTTGAGAAGTATTTTAGATTATTTTAAATCAGGACACAGTTGAGAAAGGCCGTAATAATGCCTTTCAGAGAAGTAAGAAGAACTAGGCGTGCTGCTGTCTCTGCCCAGCGCTGCGGAGACAGGGCTCAGCACATAAAAGAACGGTCCGCTGAAGAATTAGACCTGCTCTGTGCTCAGCATTAGCAAGAGCCCCACGGCAACAATGAACATGCTGTCAAAGTGTAGCTGAGAATCTGGTAGTGATTCTCACGACGTCGTGGAAGACAGTTTTACAGTCATCACTTTGAAACTTGTAAGCCAAAGTTTTGGTAAGAGTGCACGCTTTCTGCAGATGTATGAAGACACGCTTTGTGCTTTGTGCTGTGTGTCTAAAACCTGTTGAAAAAACTGTGTGACTTGGCAAATGCACTCAACTGTACATTTAGGCATCACCACAAATCAGGGAAGAAGATCCCACATGCTGCAATGAAGACCTGGCACAGCGAACCAAGTTAATATTTCTGGACTTCCTTGGTGGCTCAGACGGTAAAAGTGTCTGCCTACAAGGCGGGAGACCTGGGTTCGATCCCTGGGTCGGGAAGATCCCCCTGGAGAAGGAAATGGCAACCCACTCCAGTACTCTTGCCTGGAAAATGCCATGGACGGACTGAGGAGCCTGGCAGGCTATAGTCCATGGGGTCGCAAAGAGTCGGACACGAATTAGCGACTTCACTTTCACAAATCAAACTTGTTATCAGTTTTTAAAAGTGAAATTTTCAGGGATTTTCCTGGTGGTCCAGTGGTTAAGAATCCGCCTTGCAATGCAGGGGGACTCGGGTTCAATCACTGAGTGGAGAACTAAAATCCCACACTTTAGTGGGGAGAATCCCACGTTTAGAGGAGCGGCTGAGGATAGAAGCTCAGTTGTAAGGATGCTACCATCATCACCGTCTGCCTCCTGACAGAATTTAGAAGCTTAGGAAAGAGTTTTTCTCACTGTCTCTCTTAATGAGACGCTTGGGGCAGGTTATCTGGGAGCTCGGCGTCTGCAGAATGCAGGCGGAGTGTCATGAGCGCTACGGGCATCGGAAGGCTTGGCTGCAGCTGGGGCATCTGCCTTTGTGTGGTCCAGCCACACAGGTGAGAGCGGGAGGGAGGCCCCACTTCCGGATCACCTGTACCCTTCCAGAGCTGCTGGGTCCTCCCTCAAGTGGTAGCCACTTCCCCCTAAGGGCCCCAGGGAGAGATGGAGGAAGCGTCCAGTTCCATATCAAGAAAAGAGTACCTGAAGGCTGTATATTGTCATCCTGCTTATTTAACTTCTACGCAGAGTTCATCAGAGAAATGCTGGGCTGGATGAAGCATAAGCTTGAATCAAGATAATAACCT